>NC_142043.1:40276691-40606191 GCF_982192425.1 Myodes glareolus
TTTCCTAATCTGCATTAAGATGTATAGTTAAAAGAAGTAAGGAATTGCAACTTCTTTGTCAATTCCTTATGTTCTGAATAGAGTCCTAGTCAGGGAATGAAAGTGGGAAGTTAAGTGCACATAAAGATTTTCACATCAGATCTGAGGTCCTTCCTTCTACAAAGCTCAGGAGGGTATTCTGGGTCTCAGAAGCCAGGGTGGGAATGTCAAATAGAGAAGAAAATAAATATTCCCAACCCATAATCTGCTACTTATAAAATCAGGCTTGTCATTATATGACAGTCTCCAAAGTAGGAGGGAATCTCTGATTTGGGTCTGAGAGGATGATGGCTCACCATGACTACATTATAGAAACAAGAATATTCCTGGGAGACTCTCAGAATCCTCAGAGACTGTTGACATCCCACATTTTCAACATGAGGGGCTCCCTTGGTCGTATTATTGTTTTATTTTCATATTTTAGTACTGGGGATCTAACCTAGGTCACACATTCTAAACAAATGCTCCATCACTGAGTTAGACTCTCAACCCCTATAGGTCACTGGTGAGAATCAGTTTCCATCACCTACTTTGCATCTTTAGTCCTTTTGCATGGCATTTTACTTATGTTAAAGTGAGGATAAATTCTTTTTAGAAAATTAGAACAAATATCTTTGGAAGATGTATAGTAATGAGCCACTCCCATGAAGAACGTATTTTTTTAGAAGCAAGTTGTAGGGCTATAGGTCTTGGTCACTCAGGGCAACATTACACCAATGACACAGCCGGTTATGGTTCTTTCTCATCTTTATGTTCTGATTCTCTTTAATCACCATTACTAAGATTTTGTTTTGCACAAAATATCTACAGATAAGTAATTGTTGAAAGGAGGGAGACAAGAATGACTGAGTTGATGAGGACCATGTGAGGCACCTGGACCAGAGTGTTTAATTTCATTACAACAGATAAAGATGCAAAGAAGGAGGTGGAAGGGTCTGACCCTGTGTGTGAAAGCAGGTGCCACTGTCTGTTGGGTTACAATAAAATGAATGGGCATCTTCTCTTATACAGAGAAACAATAGCCTCTTCAATTGATACAGCAAGTCTATGAAGGAATCTTTCCAATACCTGCTGTCTTCTACTCACCCACGTGCACTACCCTCATACCCAGATGCTGTGACATGCCGTGGGTGAAAATAAAGGCCTAAGGCTCCTAAGCCACCAATGGAAAAGGATAAAGACAGTGGTAGCTCTGGCCTGAGAAGCTGAGTATCTGGAGGAAGCTGCTATGAAGCAAAGCCTTATTTGTGCTTAGGTATGCAGACTCTCCATGAACTCAGGTGATGTATGAGGTGCCAGGGTGAATGGAGAGATAAGAAGATATAAGTTGGAGCCGATGCAGTCAGGGTTCAGAAAGAGTGGTATTAATTGAATGAGATATGACTGGTATTTCTCTCACCCAACCCAAGTTCTGTACTTCATGCTCCATGCATTTCAGAGTAGAGGGAATCAAAGGAAATGAAGGTGGGTGGGTGAGAAATAACTGAGTTAATTTGGCAACTACAAAGCCTAGACTACAGTGTATAAAACCCACATCAGGGTTGGGTTGGGTCTCTGGGGAACGTCATCCAGTTTCATCCTGTTTTGTATCACAAGTTGTTTATGCTCAACACATTATTTTTTACATACTATCATGAGAGTCTAAAGTGGGTCACAGAGCCAGAAAGCGAATTCATTTGTCCCCCTCCCCCACACGTCTACGTACTTTCAAACATTCTAGGTCCCCACACAGGATACTTGTTAGGAAGCTAGAGACCACTGGGCTAAACGATGAGGTTGTCAAAGGAATCAATGATTTCTCTCAACAGAGGCTTTGGTCCTCAAATCCGTCTGAGTATCTAAGGAGCCCCGTGCAGGGCAGGGTGGACAGGTGAGCCGTCTAAAGGCCCGGGCTGCAAAGTGGCTGTGACTTAGGGGGCCCAGGGCAGAGAGCTTGAAAGCTAAGACCCAATGATCTCCAGGGAAAGCAAGAGGCTAAGCGTACAAAGGAAAGTGACCTCGCCCAGACGCAGCCATGTAGCAAGCGAGGGCACAGGCTCGACCCCGCAGAACCCGAGGCTGGTATTGATCAGAAGAAAGGCTGTGGCCTCAAGAAAGACTTGCTCTTTGAGCTCAGCTGGCTGCCAAGTGCTGCAAAGGATTTGAAAGGAGCCGGCCTCCATTGATTACAGCAAGCATGCTTGCAGGCACGCCTCAAATTTGGTTGGATTCAAGTTAGTTTCTGTGGACTATTTCAAAAGGAATCACAATTCTACTCACAAGAAAATGCCATGGTGTGTTTGTGTGCTTCCTAAGTTATAATATGTGTGTGACTTTAAACAAAAGCAAAGAATAAATTTTCCTAATTCAAGTTTGAGTGTACTCGTTTTAGCGAAAACCTCAGCAAAAGCAGTACTAAGTGCTGTTTATTAATATTAGTGAAACCCTGACCTAAGATTATGTTCCATCTTGATATGTCTTTAATTAAAGATCTTAGTTGCTTGTAACCAACTAAAAAGCAATGTTAATTGTGTTTTAATTTCATGTTGAGATCCACTAAGCACTTAAAATACTAAAGACTACAATCCAGACTTTAAGAAAACAGGATTAGCTTTGACCATAATCATATAGATTTGTAGTTCATCAACATACTGAAGACAACAAGACAAGCATGGGGCAAAGGCCTAGAATTCCAGTATTCCAGGGGCTAAGGATAGTGAGTCCCAAGCCAGCCAGGGCTCCTTAGCGAGGGCCTAAAAATCAAGTGTAGGTTTCATAAAATCAAAACAAGAAACAAATATAAACTGAAAGGACATTGGAAATAACCAGCTAAGGAAGTGAATGGTCCGAAGAATTATTTTGGCTCTTGTGCAGTCCTTCATTAATTCAACAACTGCCTGCTATGGCACCAGAAAGTTTGCATATGCCAGTGGGGAGAGTCTGATGCCAAAGTCCTCATACCAGTGGCAGAATCTCATGCTTCATTCTTTCCAAAACTTCTCAGTGTATTTCCACAAACTGACATAGCAGGCATTTTTTGTCTCGAACTGCAGCTACTTTAGAACGATACTGCCATCCTAACAATAAGGAGGGATTAGGGCTTAAAGATGGCAGGGCACACTTAAACTCCAGGTGGTGATGGACAAAGTCTGTAACAAGATGGACACGGGATCCTAGAGGCCAAAACGTATCTCAGAGAAAGGAGACCAGTTCCTGAGTTGATGTTGGCTCAGATACTTTTTGATTCTGTTTTGGATAATGTCAAAATGCCACTCATGGTTTTGAAAAGGGTGGGGCACTATTGTGATATGCATTTAGAAAGCTACGAAGGTGATGATGGATCTATGGCCATGTGAAGGGCAGTTCAGTTTCTATATAGCATGAATAGCTATACAAAAGCCGCATAAACAAAAGTTGTGAGGTCTTATTTTGCTTTCTAGTATAGCATTCTTAGGTTGGACATGCTGGGTTTTTTTTTTTGTATTACAATGTTCTGTCTAATTTTCCTATCCCTATTACAGAACTATAATATATATATATATATATATATATATATATATATATATATATTAGAGTGGCTAGCTAGAGATCAAATACTAAATGTCAAGGGGAATGTTACACTTTTGTGGGAAAAAGCTAGTATATTTAGGATTCAAGATGTTCTTTATAAAGTACAAAACACTAATATAAAAGAATAGAAGCCTTTGTTGGTGACCACTGAAGAGACAATAGAGAGAGGAGACAGAGACTAAGGTGATACTCACCAGACAGTGGCGATGGAGCCTGTGAAGTTCTGGAGCTGTCACACAGGCCTTTCATTTCAGCACTTTGGAGGGCAGGGTCAGGGGGAACTCTGAGTGAAGTCTAGCTGTGTTAACACATCAAATTTCAGACTAGCCTATGCTACTTAGCAAGATTAGGTAACTCAATAAAAATATAGAGTGAGTGAGAGGTGAATATATGTGTGTGTTTGGGCATGTATATATGTATGTTTATTTGTATATGTATGTGTAAACATATATGCATGCATGCATGTACTTATATCTGTGTGTAAGTATATATTTGTGTAGTTAGCTATTCATGCTATATACATATACATGCATATATTTAAGTATGTTTATACATACATGCGTTTAATTGATGAATGGTAATGTGTGTGTGTGTGTGTGTGTATGAAAAACTCTCATGAACTTAATCCTTGCAGAAATGAACAAAGAAAATACATTTCACTGAGGGGGCAACACAGTAATCAATAATTATGTGCAATTACATAGATTCTCCATAACAATTAGGTAAATTATGCCAGAATATTATATTAGTATCATATTATATTATACTGTATATAATATGTATAATATATAATATGATTATAATATTATCATATTATTGACATCACCAGCCAGTCAGTGAAGATGCCAAAGCTTGAAATTGACATAGATGTACTCAGCAACATAATTGTTTCCAATGAGGGTAGAAAAGTCCTCTTACCTCTGTGGGATCTCCTTGGCCATATATTTTTAGTTTGACCTACAAATCATGTATCCCATGGCCTGGCCACTTTGGTCCTTAAAAATCATCCCAACACATGCCAGTATTTAAATATAAATGTTTATAGGAACATTGAGAAGAAAAGTCACTAATTTCTCAAACAAATAATTGTAAAAGTGTTTAGTAATTATGTACTAAGTAACAATAGATTCATAAAAATGAGCAATGTAGCTACATATAAGAATTAGTCTTAGAAACATAATGCTGAAAATTTTATCAAATTGTAAGTTACATTTTATAATAAAATATGCTCACTGAACCTTGCTTTAATAAAGTCAAGAGAAAATATAAATAAAATATCACTTAGATATAAGTTAAGATACGATAAGTCATAAAGTAATTAAAATTATTTTTTTTTAATATTTGCTTCTAGAGAAGACATACAAGTTGGAAATTTGGCAGGAAAGAAAAATTGAATATCAATGGCAAGAGTAAAATCCATTTGGAATTTATTTAATGGTAGTTACTAAAAACACCAAGACTTACTTTATTCAAGAGGTAGAAATAACAATAAATATAAGGACCATTTCAAGAGAGTATAGCAGGGTATGGTATTCAGGTCTGAATATAGCAATGGCAAGGTGAGATACATAGATGAATGGAAGAGAAGCAAAGTAGTCAGTGGGTGGAAAATGACTAAGAGGAAGCATAAGAATAAAGGGGAAGAGTGGCAGAGATGCCTGGAGGACACAATTGAAGGAGGTGGTGATGGTCTGATACAGTCTGGAGGTGGTGGTTGAGAAGGAGCTGAGCCTTGCATCAAGGCTGCTCCAGTGTAGAAGGTTGAGCCTCTGTCTTCCGGCCTTAGTGAGATTATTAATAAAAGTAAACAATATAGATGTAAATTCTCAAGTCCCAAAGTAGAAGGCTTTTCTGAAAAAGAGTTCTTGGAAGCCTAAGTAGAATTTGATCAAAGAGAAAAGCATTGGAACTGATGTCGGCTATTGGACTCTCCTGAGGTATCTATTTTATTACTAGGCTTTTCAAAATACATGCACAGACAACACCTATGCACTTTGCCTGTATCAAAAACTTCTCAGGAAAATCTGTAAGAGTAAATAATTATAATTGTCATAAAATGACCAGATATTTAATATCAATATGAAGGAAAGAAAGAAATGCATTTTTATCACCCCAGAAAGACTTGAAATTAAAAGATGTGTTGTTTAAATGTCTAGAAAGAGCAAATTTCATCTTTCCTTTCAGTATCATTTTCGGGTGCCTTTATTTTGAGGAGGCCCTTGTTGTAGCTTCTTCTTTACCCTCATACCTACATGTTGTACTTGAAGCACCTTGATTATCCAAGTCACACTTCTATGAGGTGTGAAAGTGATCATGGCCCTTCTTGAAAATCTAGTTCTCAGCAGGAAATCCCATCCCTGTCAAGTCATGCTGCTCATCCCGGTCCATACTCTGCTGGCCAGTCCCCTTCATGACCCCTTTCTACTCCTTCCTACTTGCTGCCATCTAGGCCCCTGCTGCTGAACATCTGTGATGGTTAATCTTCATGGAATATTTGACTGGATTTAGAAACACGAGCCTCTGTTTGTGTCCATGTGAGCATTTCCAAGGGGATTTAACTGAGTACAGAGGATCCACATAGAATGTGGATAGTACCGTCTTACAGCTAAAATCATAGACTGAATAAAAAGGGCAAAAGGAAGAAGTGAGCTGAGCAACAGCATTAATTTCTCTCTCTCTCTCCATCCCTGTCCCCTCCCTCCATCCCTGCCTCCCTCTCTGCTTCCTAACTGTGATGTGAAGTGGCCAGTTAGATGTGCCATACTCCTACTATTGTACCTTCCTTCACTGTAGTAGACAGGACCCTCAAAGCAGCAATTTAAGTAAATTTTCCCTGACTTTCATTTGACTTTTTTTCAGGTATTTTGCTCCATGAATAAGAAAATCACAAATACATGAGATGATTACATGAGGTGTGGGCTAGGAATGTGATCTGTGGTTAGATATGTTGGAAGAATGTGGAAGAAATTGGAGCTCTAAGATAATTAGAGTAATCCTGAAACGCTGTAAGTTGAAGCAAAATGGAAGAAGAGAAAGCAGCTGTAATGTCAAAGAAACAAGGGCAGCTGAGGTGTAACTTGGCATTGGGGCAATAAGAAAAGGGCACTGAGGCCACAATACCTTTGGAAGATTGCTTGTCAAAGTAAAAATTCATTCAGAGAGAGGTTGAGTTCACAACACTTATCCAGAGACAAGCACTTCAAACAGTGTTTCTTCTGGTTCATTACAAAAGCTATTCCAACTGTTGTTGAATAGGGTTAGACTACATCTTGACTTGAGAGCAGAACTTGACACTGTCAATCATGGTTGTAGCTTTGCAGGCATGCAAGCTGCAAGTGCTACGGGGCCCTGGAGTCTTGTACAAAGATTCCAGGAAGCTGCTGAGTGCAGGAAATGTGTGCCATTGTGTTGTCCGAAATTCTATGAAGAGGTCATTCGACAATGCTGCAACCTGACTTGCAACAGAGACCCAAAGATGTTGCTGACAGCAGTACCATGGGACACCCCTGAGGATAGGGGATAGGTGAGGTTATGGAGTGGGACTGGCCTAAGAAAGAGACAGTGTTGTAGAGCTGAATGAGAGGCCTGCAAAAGTTCGTTAGAATGGATGCCACCATAAGGCCCTGATGCTGAGCATAGAGTTTCTGAACCTTGTGTTCATTCTGCTAGGTTTTAAACTTGGTTTGATCTAGTCTTCATGTGCTATCTTCATGGTGCTATTTTTTGGAATGGGAACATTTATTCTGTACATTAATCGAGGTATGAATATGTAATTCATTTTTTAGCTGTGTGGAGGCTTATAGTTAGTAGTTTGTCTTGGGTCAGTAAGGTGGCATAGCAGGTAAAGTTACTTGCCACTAAGCCTGGCAACCAGAGCTCTATCCTCGGAAAAGAATTGACTTCCACAAGCTCAGGTTGCCCTGGCTTATCTTTAATCTCTCTCTCTTTCTTTCTTTCTTTCTTTCTCTCTCTCTCTCTCTCTCTCTCTCTCTCTCTCTCTCTCTCTCTCTCTCACACACACACACACACACACATACATACATACAAACACAAACACATACGTGCACACAAATACAAAATGAATAGGTGTTTAAGTGTTTGTCTAAGTCTTACAAGGAATGTTTGTGTTTCAAGCAGAGTTACAAGTGTTAAAGACCATGAGAACTTTTGGAATTAGGCTGTCTGAACTTTGTCATATCAGAGTTCTTGAGAACCAAGTACAGAATGCTATGACTGAAAAGTAGTATGTTTTGCTGTTTACTTGTTAAGGGCAGAACGCAGATGGCTAATATTTATTGTCAACTCGAATGGAATTGAATTGCTTAGGTAATGTACCTCTGGACATGTCATTTATCTGGAGTTAAATGAGGAGTATTCACCCTGAGCATGGGAAATACCATCCCCTGGGCTAGGGTCACAAGATAAATAAAATGGAACAAAGCAGAAAAAGAATGTGACAGAAGCATCTACTCTCTCTTTCTGCACAGAGCCTAAACCTCATGTGGAGCTGTTTGTGAGCTGCAGCGCAGTTCAATTTTATTGTGTAGAGGTGCAAAATTGACCTTGGAGATAATTAACCATCAGTCATTTTCTCTAAGCATTCTCAAGTATATTTTTTTGACTTTAGATTTAAGTGGTTCTCTAGAAGTATTTTATTGATATAAATTTTTCACTTTGTAAAATTATAGAAATGTTAAAAAGCAAAAAAGAATCCCTCCCTATTTTAAGACTATAATTTAATTAAAACAAATGAGGTAATAGGATACCTTGCTCCTGGCTCACCCTCCAGCCCTCTCATCCCCTTTTCATTCACTTTCTCCTCCTTTTTCAAGAAATTAACCTCACAGTTCTGTGGTGTCATTTCTATATTCTCTCTCTCTCTCTCTCTCTCTCTCTCTCTCTCTCTCTCTCTAAAGGCCACAATAGTTTATTTGTAATTGAACTCTATAAGATAATTACAAAACAGTCGACTTTACACGTCAGAAATGGTATCAAAAGTATGAATTACAGCAAACAATGATATGAAATGAGCATAAAACAACGTTGAGGTGGAGAGACAAGCAATTTCTCTTTTAATTTATTAACACTAGCATAAACTATGTTAAAGAAAGAAGTTAGGAACTATGTTTTAGGGGAACTTCAGGGTCTTTCTTTCTGCTAAAGACTGAATTTCACAGTGCTGTATCCCATGTAGGGAAAAATAAAATTAATTTTCCCGACACTTGTAACACAACACACTGTAATTTCCCTCCTGGAACTTTGTTTCAACCTCCTTCTCAACAAACCACAACATACCCAAACCAAAGGAAATCTAGGAGAAGATATCAAAAATAGTGGGCCCTCAGGGAAAGGAGAACCAAAGAAATAGAATCCACTGAATCCCTGCCAGATAGCACCTCATGGATTCCTCTCAGTCTAGCCAAAACAGGATCTGAAGAGTCCTCTGTGAGAGGCTAGGTCTGCTAATCTATACCAAAAGTAGAAATCTGACAAATTGTGGTAGTAAGAAGACACTGAAAAGGATCAGAAATAAAAAAAAAAAAGAGGCAACTGATTGAGGTTATTTCTTTGCGGGGAGGGGGCGGGGAGCACATTGTAAGGAAACAAAACATAGGTCAGGGTAGGAGCACTAACCAGTTTGCCTATTTTTTTTAGAAAAAATCTGGCCAATTTTTTTTCTTTTTAAGATATATCCTCATCCTTATGGTGTGAGATGAAAGCCTCTGTGGGCCAAGTTCTCTTTCTCTCCACATCCTTGCCACAATAGTTTACAGCAGCTTCCATTACAGAGAGACCACACTTCTAAGCAGGTGGGGTTACAAGTGAAAACCCACAGCCACATACAAACACACACAAAAGAGAAATGAGAGCAGTAAGATCATCCAGGAATACTACATGGACTGCTGGAATAATTCCTTTCAAAGGCAAACCCAGGGAGAACGGATAACATCTCAAAATAAATTTTACCAGTCGGCAGTCCCTGAGGAACTTTGCTTCTCTTCCCACAATGACAATCCCATCCTCTCCCACTCAGCTGATGGGGCAGACATGCACCCTCCAAACCTTGGCTTCTTCTTTAAAAGTGCTAATAATCCAGAGGCATACTCTCTTCAAGGATAATTGTCCCTACCTGCTAAGAGATTGGACCCCTACTTGTTTTTATATAATAGTCCTGAAGACTAATGAAAGGCAATTCCTATATATAAGACCAGAGGTCTCAGCTCTGTTTTCCTTCCAGATAGTTAACAGGGATCTTAACACTGACAACAAAGTGGCCTGGGAGTGCTCTCCTTAATTTTTTTTTCTTTTGGTAACAAAACAAGGGCAGGAGATGGGAACCAAGATGGTACACGTATAAATCTATTTCTTACTAAACGAACAGAGGATCGTTAGGTACAACTCTTTGTTTCAGAATGTAGACATTTGCCAGTCAAAGGAAGCATATCTCTCCATACCCTACCCCCATCCTCCCCAAATTTTCTATCTCACCTCCAAACGTTTGGCTAAAGGATGAAACCCCACTAAGGAATACTGAGAGGTGATGTGACATAAGGACATCTGTACAAACTCTGGCGTGCCATCCCCAAATGACAACGTTTCTGTTTAGCACTGGAATTAGTTGGAAACTTACATACCCGATCTCTTTTTCTAAACATTTTCTTTTTCGAGGGGTGGGGAAAGAACTTCAGTTGCCCATTAATTAAGAAAGGGCTCAGCCACACACCTCTTCCCACTTCCTTAGGCACAGTCCAGTTTTGAGAGAACCAACGTTCACACAATGCTCTTATTTCTTCCTCTATTAGGGTAACTTATTCATCTGTTATTCCTTTTTAGTCCCGGAAGCTGAAGGTAAGGTCTTGTTTCTGTAGTCTTAGTATGATGGTGTATAAAAAAGTAAAAGTAAACATGAGGAACTATAAGATCGGGAGGACTTTGGTAAATATACAGGGTTTTGTAGAAAATATTAGTGATGATATTCACTCAAGTGTCCACTGGAAGAAGTCAAACAAGAAGAGGTGTCAGTCAAGGGGCTTGATTGACCTGCATCTGTGCTCACATGTGCACCAACAGCTGGGCTAGTGGAGATCAAGAGAACACATGATAGCCGAAAGAGACCAAGCAGGTACATCAACATGACCTGCAGACCCCGGAGCGCCATTTGAAGAAGTTCATTTGCAAATCCCTCAATAGTTTCATGCCTTCATAAGGCGTTAAATGGCTCCATCCAGGATATAGAGGTCAAGGGGAGAATCCAGGTGGGAAGCATTTGTCAAGAACTTTTGATCATTTTCTGATAGAGAATAAGATAGGTGATTGTTTTAAAAATATAAAGAATATCTTAAAGCGTCAAGTGCTCTTGTTTTAATCTAAGAGTGTGGCAACAAATTCACATAAATAATTTTCATATCCTAAGCATTTCCCATTTGAGGATTTCTGTGTGTTTACAACATGAGATTATATAGTAACTCTCTTGTCAATCTTTCCCTTTTCAACATGTGTAGACACAGGAGTCTAATAAAATTAGGATAAACTTCCTTTTAAAAAAACCTTTATTGTGTACCTACCAGGTGCATGACACTTTGCCGAGGCAGAATTTATGACTCTTTATAGTGCAACATGCATTGAATATATTTTTAAAGTCCAAAGACAACTGCTGCCTGCCTGTGTTGTCAATAATAGAAGTTCATGACATTTGATTCGAGTCTTTGTGAGAGGCAATGTTATTCTGATTTAATAGCTTCCATCTGCTCCCCTCATTTTCATTGCTCCTTTTACAGTTTCAAATTCCACCCTGTGTCCTCCAGGGAAATTTTCTGAAGCATTGATTCTACTCATCTATAAATTGGAGGAGGGGAGGGCTTCTTCTGCAGCCTTATGGTTTTGTTTATTGATCTTGATTGTGAGAGAACTTGTTGACATGCATGCACTTGTTTTTCATTTCTTCTTCCTTTATTTATTTATTTTGTGTGTGTGTGTGTGTGTGTGTGTGTGTGTGTGTGTGTGTGTGTGTGTGTTGGTGAGTGGTAGGAAATAGAGAGAACTCAACTCCAACATGAGTTCGTGTTGAAACCTTTTACTGCAAAGAAAACGAAGAGGACATTATAGGAAAAAAAAGACACAGTGGAAAATCCGTATGTTTAATTTCTCACTGGGTAATTTTTACTTGGAACCGTAAGAACTGGAAAAGTGTTTTTTTCTAAGTTTTGTTTTCTTTTTCTTTTTTTAAAAAAAATTAAGTAAGAAACATTCACCAGTATCTCTGCTTGTAACCATGATAATGGTTTGCTGAGTCTTTCAGTTAGTTATACAGTATCAACACAAACATGACACATTTTTGAGATTTCATGACCATAACTTGGTACTACTCTTAAGCTTCCCATGTAAAAATTATTATTCCACCTAATGGATAGAGATCATGAGTGCATGTTGATATCACATACCATTCAATCTCACACATCTGTGTGGTCAAAACTAAATTGTACTGAACTTTTCCCTACTGTAGCAAAGGCTTTCCCAGTGCATTTATATTAAGATACTTTGGCAAATAAAAGAGTAAAGAATTTTGTGGCTGTTCATGGTGGGCATGATATAAAATTAATTACATGTGACTTGCTACTGTATTTTGAGGATCCATGTTTGTGTTTAACACTGAGATGTCTTAATTTTCAATATAACACCTCAGAAAGACATATAGTGATATTTAAAATTAATGATTTAAGTTTGTCAGCAATCTGTGTTCAGTGCAGCACTTCCCATTCTTACTTGGAACAGAATGGGGTTACACTTTTAGATTCATGCTTCAAGGAAATCATCATTAGTTCATAAAAATCGTGTAAGATACAATAAGAATGAAATCTGGTGTGTTTGTACTGATGAGAGTTGCCTTATAGGTGCATGCGAGAACTACAGACAGCAGTGAAGAATGACTTCAGACTTTTCTTCCAGGATTCTAAAAAGAATGTTTATTCTTGGGTATCACTTAGATTTAGGAAGGTCTGGTGGGTGCTTACCCAGATTTCTGCACCCTAATAATTAAATAACCTACTACTCTAGCCCAATTCAATTTACTAGCATATTTCCATCTCACCTGCTTCACCTAAACACTGCTAACGGTTGTAAATGTCTGTTAAAAAACCACCTTTCTTTCAAGTAACCATTGAGCTGAAAAAATAAAAAAAACTACATTCCTGTGTGGTGGTGGCACATGCCTTTAATTCCAGTACTTGGGAAGCAGAGGCAGATGGATCTCTGTGAGTTTGGGGCCAGCCTGGTCTACAGAGCGAATTCCAGGAGAGGCACCAAACCTACAGAGAAGCCTGTCTCAAAAACAAAAACAAACAAAAACAAACAAACAAGCAAAAAAACAAAACACCTTCCTGTCTTTCCTATTGGTGTTGGTTCTGTACTTTATTTTCGGCAGTTCTTCTGTAGATACTCTGATGGCTGGAATCAGATTCTTTACCAAAACACTGAAGTGGTCTCTATTTCTATTTGCCACACAGTGTGCCCTGATGGTGATCTCCCGTTCTTATGCTGTCCTCATTAAGTGGATTCTGTGCACATCACCTGATTCGTTCCACACTTCTGTCCTTAACTGACTTTATGCCCTTGGCTGGCAGGAAAAGCATTTCTTTCATATATGTCGCCCAATATGTTGTGATGCATACAAAACATGTCTGAAATGAGTTTTCTTTTGTTGTTGTTTTGTTGCCACAATTAAGCCGTAAAAATAAGCACTGAGATCTGCAATCCCACTTGTATTAACTTCTTTCTTCACTCATTTCACAGACATGGAACAACGATCATCCAAGTGCTAACCTTTGTAGAAGGTAGAGATCCTTGGTATACAAGTCTGTTTAACACTAAAATTCAGACACTCTACTAATAATCATTGAGCTTGCTCCCACTTTTCATAATGTCTGTTTAAAAGCAATGAGCTTATTATTTCACTGTGAAGTTTGGTGGGTCCTACCTACCTTAAAGCAGTATTATTTAGATGTACAGACTATTCCATATCAACATTCAGTTCATCAGATCTAAGCGTTGTGTGTTATTGATTGGTAGCGGGATGCATTAATAATTAGAAATTTTAAAACCTTCATTTTAAAAATAATTCAACAGTATTTTCTACATGCATCCTCTAAATACTTTAGTGGAGTTTAACTTTTGAATAGCTCTAGAGTATATTAAATAACTGTGGGTTACTTACTTTTTTTTGAGTTACAGTGTTGGTAAGTTTTACCAGATTTCCCATCTTAGAGCCGTTCCTTCCTATGGTGTGGATATACTAGGATATCTTAGTTTTTAGCAGCAAGGTGATTTTTGTCATGGTGACGTTGGTTGCATGACTGAGTCATGTACTAAAAATCTGAAGCACGTTTTAACCCTGCCAACATAAATGTTTTTATTAACTTTTCTGTCTTCAAAACCAAACACCCAATGAAGAGTGTAAACCTACAATAATGACACACTATATAGCAGTCCCAAATTTTGCTTTCTTGAATTTTTTATATTCTCAGAACAGATTGCTCATCTTTGTGTTTTATTTCACATTTCTAGAATGGAATTTTCTGAGTTTAAATATAGTTGTATTTCTTTTTGACTTTTCAATGTGTTTTGCTTGACCTAACTTCCATTCCTTATTTATGCAAGCATTGGGTAGTTCTCTCAAATTTCAAATTCTAGTGCCCATCACTTACATATCTTCTCATGTTTTTCCAAAGGAGTAACCTATAAATACTTTAGAAAAATATCAACTGTTTTTACTCCTTTGGCTTTTTACTAGAACCACTATTCTCATATACATTATACCATTTTTTAAATGCAGTGTATCAGGGTATATTTCAGCCAGCTCTTTTACTAAAATAATTACAAATTAAATTTAATTGTAACATATTTCTAAATCAGCATTTAAGAGATACTCACTTTCTTTACAAATGAGTTTAGAACTTAAATGAAATTAATTGCCATCACTGAAGACTAGCAAATATTTTATAACATGTATTATAAAACATCAAATTTGAAGTATTTTAAATAAATTATTAAAAATAAAACAACTTATTTGAAACTAGTACATATCAGAATTGCTTTTAGTTCGTTATTTTTAGTCTTAGTTCTCAGGTTAGGCTTGATAAACATATTTATGTAGTCATTGCCAGGAAATTTTAGTTACCTGGAGAAAGTATGGAAAATAAAGGTCTCACTAAGGGACCCAGCTACACTAGAAAGCTTGGTCCTCCTGCATTATTCATGTTCATTTCCAGTCTTGTCTTGCATTTTAGCTGTTATTATTGGTTTTATGAATTTCTCATAACACATTTATTTATGTAATGAGAATAAATAAAGGAAAAAATACTGGAGATTTGGTGGAAGAAATTGAGTGAGCTCATGCCTCTAGTGAGAGTCAGAACTGCCTCCTCTGGCTCCTTAACTGTGTGTTCAAGAATGGATGTTCTTAGCAAATATCTTCCCACTCTTTATGTTACTGAAGACTGATGTGGTTAATGTCTAAAGAGTCTAAGATTTCCATTAGAAACAAATAATAATATTGACTACATGATAGCTATGTGTTATATTATATTTGACACACTGAAGGCAATATGATGCTGAGGAAAAAGGTCCAACGTCAAGATTTTAGGATCAAAATGAAGTAATGTAAACATAGTTACCAGTTGCTTGATGGTAATAGCTCCCTCTGAGGACTTATAGAACCTTGCAATGTGTACTCAGAGAGGAACATGGTGTCACCAGATGGTGTGGTCAGTCTGTCATTGACCAGAGCATTGTCAAGGAGCACATGCATGCACAAGCTCTATAAGAAAATGGACAAAGGTCTGTTATATGCTATGTTCGTATAAATGTTTAGTTACAAATATTTGACCTTAGAAGGCATCCTGCGGATGATGGAATTAATTTTTAACTATTGCATATGATGGAAGATCGGCTCACTCAATGATATTGGCAATATTATGACCAAACTATTGTTGATGGTCATTATGATCATCTCACACAGGTCTCAAAGTCAGTCTACTCTGGCTTCATGAAAAGCAATTATCTTTGTTTTCTTTCCCACTTTCCGTTCCAATCACTTCCACCCATAAGCAAAAATTGAATGCATGGACTAATAGCTATCTGTGGACATCCTGCTTTCAGCAAAATAGAAACTCATATGGCCAATGACTCTGCAGGCTTAATAATGTTGAATATCTTAAACACACCAACATCCAGATATATAAAGAACACCACATGCTTTCTGCTAAACATAGTCTAGAAAGAGTGTGAGACGCTCCCAGAAAGGGAGAACATGGAACAGTAACTGAGATGCTTAGAATACTAATTTGTTTGCTGTGATCAACATTGACCAAGATATTCTTTAATGTCTATATTCACTGTTCCTCAATTGAATTTTCAAAATATTTCTATGTCATCTGAAATGTGACATTTTGTTTGCTAATTGGATTTAATGAACATCCAGCCAAGATTTATTTTGTGTTTCCATGTATTCCACATTCAATTGCTTGCGGTCTCTCTCCCCCCTCCGCCTCTCTTTCTCTTTCTCTCTCTCCCCCTCAAAAAAGGAACTGAAACTCTTACATTTCTAGAAAACACTCCCAAATCCAGCTATTTCTGTTAGGCTTGTGTTTCGTAGTTGATACAATTTCCCCATTCTTTCAGCCACAACCCCAGGCAATTCCTACCAAAGACTGACACCAAACAACCTGTCAAGAGCCTTTCAAAATTGTTGCCAGACTCCAGTGACATTCTTAAGGCATATGGAGCACTGATGTGCAGAAAATATGGCAAAAAAAACTCCTACCTGATGTTCATTGTGTCAGGAAGTTATCGCTTGATGCAGTGCTCTGGTTTAGATTTGCAACATAAACAGAGCTTACACACATACACACACACACACACACACACACACACAAACATATATATATATATGTATATATATATATATATATATATATATACTACATCTAACTTAAAGGTACCAAAAATGTCCTTTGAACAAAAATGTCAGTAGAACTCACAGCATTGAGTCTTTAGATTCTGTCAATAAAATGAAATGCAAATCTAAAGCAAAGAAGAAATTGAAATTACTCAGCACAACCTGTGATCCTGACTAACAGAATAATCCAGTTATAATTCACAGGCGTCACATGTGGTCTGAGGCCATCACAGTCATGTGAGGCCAAGGTGCTTGCAATCTCACAGGAAATATGAAACTAGGAAATTCAGAAAATACTCATTAGTTACAGTAACCAAAGTTTAATTTGAACATAGTCTTTTTAATTTTTCAATGTATGTGCATTTGTCTCACAATGGCAAATGTATGTATATAAAGGAAATAAGATGTATACTTGAATGTGTAGGTACCTAACTTTAAAATATGCTCCTACACGGAGCCCTTATGTTAATATTAGTACTACTTTACAGCTATTCATAAGTATTTCAGACAGATGCGCTGTGCTACAATTTCCAGATGAAGGCAAATTTGTTCCATTGATTCTGTTTTCTACAGCAATCTATAATCTTTATTAATCAGAAGAATAAAAAACGTAAAAAAATCATAAGATTAGAGGATGACACAAAACTCAATCTCAGTCCTTGCAATTCAATTTTGTTACAGATTTAAATACATAACCTTTGACTGAAGGCTTCTGTTTATACAATATTAATTGTCTTCTATAAATATTTCTGACAATCTTTGTATTTGCACATGAAAAGCAGTTAACCTTGACTCCTTAGGCAAGATCTTAAAATTGATACATTTCAATTTTTGCAGCATGCACATTCATGGACATATTATACACTATATTATTATGGGTTAGCAAAGATGACACACTTCTGTTGGAGTACAGTGTCTAGTAGGTTGTAGGTTCACAAAAAATAGTCATTAATTTTACTAGAAATGGTTTTGTCTCTTCTTTGATAGCTTTTTAACACATACGTTGGGTTGATATTCGTCCTTCTGTATTTTCATCATGTGCCTGATGAAACAAGAACAGCACATGCATTCTTTCTCCATGTCCATGAATCTGTTGGTGCTGGTGTCTGTCTTCTTTCCCCGCTTCTACAGAGGAAAAACTCAATTCTTTTTGAGCCTCCAGCACAAGCCTACCTTTGTCCCAGGCTCTCTTGTAGACTTACTTAAACTAATGTGACCTCTAGCATTACCATTTTGTGCAAAAGACCTTTCTACTTATATTTAAGGTGCTGTTGTTTCTATGTTCCAACAACTTTCATCATATGTAAATTGCTACAGTATATTTTTTTTAATTTTGACAATATAATTATTGAAAGCACTATATATCTAAAAATATGGGAGCTTAATCACCAAAAAAATGAACATTCAAGAAAAAGTATCATTAAGAATATATATGGATAAAATACATTTTAAGTAAAATATTTGTAACAAAAACATATTAAGTTACTAAAATTATCATGCATTTGGAAAATATATTTATACATGATATTACATAAGCAAGTAAAATATCTTTATCTATTGACACTTCAAAGGAATGAAAATCTATCCCAAAATTAAAGAAGTAAAATACTTAATATTACCTACCCTTATATAAGGACTGAAAAGATTCTTCATCCACATAAGAAAGGAAAGATATTTCAAGCTTTGTAAGCACTTAGTGTAGCATTGTACATAGACAAGGAAGTGGGATGAGAGGGAAATACTAGCTCCAGGAGCAAAAGATGGATGCCTACTTTTGGTTCTTCAAAGTTCAATATCATGTGGCAATTCCAGCGTGTCATGTGACAATTCCAATGTTTCATACTGGCAATTCCGGTATGGCATGGGGCAGTTCTGATGCACCAGATTAGCTTTTAAGTTTATTAAGAATGCTATTACAAAATAGAACAATGGTCCCCAGATTTCCTAACAAAGTATAAAACAGAAGAAAGCATCACTCTTGCCATACTCACTACTGACCTATAGAAAACAATAAGTAAACAGCATTTATAAGGTAAAACAAACATTTTGAGAGATATAAATATATCACCTTAATACAGGTGCACAACCACTCATAATAATGATGACCCATTAATATAGTACCAGTTGGCTCCACAATGTCACATGCCTCTCTTGATTGACACATGACCAAGGTTTCAATGCTCTGCTCTCTATGGAAACTAGCCCCTATCACTGCCTTCCTCAGCCAAACTTATCACCGGCAGCCAGAGCTGGCAGCATCTCCTTCACCTGGAAGGAGATGCACCTGACATCGAGCAAGTTGGGCAGCTGGCTGTATTTTTCCCCATTTCTGGTAATCCTCCTGCTAAAGCTGGCTTGCTCATTCTTTACTCTTCTTGTATTTCTAACTGTATGTAATTCTTTAAGCAAAATTTGCATTTCATCTTTCAATGATGCAGCTGTCAATAACATAAAGATTCTCCCAAAGGTTTGCCAAAGGCAGACACACATTCCTAAAATGTAAAATGTCCAGTTTTCCAGAAAAGATCCCACACTGAAAAGCTAATGCAAAAGATGATTTCAAAGCACCACCTGTTTCCATAAAACAGAAACCTAATAAAATGGATTAATTAATAAAAATTCATATACCAAGAATAAAATTATAGCCCCATTTCTAGAATAATAAGCGATATGAAGTTGGTTTTTTGAGTGTGTTTTCATATGATCCAGCTTCCATCAGTCAAGAGAGAATTGCAGTTACACACAGGATGCAAAGACGTCAAATAAAATGACTCAGTCATTCACTTCGTAAGAGTTGACTGTGTACTTCATCTCTTTAGTCTTATCGTTAATTCCACATAGTTCTTAGATCTCTCAATAACTGTTCAAAGCCTTGTAATTATTTAGCATTTATCTCCCTGGGGATTTTACACTGTGATTCTGGTTCTGAAATCTAAAGTCAAAGAGACAGTAAATGGCAATCATGGGAACAGCTTTTCTCTTGTAACTAACTGCACATGCATTACTTAGCTCCTTTATATACATCCAAAAGAAAAGAAATTAAATAAGAAATCTATAGACAACTATCATATCAGATAGAAGGGGGAAATCTACTTCAACCTTGCAGAACAGGGAAATTTGGGGGCTGAAATGGGTCAGAAGTACCTAAGTTCATAGTTCATCGGGTACAAGGCTTCCCACCCAAAAACTCGTATCCTAAGCTTCGTGTGGAATGCACAGCCAGGTCAAACACTCACCTCCTTTCACAAGTCTGCTGCAAACCCAATGCTCAGAGCCTGATAGTCCTAGGTATTTCTGTTCTATAGTTTTAAGAAGTTGAGTGGATTTTATGGTTTGTAGTTCTTCAAGTTTGAGTAAACAATGTTTTTCCAAACTAAAGGCAAAGTCTATGTTTTCTTCTTTAATGTCAAAATGTTTAACTTTCTAAATATCTTTAAAATATTTATAGATTCTTTAATGCTGGCCCATTCACTGCTGTCATTTGTTTTTAGTACCTCATCTTTGTCTAGATCAGTTTTAAGTAGAACTTGACTGTGCCTTAGCCTTCCCAGAGACTTGATCTGATTTCTGTTCAGTTAGCATCCATTCTGACTCCATTTAATAGTTCTTCCTTCCCCTCTGTTTTACTTAAGGTGTGGTTTACATTTCACCATATTGAAACCAAGGCATTTAATTATCAACTGCACCCTTTTCCAGCACATACATTTAAAATGAATCTATAGTCCCTAGGAAGGTATGAAATATATTTATTTATAATTCAGATCATAACTTTCCATTTTCATTTCCTTCGTGATGAGCAGTTATTTCATAACTCTATAAAAATTGAGAGCTAACTTCATAGCTTTTGGTAATAGAAGCTTCCTACTTCTATGCTGAGAGAACAGAACCTATACAGCACCTACTCTCTCAAGTTTGTTGATTCATGGGCCTAGCATGTGGTCAGTTCTGGGAAATGCCCCATATATGCCTATATACCTCTAAAACATAAAACAGTAAAGACAGCAGGAAATTATCTACAAGAGATACTTAGCGAATTAAGCCTGTATAAAAGTTTGACTATACTGAATATCAAATAAAGTAATAAATTTAAAAAAACTGCCTTGAATAATTCCTGTAATGCAAAGTTTTAAATGTGTGTAGGGTTGCCCTTTGTTCAGAATTCCACACACCCCACCCATCCTCTTCCTACACAATTTCTTCCTTAAGACTGTTGCTGGGATTGTGAAGATATTCTAATCTGAGGCCTTTGTTTGCTTTTCCTTTGATTTTAGTTAATCGTTAATTTAGATAGTATGAGATACATATAAATGTATTTAAAAGTTGGTAACATTCTATCTTGAAACTAATCATTATTTAGATTCCACTACAAAATTATACACCCTGAAAAATGTTATCTTTTATAAAACTAAAACATGAACACAGGTCTTATCTCTCTTGCAAATTTTGTGACAGAATTTTCTGTTGTCTTAATTTAAAATGTGTTTAGTAATTGTACTCTAAATATGTATTTATACAAGATAATTTTTGATTTTATTCAATCTGGAAATATTTGTTTTAAATCTAATTATTCTTCTAAGTATTTAGTGTACTCAATATTTTATTCAGGATTTGATCTACCACCTTTGTCTTTTGTAGACATGTTTTTTTGTCTTTATTATGATGGAATGAAATAAGTGGTTAATTGGAATTCCTTTTTTCCATGCTCTATTTTTCCATTATCTCACACACTTTTATCATAGTCTTCAGAGTAGCACATAATTTTTTGTGTCAATTCTGAAATACAGTAAAGTGTATTACACCTATGCATTGTAACATTTTAAAAATACTTTTGCTTCACCGTTAGGTGGGTTGTCTGCCACCGAGCACGGCATAGTTGAGATGTTGGCTCCACGCTAATGGTGCTTTGGTTAAATACCATGAAATATTAGTGAGGGACCACATGATCTATTTCGTTTTGAAAGAAACAGCACCTAACACACTCTGACAGTGGTCATAGCGTTTTCTGTGTCTGTGAGCAGTCAACCAGAGCTCTCAGTGACCTCCCTTCCCACCATGGCTTGGTGGTAGTGATTTTGACTTTTTGCTAGTCTAGTGTGTATATTAGTTTACATCTCAGATGTTCCTAATTCTCATGGAATGGTATTGTATATTCCTATTGAGAAAATGGATCTATTTGATTTAATTATTTTTTAAAGTTTTTGCCAAATAATTATTGATGCTACAATAGTTTTGTTTGCCTGTTTGTTTTCTTTTCATCAAATTGACAAAATACTTTTAATTTAAGGATTTAAGGACTTAATGTTTTATTTGACTTACGGTTTGAAAGTCCTTCTATTTATGGTGGGAAAGGCTCTTGACAATAGCTTGAGGGGGCTGGTGTGCAGCCCACCTTTACCTTAATATTGAATTCAGGACCACAGCCCATGGAATGATGCCATCCACATTTCAGGTGGGCATTCCTACCTCACATAAACTCATGTGGAATCTACCTAACAGATATGCCCATATGCATGTATATCTCTGCATTTTTATTTTAGATACCATCATATTGATAACAGGATTCACCACCATGACTTGACGACTTGTTTAGTTGACATTAAATGCATCACCAGAACCATACTCTCTTTATCTCTGTAGGTTCATGGCCATCTCAGAATGCAGAACATATTCAATCCAGTTCTTAAAAATTCGCAGTGTTTTAACTGACACATTAGAGCTACTGAAATTAAAAGTGACCATTTTTGAAATTGTTTTTGGCTATCTTTAAGTCTCTAACTTGAATATTTTCCTTCTCTTTTAATAAAGAGGTTCTTTAGTTGGTATTTCTTGTAAGACAGATCTATAGGCGGTCTATTTTGTTTGTCTGAGAAAGTATTACATCCTTACTTTGGGCAGATAATTTCTCAAGGTTTATAATTTTAGGGTATTGTGTTATATTCACTACTATAAATTTTAAGAGAAATTAAAAATTATATGTCCAGGTGTTAGGCGTGTGTGTGTGTGTGTGTGTGTGTGTGTGTGTGTGTTTCCTCCTATCCTGTATTCTCTTCATTTCTTGGATCTATGGCTCTTTATCTGACAGTAACTTAGGAGAAATTGTTAGTCATTGTTACATCAAGCATTTCTTGGGTGCCTTTCTCTCTCTCTCTCTCTCTCTCTCTCTCTCTCTCTCTCTCTCTCTTCCCCCTCTCTCTCCTTCACTCTCTCTCTTTCTCCCTCCCTTTTGCATCCCTCTCTCCATCCCTCCCTTCCTTCCTTTCTCCATCCCTCGCTTGCCCTAATTTACCACCTTTTGACTGTATGCCCTATGTAGCTGGTGTGTATTCCTTTCATTGTTCTTAGACCTCATTTCTCCTTCTTGCTTCAATTTTCAAAGTGTCTATTGTCTATCTGCTATTTCAGAGAATCTGTTCTCAGCTATATCTTGTCAAGTGAACATTCTACCAGACATAGACTTTATTTCACAGTAGTTCACCAGTAATCCTTTCTAGCCTGTAGCATTGCATTTCTGACTCTTTAATCAATCGCTTACCTGTTCTTGGACACTAATTTCTTTTTCCAGTAAGTCTTTTAGTGTATAGTCATAGATAAAAGTTCAACCTGATAACCCCTACCTCCCAGCCATCTCTATTTCTACATTCCATTGCACTGCTGCAAGGTATATGTTTTGTTCTTCAAACAAGTTTCCTTTGCCTTGTCATACACCGTGTAAGAAAAATTGTTCTAAATAGATTTTTAGCGATGGGGTGTGTGTGTGTGTGTGTGTGTGTGTGTGTGTGTGTGTGTGTGTGTGTTGGTAGAGGGTATTCTATGGCCCTACAATTAAGCATCCATCATTTGATGAGCTATACCCTACACATCTGGGTTATGAGGCCCACAGTGTTTCTCAGCTTTCCCCCCGTTATTGGGTATGATTGGGTGACAACAATGGTCTGGAACTGGGCATCTCACTTTGCCCATTATGGATTAATCTGTGTAAATGCCCAGGTCAGGCTCTGAGGACAGAGAGTTATAATAAGAGCAGAGAGTTCTGGCCTAAGATATGACGATTTCTACACCCCTGTAACTCAGAAATTTTCCACTGTGGGTCTCAATATTTGATGCCTTGGGAATTTTTCTCTGTTCCACTTATTTGTCCTTCATGTAGGTTCTGCTCAGGTTCAGTTCTGAAAAGTTGTGACTTTTGTATTTATCTCTATGCCTGTCCTGTTTTGGAGGAAGAAAGTTGCCCTATGTGTTCGAGTATCTTCCAGAAGAGCTGGCCCCCTACCATCTGCTTAGATTTTTCTTCTGCTATTTGATTGAAGGGGTGATATCTCAGCTACTGACACACAGAACTAGGAAGTAAAGGACTTTGAGTTTTACTTATATGGAATAAAATGCAATGAGCAAGATAGAATTGAATTAATTCATATAATGGAGATCATAGGGCTTGCTCTTCAGAAAGTAAACAAGCATGTTAACTCATAAATCACCAGTTAATTCTGGGTTTAAAAACAATATCACTAATAAAATAGTTGGGAAATCTTATTAAATCATCAATAATGTGGGCTGACTGGATATCTCAGTTGAATACAGTTGTGTCAAGTCTGAGAACCCTTCAGTGCCTGGAACTCACATGGTGAAAAGGAAAACCAGCTCCCCAAAGTTGTCCCTTGAACTCCACATGTGTGTGTACACAATAAAATAAATAGATGTGAAATATTAATATTATTACTGCATTGGTTTTGTTTGTTTCACTTGTCTCTTGCATTGTTTGCCTTGACACACTTGTTCTCACTGCTTGATTCATGGCTTGATTCATGGTCCCCTGTCTTCAGTACTTCATTCATTCAATTTATCTGAAAAGCATGACATTTACAACTCTATTCAAAATCCTTTGAGGACATTGCATCATGAACAGAATAAAGTCCATCTTTTCCTACATTGAAGATCAACCACTGCTGCCTCTGTCTTCTTCTTAAATATGTTTCAAACACAAGCATTACTTGCCAACACCACTGCCAACATCTTAACTCAAACTAACTACCTAGCCACCAGGATCACTGCACTGGAATCCTCCATGCCTGTTGTACTCTTGACAGCTCCTGCTTACAGTATCACAGTGATGTGATAAAACCTGATCACAGCTGTACAAATGTTCTTCATTGCTGGTCATCACAAGGAAACTTTTCTTGACCTTCCCGAACCTCTCCAGTCTTATAGTGGGTGTCCAAAGTGTGAGTACTGTGCCTCCCAATGCCATTTTGGTTTCCAGTCAACGTTTTTCCTTGGTGGCATCAGGAATTCCAGCCGCAGCTGTCTCTTGGATCCCTTTCCTGTATCCCTTCAGGAAAATAGCTTACAATGTCTTCCAGATGTACTGAATACGTGCATTGCCTATTACATACTAGTGGATGCAGAGTCCTTCATTATAGGCATTGAAGCTCTATGCCCACTGCTTGCTCACATCATAGACCTAACTCTGTGATTCTCTGTATTCACTATAAAGAAACCATCAGATGCAAATGTTCTGATCTTTCTACCTGACCATTCTTGCTTCTAATGAGTCTAGGAATATCCTTCTCTTGCTATAGTAAGAAATTAGCTTTTTAATAGGATATTTCACTGA
Source organism: Myodes glareolus (assembly GCF_982192425.1). Lineage (NCBI taxonomy): Eukaryota > Metazoa > Chordata > Mammalia > Rodentia > Cricetidae > Myodes > Myodes glareolus. The sequence goes on from NC_142043.1 coordinate 40,301,843, forward strand.
TTTCAAATTGTTTTTTTTCTTCTGTGCCTTATATTGATGTTATTCACATTATGCAATGAATTAGTTGATTTATTCTCTCCCCTATTGAGCTTCAGATTATAGGGACAATCAGGTGTATAGGTATCAGAGTGGCCCATACCCAGGATTCTCTGACAAAGTGTTTAATGAACACAGTTTCAACATCTCTACTCTTGTGTTCTAAAGTTACTGAGCATGAACTATGAAGAATTCATGTAATAGTCAATAAGTGAAGTAAGAAACATATGTAAATGTGTTACATATAAAGAATACTTTTCTGAAGTCAGGGCTGTAGAGAACTGATTTAAAAAAAATCAGGGCTTGAAAGCATCAACATAACGAAGAGGTAACTATCGTGGAATGTCACACAGCACCATGAATTGATTCCCCAGTAGATGACTCATGGTGGTGGAGGGGACTAATGACAGCAAAGGGGGGTAGAGAGCTGATGAGAAGCCTACATCCTGCTTCATATGCGAAGTTACCGGAAATTCAACAAGGAAGTAGGGGCAAGAGAGAAAGAGATTAAAAGTAGCTAGTCTGCTACCTCTATACAGAATAAATGAGTAGTCATTTATTCCTTATTATTATACCATTATGGCCTGTGGTAGGCCATGGATATGTTTTAGAAACAGCATGTGTCCAGAGTTGTTGTCAGAGGCTGCTTGTTCGTTCCCAGCCATCCAGACCCAAAATAGTCACATATAAACTGTATTAATTAAAACATTGCTTGGTCAATCACTTAAGTGTATTTCTAGCCAGCACTTATATCTTAAATTAACCCATCTCTAATAATCTGTAAATCACCACAAGGTCGTGGCCACCTGGTAAACTACTGTCTGGCATTCGGCTTCTGTCTCCCACTGTGGCTACATGGCATCTCTTTGACTCTGCCTACTCTCTCTATATATCTTTTTGTACCTGGTTATATTCTGTTAAGCCATTGCCAAAAGCAGCTTCTTTATTAACCAACGGCAATAAAAGATATTCATAGCATACGAAGAGCAATTCCACATCACCTCATCTTTTCAGTCCAATTAAAAAGAAAAGTTTTATCTTTAACATAGTAAGATTACATACAACAAAAAAGTTATCAAATAAGAATTACAGTTACAATATTATTATCTACATTAACTTTTACCATAACAAAGGAGAGCTATAACTATTTATTCTTCAACTCCATCAAAGTCTCCAGAGGGATATAATATTTCCTAAAATAATAGAAAGTGCATTGCAAGCAACATATAAAACTCTAGAATTGAGAGAGACATCTCACTGCCTGGACAGTCACCCCAAGTTCTTCTGTAACATTGGAGCACCCGTCTTTAGTCTATAGGCTCATAGTATCTGCAGACCTCTCCAAGAAGCAGGAAATTTCAGACGGTTCCACTTATATTGGCAATTTCTCAGTCATTTTCTTTGTGTCCTGCAGAATGTCTAGCAGACTCTTTCATGAATCAGGAACCCAGAAGGACTGTATCACTTTTAGGCAAGTTCTACAGTCATGTTTCTGTGGGTCATGCATGTCCAGTTAATATAGCATAACATCAAACAGTCAAACAAGAGCAGTTTCTTGCCAAAATGGCAATCAAACTCTGTAAGGAGCCTCTTCAATGCCCATCATCCTGTTGAAGTAGATTGGTGTGCCAGGGGCAGATGAGTCTCACTGTCATGAATAGTCCTAAGCTCTTAAAACATTTAAATGCCATATTAGTCTTTGAAAGGCTTGAAGAATACCTATCTATTTGAAAAATATCTCTGCATATCAAGAAAACCTAACACAACTACAAGCTTGGCTATTATAGATGACTATTATTCTGTATTTCTTAATTATATGTTTATAAATGAGCTGCACAAACACAATACCTTAAACAAGAGCAGAAATACATATATGCCAAAATTAACCTTTAATTTGTATCAATAGACCAAGATACATATACTAATGCAAAATATTCATCTCTATAGAATATCCCCATTTAAATGTAAACAAATATTTATAAACAAACATTTAGGGAATTTTGCCATAGTTTTCTACAAACTACTTTCTGCTTTTTGTTGGGCAAAGCGTTTTTTGATTTTCATGGAGACCTTTCGGGGAACATGGTCCTTCAAACCATATTAGTCTGGATGCAATCTACAGCTTTCTAACTTCTGTAGAAACAAAAGCAGAACCTCTTTTCCAAAGCAACATATCCTTAGACCCAAATTTTGAAGTCAAGATATCTTTGAAATATGTGTTGGTTTAGCTTAGCAGTCCAGACAATGAAATGTCCATCTGTACTTAGCTCATTCTCAATCAAAAAATTCAAAGAAAACACAACAATATACATAATCCTGACTCTCTGTGAAATTTCCATCTTTACATGGCTTATTTTTCTTTACTTCTTAAATCTATAACTGTCTGTACTGTGTCTCATTAAAAACTTTATTTTTTAAAAACTATTTACTTCTTTTTATAACTATTTCTTCTCTCTCCCAAACCTACTTTTATTTACCCATCTCTGTGACCAATTTAGAGGTTTTGTTTCCATCTGAATTTGTCTTTATTGTATATCTGTAATTATTTATTGACCTGGAGCGTTTTTTCTCTTAAATGCTAAGTGAACGTGACTAAGACCAACTCTGTGGTACTACCTGTTGACTCCACCCAGCCCAACATGGCAGAGGCATATTCACTGCCTCTGAGAGCCATGCACATTACCCCAGCTCCAGGATCACAGTGGGTCTGTGTCCACCATTAACCAATTTGTAACACCTGCTCACAGACCTCATTTAAGTGCTTGGGCTCCTGAAAGAGCCAGAGGTGTTTCTGCAACTAGCATGAACCAGGAAACTGCTGTTTCTAAACTGTGTGGGTTTTTTTTTCAGCTAATGTTGAGTCAAGAAGATCTCTCTTAAAGGAGCCATCAGCAAAGAGAGCCCATCTTAAAAAAAATGCAGCTAAACTTTACTTTTTTTTTTTGGTGTCTAGAATTTCTTTCCAAGCTCTCTAAGGTTTTATATGGATTTTGCCAACAAAGATTGGAGCACCAATCTGTAGATAGAGGCTACTTGTTTGTTCCCTGGACAAACAGACCAAAAGTAATCACACATAAACTGTATTAATTAAAACATTGCTTGGCCAATTACTTAAGTGTATTTCTGGCTAGCTAGTGTAAGTTAAATTAACCTATCTCTATTAATCAGTGCATCATCACAAGGATGTGACCTAAAGGCAAAGTTCTGTCCAGCATCCTGCTTCTGTCTCCTGCTGCAGCTACATGGTGTCTTTTCAACTCTGCCTACTCTCTCTCTCTCTCTCTCTATATATATATAGATAGATAGATAGATAGATAGATAGATAGATAGATAGATAGATGGATAGATAGATATAGATAGATAGATAGATATAGAGATAGAGATATAGATATAGATATAGATATCTTCTCCAAACTGGCTATATTCTGTTAACCTATTGGCTGAAAGGGGCTTCTTTATTTACTAATGGCAATAAAACATATTCATAGCATACTGACGGGAATCCTATGTCACAGAGTAGAATACAATCAATGTTTCTGAGATATGTTAGCAAGGAGCCACTGCTGAGATTTTCCTACTGTGCTAAAAATAATAATTTTCTCATGGTAAAATAAATTTAATTCACAATATATACTTAAAATTGAACACAATACACTGCTTCAAAACTTGTTACTGAAAATTTTTGTCATGCTTCATGTTTATGGCAGTTGTTAAGTCTAAATTTTGAGGCATACGAGTGACACTGTTGTTTCTACTTGGTGTGTATGTACTTTAGCAGATTTCAAGCAGCCAGGTACTCTGTGAAGGCCATTTGCACATGGAATGGTCAGCCATGATGGGAAGGGAGGCCAGGCCCAGCAGCTATGGCAGTGTGTGAGAAGAGCTGTTCCAGCGTCTGCTGGGAAAACAAAACACAGACCCCCTTTTGCAAGGAGGAAACAGAAGCACTAATTCCCATATGTTACTTTGCCTAAGGCGACACAGCCCACGTACTCCCTATCCCCCATTGTTTCTCAATGTGGTCCATGACACTCCTGCTTGGTTGGCTGCTCTCAGGCTGAGGAAGACCACAGGGCCCAACACTCTCCAGGATTTTCAATGGAGAGACTCAGCCAGTTCCGCCAGCTGTGTTAAATTGAATAGGGCCACCCTGAGCGATGACTTTTTTTTCACCCCAGTAGGAGAGGAATAAGCACATGGTTTCATTGGACTTATGAGTGCCCACTCTCTGTGCGCCCCATGTGGCCAGTTGTCTGAAGAGCCTCTTGTTCCTGTTCTGCCTAACAGGGATGCTTAGGTCCCTCCATGCTTGCAGGTACTAGAGTATGCTGGATATTTTAGTTGGGACTAATCTCTGGTTCCCATATGGGGACAAGGGTATTATCACACTTCAACCCACTAAAAGCAGCCCCTTAAGTGGGAGAAGCAAAAACTCTGCAGGTGTTCCCCTCCCTAATGGACCAAAACACTGCAGCTTGTGTATAGGTTTATTTGTAAAGTGTTTTTTTCTCTGCCTGCATGTTTAGAATGAAACTAGTGTAAGACACTGCTGTTTAATTACAAGCAGGGCCAAAGGTTTCATTTTAATTCAAGATTATTTAAATAAAAACATTATTTATAAATGAAGTGCTGTTTTCTGTCCAAACATGTAAGAACGCTGTTTTAGCTGAGATCCAACACTGTTGCTGGGAACTAAATGTTGTTTTCATGTTGGATTTTTTTTTCTGAATTGGAATTTCTTATAAACTACTCATTATTTTAATCATGTCCAATTTTAATATAAAATAAACTAGCAGAGCACCCTCCTGTACCAGTATTTTCTCTATACTAAGATTGATTATCTTGTGTGGTAGCGAGATGTCAATATTGTTCATTTTCCATCTAGTTGATAGGACCCAATGATTGCCATCGTAATCACTATTGTGATCAAAACATACATTAACACTCGGCTTTCATATTGCACATTAGTTTTTCCAGGCATATTCACATTCATCATTAATAAGTAAATACTTATGGCAAGTCTGCACCATGATTAGGGCTATGCAAAGGTACATCCGGGATAATGATCAATTTTGAAAATAACTTCAGTGATCCCTCTGAAAGGCTTTCAGCTTGATATTAGATGCTGTTAATTTACTTCTGAGGCTGGGCACCTCACTGCTGAACACACTGAGGGAGACTATGTGCTAATACTAAGCGTGCCATGCTACAAGTTTCCCAGATACACGTCCTCGTTTCAATGTGAAAATACCCAATAGAGTCATTTGTAAGACTTTTAGTCTTCAAAGGTTGTGCTCTGTGGCATGGGACGTTTGTTTCTAATAAAGAAGATGAGCATGCTAGAGTTAAGAATAGAATGTCAATGCAGATGATTAGGGTAAATCAAAAAGAGGGCCGTCCTGGAAGTGACAGAGAAAAGTGGCTACGACATGACTTAGGGGACAGCATAGGCCTAGAGACACTAGGAATTTACCCATATCAGCCACCCAAAGAAGGGAAGTGGCTGTTCCCGTTTTCATGACTGTCTTTTCTCCAAGAATTCTTTATTTGACTTATTCTATACAGTGCTGTAGGCGATTCAGACTCAAAAGTTAACTTATGCACTCATTTCTCTACAAGATAACCCCTAATTTATCTAATACAATCAAGTTTTCGAGCACAGTGCTGTGTAGGAATTGTCTCATTGAGCAGACTGGTGAATTAAAAATAAACACAACACCAATGTTAATAGTCTTAGGTCAAAGAAGCTGTTGTGAAAAATTAACAAGGGACGGTGATAGCTAACAACCATGTTTGCTTCGTTGAGGTTGCCCTGAAAATGGAGGGTCTTGAGGAAAGGCCATTTAAGCTGAAGTCAAAAGGAAGAGGAACCATTACAGAGAATGACTATGTGAGAGCGAAACGCTTATGCAAGTCTCCCTGACTCGTGGAAAGGTCCAGATCCAGCACATTGCTTACCTCAGCTGGGGAACTAAAAGAAGGGCAGCCTATACAGAATATACAGGTCTTTGCATACATATATGTATGCCATAAGATTTCAAACTTCTATATGATTGGTCTCCAGGCAGTGGTAGAGTCTACTGATAATCCCAGAATTTGGGATGCTGAGGTAGAGGATTATAAGTATGTCGCCAGTCTGAGATACACAGTGATTTGCTAATAAAATAAGACAAAGTTATAAATCTTAAGAACAATTAAGATGAGATTTATTCAGAGAAATTTATGTTATTTGTATGTATGCATCACTATTATTTTCAAATATTCCAGGTATATAACTTTAATAATTTGAGAAGCTTAATGATTTCTACAAATATTTTACATGTTTACAGTAATTTTGTGGAAAATAATGACTATGATTGTATGTATGTAAAAATTTTATCTGTTGACCACAAAATACTAGTACCTGTGCTGTGCACATAGTAAATATGAGAAGCAAAAGGAATAAGAGGAAATTTAACATTAATTGCAAACTCCAGACTGCAGAAAGCAGTTAGGAATATTCCTTTGAACGTTCTAAAATCTACACAAGTATATGTGTACCCAATATGTATACCTACTTTCTAGAGCTTACTGACATGTATGTACTTGTATTCATGAACATTTAGATGTGTATGTGTATAATATATACATATATATATTCATTGTATATGTTTATGAATCTACTTTGTGTTCATATCTTGAAACATGTATTCATAAACATTCATATAAACATAAAGATACTTAGCTATAAAAATGCTTTTGATATAAAATTATGTTGTGCAATCTGCAGAGATGCCATGGTGTTTAAGAGTACTGTCTCCTCTCACAGAAGACCTGGAATTGATTGTCAGTTCCCTCATGGTGGCTCACAAATGTCTATATCTCCAGTTTGAGGTTCCAAAGCCTTCTTCTGGCCTCTGTGTGTACTGTATTTACATGAACACATCCACATGTCTACACACACACACACATATACAAAGTTTTAGAAAAGGCATTCTAAGATGATACATAGTGTTAACATGAAATTAAGTACTATTTAGTCAGCTCATAGTATACCTTAAGAAAATATTCAGGATATAAATACATATGTGTTAAGATCAAAAATATTTTAAATACTTTGGAGAGTTGACAAAAGTTAAAGGCACTTGCTGCTCTATTAGAGGACCTGTGTTTGATTCCAAGAACCTACAAGGCAGAACAAGACCTTCTGTACCTTATTATATGGTACCTGACTTTAGATGTATATACATCAGTGCAAGCAAACACTGATACACTTTAAACTACTTTTAACATATTTATATATGTTTTCTAATTCAATATTGCATCATTTTCTCATTTACTTCACTAATATCCTCACACTTACCACTTCCCCTTTTCCCTTCTGAAATCATGGCCTCTTTTTCCTCTAATTGCTCTTATTGCATATATGTCTACACACACACACACACACACACACACACACACACACACACAAGGAAAATCTACTCAACCAGTCCAGTGTTACTTGCATGTTTATGACTTCAGGCCTGACCAGGTGATACAAGATCATCAATTAGGACACTCATCCTTGAGGAAGACTCTCCCACTCTCAGCATTCCTGATTTTCCTGTGGTTCCTTGTCAGTTACTGGGACCCAATGAGATTTCCTCCTTCCATATTGACATGTATATTGCAGCTGTACATATTCAGGTCTTGTTTTGAAAGCCATTGTTGATGTTTCATGATTGAAACTTTCCTGTCATTTCTAAGAGATACATTTTCACAGAAGACTTCTGGACTTTTTGGCTCTTACAATCTTTTGTCCCCTCTCCACAATGATCCCTGAGCCTTTGGTGTAGGGCTTCTATTATAGGCATATCAATTGAACTGGACATCCAAAAACCACTTGTTCTTTACTTTTTAAGAAGCTGTGGTTTCCTGTAACTATCTGTGTCTTAGTGTTTTATTGCTATATAGATGTCATGACCACAGCAATTCTTGGAAAGCATTTAATTGGGGCTGGCTTATATGTCAGAGATTTAATTCATTATCATCATGGCCAGAAGCATGAGACAGACATTGTGCTGAAGAACTAGTGTAGAGTTTTACATCTGGATCCTCAGGCAGCAGGAAGAGAGAGTAACACTGGCCCTACTAAGCATTTGAAACCTCAAGCTCACCCCCAGGGGAGCTCTTCCTTCCACCAGTCACAACTATTCCAAGACCAAACCTCTAATAATGCCACTCCCTATGAGACCACTGGACCATTTCCATTTAAATCATCACAATCTGTCTTTTACAAAGAAAATTTTTCTATGGTGGAGGGTGAGAGTTATATTTGCCTGTGGCTATACAGATAACTATTTAAAATGTGGTTAGGAATTATGTGGATTTAGTAAAGTGTTGATTGTAGATCTTCTTTAGGTTCCATGACCTTGTTAGTCCTGGGTAGTTGGCTAGGTTTCCAGTATCAGGTACAATTTCCCTCTTATTGAGCAAGACTCAAGTACAATTAGAGCTGGTGGTTACCACTGAGCCATGTGTGTCACTACTGCACCCTTTGTTATGGTTTTCATTCCATGCTGATCATCATTGTGGTTTACAGGCTTTATAGTTGGGTAGGACTATTGGTTGCTTTCCTTTCTTGGAAGCTTGCATGGGACCTTCTGGTACCATAAAAGCTGATCTTTGGGAAGGATTTGTTCAGGTTAGATTCAGCTCAGAACATCCAAGGCTTGTGACCATAATACACATCTTCAGCAAAAGGGACTTACCTTTAACCTCTGGTAGGCAATAAAGAACATCAACACTATTTTATATTGTTTGGGGAATCTCTCGAACAACCCCTCTAACTACTCACAGGGAATTTTTCATGCCCAGTATTAGGAATATTGTTAGATATGATTCTTGGCTATGGTTCTTGATTGGAGCTTTGTCAGCCAAAGTGATAACTTTCTTTATACTATTTATGTGTACATGTAGACCTGAATGTATCATCTATAACTTTATATAAAGAGGTAATATGAGTCAGAATAAGTTATTCAGAGTTTTTGTGCTATTTTATACCAACTCCTTCTTCTGTACCCCCTTCGTCCTCCAGAATTAATACCCCTTTTATTTGACCCATTTCCTTTATCAAATATGTTATATTTTAAAATCAGTAAATAATATCAATTTTTACGAAGAACTACTACATTGTTTTATTATGATAGGAAATTTTGTGATGTAGCATTAATCATACTGTATTAGTAAAAGTCACAACCACTTATGTTCATTCTTTTAGTGGCTTAAATTTACCTCAATATTTTTGGGGGATTTCATATTAGCTTATTTTCTTTCAATATAACAATATACTTGATGCTGGTATTTATAAAAAATAAAAACATCTACTTGAAAGTCCTAGATCAGGTGGCCCCATCTGCCTAGACTCTAGAGAGGACCGATTTGGACCTTCGCAGAATCAACTTCAGATGGCAGGGGTAGGAGTGTTTCTGGGAGAGGAGGACACTTAATAAGAGGGAGCCAGAGGGATTCAGGGAACATGCTTCTTCTTTTCATCACAAACCAATTATCCTACAAACTTGCCTGTCATTTCCAATGTTAATGGCCCAATGACCAAACTACCTCTTCTGTTAGGCTCTATATCTTACACTTCTACCACTTTTCAAATTTACTGTGCTAGAAACATCGCTTCCAACTGTGGGTAACTATCAGGGGAGGAGAATGATCTAATCTAAACCATAGAATATTTTTGGTTATATCTTATAGTCGGAGTCAAGCAGGATTTTGTATTTGTTTGTTTTCTTTTGGCTTCTGGGAATGAGTTCTTTATGGGGAATGTATGTGCGTGTGTGTGTGTGTGTGTGTGTGTGTGTGTGTGTGTTGTTGTTGTTGTTGTTGTTGTTGTTGTATGTGTGAGTATTCCTGTGCTGGTGAACAAACATGGTACAGTATCCATATGGAGGACAAAGGACAGCATCACTGGGCTGTCCTGACCTTAATCTTATATATAACAGGATCTCTCTTCTTCACTGCTGAGTGAGCCAGGCTATGTGGCTCACATGCTTCTGCAAACTCTCCTGGCTGTCTCGATCTTGCTGAGGGAGAACTAAGAGTGTATGTAACATTTCCAGCTCCACTGGCAGCCACTGGGAATTTATTCGTTGTCAGTTTATGACTTTGGAAAGAGTTCTAAATCGAAAGCTGGTTTACAGTGACTAAATTGCTGAGAATTCACACAGGAGCATATAGATAAGGTACTTTGAGTGACTTTGGAAAGGTTGTAAGGACTTAAAACCAACAACCGTCTAAAGATTCAGTAAGTGTTGTCTTATATTTTCTAGGCTGAAATTGCACAACATGGGAGGTGACAGAGGGGATGTTAAATTCCATAACGTCCGGAGACTCCTACAACTTTTTTCCTTTTCATGTTTTTCCTCAGTGACTCTCTCTCCCTCTCACCTTAAATGTCTCTCTATTTGGCCAAGAAGTGCTCATCCCAGTGACTACTATAGCTAAAGTAACAGCGTCAGGCAAGCTTGACTGACTCTTTAGGTACCAGGTGTTGTAGTAACCCTTGTGCTTAGGTCACCTCATCCCATCTTACTTACACTAGGATGTAGTGTAGGTAAGTGTAGCAATGTGGCCAACGCTGCATTGTTAGTTCATCGTGGACTTGCACTATAAACCCAGATCATTTAACACGGTGCATGTGATAAATTACTAATGGTTTCATTTTGTGACAATTAGAAGCAAATATTTCTCGAGTGAGGTAATAAAGTTCATTTTTAGTGTATGGCATATTCATATTCATAAATATAATGTATGTAAATATATACTAAACAAGCTGGCTCATGTATAAAAGGACTTTTATATAGATTTATACATAAAATAAACATTTGAATTTTGCTTATAATTACATAGCATGAAGTCAAATTTGTATGAATCAAGTACCAATTTTATAACTCAACAGAAAATGCATAGCTGTTGCCTTTGAAACTATAATGTTGGGAACGTGGTTTATGTACTTATTTGAAACTGCTTTTAAAGTCAAGTTAGTCATGTTTGTGTTTAAATGGGAGAGTTAGAAAAGACTGTGTGACTCACAGGGATACCTGTGAGGACATTTACTCCATTGACATCTCTGATTCAGCAAGAAATGATCTGTAAAATGGGATGGCTGTATCACTAAACTTCTCCAACCCTGGGACCGTACTTTTTAAGATGAGAGTCATTATGCCCACTCGCTAGACAACTTCAGATTCCTCTAATCAAAGATGCTGCCTTACTGAAAATGGGTCTTTTTCTCTCACACAGCAGGACCACCATGCTCACTGACATCCGTGTTATTTAAGTAGGTAAAAGTTTAGTGTCAACTACTTGAGTTCCCATAAGGCAAATACCTTACAGGTGATGTGTGTTCACTGAAAAGTGAACATTCTTCAAAGAAATGATTATATGTGACGTATCTCAGGCAGATCTTGACTTATCGGTTAACTTCTAGACCTGACTTCTATTCTATTTGAGTGGCAGGAAATTGAACATCCTCTATTCTCTGGGTTCCCACACTAGCAGCAAAGAAGAGTCAAAATGGATGGAAGTTTATACAGCCTCTCAAATAATAACCCAAAGTGCTGAAAATACAATAAATGGTAGAAAACCATTATAAATAAAAGACAGAGTCATAGTTGCAGAGCAGAAAATAGAGCAGCAAAGGCTTAGAAAGAGGAGCCAGGGCACCAGGAGGTGTGCAGCGAATGGACTGTGTGAGAGCTGATGTATCAGGAAAGATGGTCTCTAGGCAGCATTCGGAAACAACAATTTATCATGCATTCGGGTCTCCATAAGGAGTCTCACAGTACTGAGTATGTCTGGTCATCCATTATTTAAAAAAAAAAAAAAGTAAGAATTGCAGACTAGTGGAACTTACTATGAAACCGTGATTACCTTTATTTTGCACATCATGAAATTAAAATATTACAATGACCATTAGAAGTGTGCTATTTATGCACTATTAATTATCTGGAGAATCTAGGAATAATCTAAGGATAGTTATACTTCAGTTGGGAAAGAGCTGGTCTTGCATGTACAAGACTGTAGGTTTGATCTCTACCAACACAAAAACTTGAGTAGTAAAGCATTTGAATCCATTTTCATAAGAAAGAGGATCTGTGTTGCACATCAACTCTGCAGGGAGCTTTTAGAGCTATTTTGTGGAACTGTGAAGACAAATTATTCTAGCAAAAGTAGCTATAAAGAAAGTAATTATAGAGTATAAACAAATTAACAGAAATTTCTAAATAACGCATTTCTTAAAATAAAAAATCTGCATACCCAATCCTTCAGATGCTAATTCAAAAACTATTTCCAAGTTTCTAGTATTTATCTGGCAGTGCCCCCTGCATGATGTAACTTTAAGACTTCCTTTTTCTTTGTACACTTGCCTGTATCTTTTCAAAAACAAATAGCTCTGGTTTGGGGTCTTGACATAAGGTTTGACACAAAAACTCTTGGATTGTTTTAAGGGATTGATTCAGATTGTATTAATATTACTAAAAATCTATGTGTAAAGAGAACTTTTGGGCGGTGAAAACACAAGAATGGAAGTTCCTTGATGTAAATCTGTTCTGGAGAAGAAATGGACAGTTTATTTTTTTTTAAAGTTGTTTTCATTGCATTTCCAGAGTGATGCATAACAAAAGTCACACCTGCATTCTATTCCTTTTATCAAAGGTCCATTTATGGAACGATCCTTCCTAGAGACCGCATAGATGCTCCACAGCAAAGAGCTCCATGCTTTTCATATTGGCGCCATCTCTGCCACACTCCTCAATAGTGGCTGCCACCACGGTCACTGTATTTCTGCTGAGGTTCGTGCCAGTCAGAGGAGTGCCACTGGGCATTGCATACACTGACCAGCAACTGTTAAGGCCATGGAGTTAGAGCTGTGGATTGTTGGCTTAGCTAAGCATATAAGACCTTATGAAATAATGCAAAGCTGACACAAAGTGAGTTGAATCACAACACAATGAAACACAAGAGGCACGGGATTGAAAAAAAGGACGTTTACAGATCTACAGATATGCTTGAAGGAAGGTCACTGCAGAATAGAACCTGCCTTTGGTCATTCAGCTCCTGTTTTTTCCTGTATGGTTCTGCAAGTTTGATACACACTCAGGCGTCTGGCTTCCCATTTTGTGTTTGGATGCAATGTGACACTCATGTGTAATGCTGGGCAATATCTGGAAATGGTACCCCATGGTCTTTAAGCTCCTGGGGCAAATAGTGGATGCTCTGTGAAGGATGCTGTTTCGTGATGCTCATTGACTAAGGAGGTGTAGAATGCATTTCTTATCTACAAGAGACTCACTTTAAAAGGGGATTCACCAGTATGCAACCCTGTCATACACAGAGGAACATCTTTATACCATGCTCAAAAAAGAGAAATGCACACATTGGTTTGAGAGCTGACTAACTGTTGATATTGGGGTAAGACTCTGAGAGGTGGTGGGGACTGCTCTATAGGCTTTGTGGAAAATGTGCTGAGGAGTCTTCCATTCTCATGACATTCATCATCTCCTTTTCTCCATGTGTCTGATTCTGTCTCCAGTGAAAACTCACTCACATTTCCTGTGGCGCCCTACCACCCAAGGTGCAGATTTTTAGAGAGAACACTGCACTAGTGAGCTTTATTTGATTTACCTATTAAAAATGTCTAGGACCCGTCATTTCATGGGTGATCCTCTGTTCATACACTGAACTTAGTTTTGCTTTAACATTTTAGGAACTTGAATGGTATAACTTAAAATAAAGGTGAAAAGGGGGAAAGTAAAAATATAAATAACCATAGCTAAAAATAGTCATATTTAGTTTTTCTTGATGGCATTTTGATTAATACTTTATCTGTGTTCTAGAAAAATAAGTGTCTCACTGTTCTCCTAATACTGAATTCTTAGACCTTTTATAGAGATTCACATATTGTCTTCCTTACCTGTTGTAATGAACAAGACAGTAGCATTTATATTAAAATTCTACATTATTTTTAGTTTAAATATTTAAATAAAGTCATGTGTGATTGAAAAGATTCTGTCTTCCTAGGCATATGTGAACATTATAAGCATAGTACTTTTATACATTTCTCCACACACTCATTATTTCAACCCAGTCAGAGCACTTGAGAAATAACTGAAATTATTTATTTAGCAAGCCTCCATTTCAACACAACTTTAAGAAGCATCCCTGAGAATAGAGTAAAGAGTTTTAAGGTAATGACTAGGATAAACCTCTTCTTGGAATTCAACCTAAGTTAGATCTTTTCTAGTTTTAAGAATGCGTAGCTGACTTTTCATTCCCCCACATCACCTTCTGTGCCACTTTGCCATCTTCTCCTACCTAAATGCTTCCATGTTAAAATACATAGGAGCCACAGCATCATGACCCACTGCAGAGAATTGGACAGAGAAAAAACTTGGTGGGTCCATTTTCGGATTAATGGAAAGACTATTCAGGCATCTAATTTTAATCTCTTCTTCCATGGAGGACATTTGACAATGAGAGTGAAATTAAATTGTTAAGAGATGACCAGACCGGTGTTTAAAACAAAGGTGGAACAGCCATGAAAATCTGTATAAACAATCTGCTGACTTTAATTTAATAGAATCTCAGGTCTCAGTGATCTACACACTATTAAAATGTCACCCGCACTATTCAAGCTTTGTCATGTGGGCATAATACAATTGTCTCTCCACCCTTGAATGTCCCAAATTAGAGCAACAATAATAGAAATAACCAAGGAAACAAACAACAGGAAAAATCTTTTACCAAGTTAACTACCTTCTAGGCTTAGGAAAGGCTCTAACAAAGAAGGAAGGGTATTAGCTCATGCAGAGAGTGCATGGGGAGAGGATCTCTACTTGCACTCACAATAAAGTGGTGAGTTTCCCTCTCACAGAACCTGGAAATGCCCATATTCTGCCAATGTTGGTGATAATATGGCCTCAACATTGGATACCATATTAAAGACAACCAGAAAATAAGGAAATATTCAAATAACATTGTATATACTCATTCCTTATCAGATTCAACCAAGTGATTGATTAACTACAATATAATTGGATGGGGAAAGGGCCACAACGATAACATTAAAATGAATATGATACACATGTTATTACACTGAGTAGATAGATTGTTTGATAAAACCCTTGCTGAGCAAGCATGAGCATCTGAGGTCTATCATTAGCATCATGTAAAACAGTAGTCATGGCGGCATGATCTATTGCGTGCACTTTTCTGTGAACTCCCACACCCGATTCAGGCGCGCGCCTCCCGAACCGAGTCCACGAGAATGGATAAATATCCTAAGGGTTGAACAGACACACACAGAGACCGGGCTCATTCACCAAAGGAGTAAATGGCCACTTTATTAAGCACAAGTCAGGCATATATACTATGGGGCAGAGGACAACAGCCCCCTCCCATCCAGAACAGGGAAAGAAGAAGTCAGGCAGCCGTGCCCAAGGTCAGAGAGCAGCTGATCAGGGAAAGAGGAAGTCAGGGGGCTGTGCACAGGGTCAGAGAGCAGCTGATCAGGGAACCTTGCTTGCAGGTGGAATGACCATAACAAAAGAGGGCCGAGTTCTCTCTAAGCTAAACCCTCAGGCTGGTGCAGCCAGCAGAGAAACCAGGAAGTCAGAGGAAAAATGGCCTCCGCATAGCACCTCGAGCAAAGGGGAAAAAACCTGGGTACCGACATGCATCTACAATGATTGAACTGGAGAAAGAGACAGAGGGATCTTGGTGCTTGAGGACCAGCAGGCTAATCATAGCACCGAGCTCTAAAAATTAGGGTGGAGAGATAATGGTGATGACACTCAATTCCAGCCTCTGCCCTCCACACCTACACACACAGTATGCACACACTACACAGAAATGCACAAAGTAAGACGCTGCTAAATGTTATTTCTGTCTTTAGAACATCACAAAATGGCAGATATATGGTGTTGTTATTTCTGCTAATACCTTGCAATATTTCTTTTGTAGTATTATACCTTGATGAATGCTTTTTAATACTTTATGTTCTAAGTCCTAAGCATAAACAAAACTATTTGATCAAAAAGAATATAACTGAGCATAACATTTGTTTGGTGTGCTACACCCTTCCCTGTTCAAGATAATTAGCATTATGGCTCCCAGGGTGTTGTTTGATTTTCTCCAACATTTTGTGAATGATTGAGACTTAATGGAGAGGTGGTGGTGTCCTTCCAAGGTTCCTGAAGTATGGGATTCAACTCTGGTGGA
The DNA here is from genome assembly GCF_982192425.1 of Myodes glareolus. Taxonomy (NCBI): domain Eukaryota; kingdom Metazoa; phylum Chordata; class Mammalia; order Rodentia; family Cricetidae; genus Myodes; species Myodes glareolus. Next base: position 40,318,133 of record NC_142043.1, read on the forward strand.
GTCACTGTGGCTGTTCTTTGCCGACCAGGAAAGCTACAACTGACGTTCTTCCAAACCAACACCTTGTTTGGGAAAGAAAGGGACCATTTCTAAGACCCATAGGATGGAACTGCTAGTGAAAAAATATTCTATGAGAAAATAGTTGTAAGAGACATCTATCAATTTATTTTGAGTGCTAATATAATAACAGAGTCGAACGCTATGAAATATGCCCTCAAGTATAGAAATTTAAGTTGGTACATTGCTCAAGTGTGCCAAAGGATTGATGTGAGTCATGAGTTCATGGTTAAGAACCTCTGAAGATGTGCCCCAGGTCTGCAAAATTCGTGAATGTTCAACAGTGTGATGGTGATGTGGAATTACCAATTCTACAGGATCTGAAATCACCTATTACACAAGCCTACACACACACACACACACACACACACACACACACACACACACACACACACGAGGGATTATGTAGCCTTGAGCATGCCTTTGTGGGAGTACGTTTATTGATGTGGGGAGACCCACAGTGAAAATGGAGTGTACATTTCTCTACACTTGGACCCTGTACTACATTAAAACGAGGAAAGTGTGGGGGTCATGGGGGACGGTGGGAGGGGAGAGGGGAGAAAGGGAGGAGAGTGGAGAAATATATATAGCTAACTAAAAACAATAAAAAATGGAGACAGTGATCTAAGTACAGCATTCATTACTCTGCTTCCTGACTGTGGCTACAGTATGATCTACTGCTTGAAGATATTGCTGCCTTTGCTGCCCTGCTATGGTGGACTGAGCATTTGAATCTTGAGCTGCAGTTAGCCTTTTCTTCCTTGAGTATATTTTATACCTATAATTGAAGTGTATATAATTTTAAATCTAGGACCTGGGTTGTGTTTATGAGAACACATCGACCATTTTCTCTCTGATACTGCTCTGTTTCACTAAACAAAATAATTTCTATTTCTAACAGATTTCCTGTGAGTATTGTTTCAATTTTCTTTCAGACTACATAAAATTCTATTGTGGGCATGTGTTACACTTTTTTTCTCCAGTCATCTATCTGTGACTGACACTGAAGCTGCCCCCATTTCCTGGCTACTGTGATAGGGTGTAGTAGTAAAAATGGATGTGGAGGTTTCTCTGTGTTTTGTTGAAGTAGAGTTCTATGGGTACATGAGAATGATAAAGCTGGATTGCAAGGTAGTTTTATGTTTTTGTTTTGTTTTTTTTTTTTTTGATGTCTGTGGTTTAGTTGGTTGGTTTTTGAGAAATTTCAATGTCTTTCCACTTTGGTTGCAAAATTCACTTTCCACCAGCAGTGATAACATTGTTTCACTCAATATGATGTTTCCTAGATCCATCCATTTGCCTGCAAATTTCAAGATGTCATTGGTTTTTTTCTGTTGTATAGTACTCCAGGAAGACAAATATCATATGCACTCACTCATAAGTGGCTTTTATGTATAAAGCAAAGAAAACCAGCCTATAATTCAGAATCCCAGAGAATCTAGACAACAATGAGTACCCTAAGGGAGGCATACATGAATCTAATCTACTTGGGAAGTAGAAAAAGACAAGATCTCCTCAGTAAATTGGGAGCATGAGGACCATGGAAAAGGGCTGGAGCGGAGGGGAGTGGAAGGGAGCGGAACAGAGAAAAACGTATAGCTCAATAAAATAAAATAAAAACCATTTCTTCTTCACCCTATCCCCCTAAGCATTTGTTATTTGGTTTTCAGTGTTCTACTTATTTGTTTGATTGATTAATTTTTATCATAACCATTTTGACTGTAGTGAAAGGGAAATCCCAAGAATTTTTTTATTTGCAATTCCATGATAGTTAAGAATGTCAAATCCTCATTCAAGTTGTTTCAGAGGATTAGAATAGGCTATAGAAAATTTCATGAAAACATTAAACCCAAAGCCCTGGAAATCTTAGGCAAACTTGTTGACCAAGCTGTATGTTATGAGTTCCAACAGAAGTAGTAATTTTTTACTGTCCATATTTCTCTGATGAGATGCTTCTGTTTTTTTTAATTTTATTAATTAAATGTATTCATTTATTTTACATCCTGACCATTTTTCCCTCCCTCCTCTTCTCCTGTTCCCTCCTCCAACTCCTCCTCCTATTTCTTCATTCCACTCCTCCTGTTTCTGATCAGAAACACAAGTCTCCCATGGTGTCAACAAAGTGTGAGATATTAAAATGATTCAGGATTAAGCTCCTCCCCTTGTATTAAGGCTGGGCAAAGCAACCCAGTATAAGGAATGGGCTCCTGGAAGTCAGTCAAAGAGTTAGAGACAAGCTGTTTCTATCACTAGAAGTCCCACAAGTTGACCAAGCTCCACAGCTGTCACACAAATGCAAACAGCCTAGGTTGGTCCCATGCAGGCTCACCAGCTGTCATTACAGGGTCTGTTAGCTCCTACGTGTCCAGGTTAGCTGTATTTTGTAGGTTCTCTTGTGATGACATTGACCACTTAGCTCATACAATCCTTAATCTCTCTCTTCAACAGGATTCCCCAAGCTCAGCTCAGTGCTAGCCTATGGATCTCTGAAAACTATCTGCTGAAAATTGGGGTAGTTATCAGTCTAAATACAGGAGATGGCCAGCTCAGGCTGCCTATCCACTATAGATAAAAGTATCTCTTGCACCATGTTTCTACCTGACCCCAAAATGCACACCCCCATCAAAATGTCTCTTTCTCTTAATAATATTATTTCATTCTCTACCTGAATAAGTTCTTATATACCACAGAGTAATTTGTGAATGAAAGTATTATTTTATTAATCTACAGTAGGTAGTCTCCAGTAGGTTTAATAATAATGAATCTATGCACTATGTAATACAGAGCTGAAAACATCATGGTAGTGTAGATGCTCATGGCTAGTGCAGAAACCAGTAACATGAAAAGTGTGTCAAGAGATAGACTAATAGCATGTGAAGAGGAAAGGAAAGAGAAGAAAAGGGGAGAGTGGAGAGAAGTTTAACGAAAAAAATTTCGCAAGGGAAAAAAAATGCCTGTCACACAGAGTGCACCGAAGTATCAAAAGTCATGGAAAACAGACGAAAACGCTGTCACTCTTGTACCTCATTGGTTCAGTGTTGTGCCCTTGGCGCTGAATGCTCTAAGATATCAAGAAATTCCCTTTTATTTGAAAATAAACAAATCGTCCCAGGTGATCCATAAGTTTTTAGCACACAGACTAAAGATTGCTATGCGATGGTAGGCTGGTGTACAGACCTGTCTGTCCTTTACTGACATACACTAAGCCACCTCTGGCTTGTGAGCGCCCATGATTTTTCCTATTTCTTTTTAATACTACAAGTAGGAAGATTTGTTATGAAAATAAAAGCAGAAACAGCAGCAAAGAAAAACCACCAGAAGGTAGCAGATGTAAATGAAAAGCCCCACATTGAAGAAGCGGGTTCTTAGTGGCCCTGTGCGATTCTTGGCTAACTGGGATCTGTGCTTATCTCCACAGAAGCATGAGAAGTAATTGTCAGGTGTGGCACGAAGAACAGTCCTGTTTTTCTCTTTGGTCCTAAGCAGTCTCTGATGAGTGTTTTCTGGTGACTCTCAAGAATGCCTGCATATACCATTAAAGCTCTGTGTGCAGGAATAAGTTTGATTACACTGCCTATCTGAAGTCTACTTCCCAAGAGGACTTTCAGTTCTGTGTTATAAAAATTATCACTGTCAGAAGAAGGTTTTAGGGAGACCTCATGGCTGTAGCAAGCATGAAGGGACCTTCAAGTGGGAGAACATTAGAAGAGATAGCATTCCTGTCACAGACAGTCTTAATAGGGTCCTGAAGTGAGAGAGTAAACACAGAGATAGCAACACAGCCATAGGCAGCCATGAAATGACCTGAAGGGAGAGAGGGTTTTCAAATCCCTCTTCCTGCCCTTTGAAACACTAATTGGGAATATTGTCACAAAGAGACATGCCATGCTCTACAATTAGTATTTCAAATGACAGCACCTGCTCCAAAATCTTTAAAAGATAGCCACAAGAACCACCAACACACTCTTCTCTGCTGCCCAGGGAACAATCTGGGGACCTGTCCTTGGGCCTGGGAACCCCTTCAGAATCAAGACTCTTGCAAACCCTAAAATGGCTCCCTTAGTTGAGATATATACTTCCCTAGTCCCATATTTGTCCTTCCTCCCCCCCCATCCCATTCCCCCAAGCCATCCCCAATCCTCCCCCTCTCCCTACTCTCTAACCATCTCCCCTTACTTCCACCCCCTACTCCACCCCCCATGCACCCAAGTTTGTCTGGCAATCTTGTCTACTTCCAATATCCAAGAGGACAACTATATGATTTTCTTCATGAAGAGCGTGCCTGAACTGGCCTTGGCCCATAACCATACTGATGAATATTTTGTATATCACCATAGAACCATCATCTGGCGATGGATGGAGATGGAGTCAGAGACACACATTGGAACACTGGACTTAACTCCCTAGGTCCAAATGAAAAGCAGAAGGAGGGAGAACGTGAGCAAGAAAGGCAGGACTAGAGGGAACCCTCAGATAGATGGAGATAGAGACAGAGAACCACATTGAAGCACTGGACTGAGTCCCCAAGGTCCAAATGAGGAGCAGAAGGAGAGAGAACATGAAAAAGGAAATCAGGACCATGTGGGGTGCGTTCACCCTCTGATAAAAGGGGACTGATCTAATGAGAGCTCAGCAAGGTCAGCTGGACTGGGACTGAATGAGCATGTGATCAAACCGGAGTCTCTAAATGTGTCTGATATGGGGGCTGACTGAGAAGCCATTGACAATGGCACTGGGTCTTGTTTTGTCTGCATTTACTGGCTTTCTGGGATCCTAGTCTGTTTGGATGCTCACCTTCCTAGACCTGGAGGGAGAGGGGAGGAACTGGAACTTCCCACAGGGCAGGAAACCCTGACTGTTCTTAGGACTGGAGAGGGAGGAGGAGAGGGAGTGGGGGGAGGAGGAGAGGGAGTGGGGGGAATGGGAGGGTATGGGAAGGAGGGGAGGAAGTGGAAATTTTTATAAACAAATAAATAAATTAATAAAAAAAACCACCAACACAGTTACCCCAAACTGCCACTATGTAGATTAGTTGTATAGGATGCCACTCAGAAGGCATAGCCATTGAAGGTGTGCGTTGTTATCCTTTTGTTTTCCTTAATGTATATTGAAAGGTATCATTTAATTTAGTCTGAAAAGGAATGGCTAATGCATTGCAATGAATGCTTAAAATGAGAAGAGTTTTCAAGGAGAGGTAATGGCAAATGAGCAACCAGAGCTTCTAAATAGTGTCGATAAGATTGTAAATTGGTATAATTATATTATTATCTAGCATGAAGTTAGCATATTGTCCTATGGCAGAGGTAACCCAATACCAAATATGCATAAAAATAGCTTAGTTCCAAACAAAACAAGACCATAACAGCACTAACCTACAATAATATTCAAAAGAAACAAATCCTCATTAACAGTGGAATTAATAGATAAATAGATAACTGTAATATGCTATTAAAACTGAAAAATTAAAAGAGTGGAAGATTTTTGTCAGTGGGGCACCATGGACTGTCCTTAAGTACATTATGCTAAGTAAAAACGTGGGCCACAGGAAAACAGACTTGATCTCAGTCAGAAAACCAGACACAATTTTAAGTAGAATTTTAAAATGTTAACATTATAAAGGTGGAGTTCAGTATAAAGGGGTACAAAGAATAGAAACATAAGGCCAATCCATAGCTGAGCTCTTTCTCTGTCCTGATTGTCATCAACCAAATACTGATGTGGAGACTTTGTATGGATTATGAAAGCTTTGCCTTTAGCTTCTGTTTGTCTTGCTAGCTTTTACCTTAATTTAGCCCATTTCTAGTCAGCTACATTTTGCCTTGGGTTTTTTACCTTCTTTCAATTCTGTATGTCATATTTCCAACTTCCTCCATGTCTGTCTGCCTGTCTGGATCCTGGTGTCTTCTTGGCATCTCTTTTTCTTTCTTCCAAAATTCCTACTACTTGTACATCTCCATTTCCAAAAGTTCCACCTATACCTCCTCCCTCACTATTGGCCCTTCAGCTTTTCCTTACCAATCAGTGGCCTTAGGTGGACAAGGTAAAACAGCAACACATCTTAATTTGTTTAATACATGATACAAAATAAAAAAGAAAAAGAAAAAAGAAAATCTTCCTTGAATTCAGTATTTTTTTAAATATTGCTAAAGATGGTGGACACTGTAGAAGGCAAACTTGAGAAAACTCAAAGAAGAAAGAAAGTTATTAAGCTACTTAGAAAACTCATACCAAGGGAAAAGCAAAGTTTCTAAATATTTTGAATTTTCATACATATGTTTATAACATAAACATGATAATAGAAGTAACCATGAAATTCAAATAAAATTCAAAAAGAAACCGAAACAAAAGCTTCCATTTTCTATCTAGGGTACCAGAAAGAAGGCAAGTCATAAAGGAAAATGGTATTAAACATCCCTCACCATGCAGAGACCACAGAACATGGACTCTGACCCACCTGCTTCCGTAACAGCAAAGACTGAGCGGGATTCCTGGTATTCTGAGTCAAGATGCCTAGCTGTCTGCAGTCTCAACAATAGGAAGACTGATGAAAGACATTCTTCAAATGAAAGCCAAACTGCTACATAGAGACCATACCTTAAACACTAACAAAAAAAAAGGAAGAAAGGAAAGAAGAGATAGTAAGACACAAGACACAAGAAAGGACAAAATCATGACCTCCCTCAGTTCGAATTTATCAGATACTAATCAGTTTATAAGTACTACCAATTTTTTTGACTTTAATTCACCAACTACTCTTTTTTAAGTTTTTTTTTTTTTCATTTAGACAGGGTTTCTCTGTGATGCTCTGATTGTCCTGGAATTCACTCTGTGGACAAGGATGGCCTCAAACTCCAAGATATGCCTGCCTCTGCTTCCTAAATGCTTAGATGAAGGGCATGTACCAGCTGGCTTACTAGTCTTGCTTTTGTGTTTAATTTTTTGATTAATTTCATGATCAAGCACCTCACTTGACAGATTAGTATATAGTTTATAAAATGGCTTAGGAAGGGTAGAAGTCATGACATGGTGGTCTTGATGCACCCATAGTTTCTTGATTACATTTGGTAAATCATGTGTTAATATTTCATTTGCAAAATTAAGTTACATGTCGGTTTTGATTTATGGTTCCAGACATTTGACCTCATATTTCACTCAAAATAAAGGAAATTCCTACTTTAAAAAATCAAGTAACCAAATCCAGCTGGAGTGGGACTGAAGGAGCATGGGATCAAACTGGACCCTCCGAATGTGGCTGACAATTGGGGCAGACTGAGAAACCAATGATAATGGCACTGGGATTTGTCTCTACTGCATGTACTGGCTTTTAGGGATCCTATTCTATTTGGATGCATACTTTACTAAGCCTAGATGTAGGGGGGAGGGCCTTGTACTTCCCACAGGGCAGGGTACCTAGCCCTCCCTCAGGACTGGAGGGTGAAGGGTGTGTGGAGGAGTGAACGAGAGAGAAGTGGGAAGAGGGAAGGAAGTGGAAATTTTGATTGGTATTATTTATAAAGTGATAAAAAAATTTTAAAAAATCAAGTCACAAGAACAAGACACAATGTGAAAATTGTTGCTTTGTTCAATATAGGAAGCTTAGAACAGGATCTGGCCCAATCTCTATATTAAGCCTTCACTATGATGATACTATAAAAAATTCTTCAGTCTCCCACCAAAATGGAAGAACAAAAATTGTCAACAGTGTTCAGTTGTATCATGCGTATTAATCTACTTTTCAAGTCTTTGAATATATTAAATTTTTATTGCTTTGTTTGAGACTTCCACATCATGATCGGACTCACCTCATCATCTTTTTACATCTGCCCTCTGCTCTTGTTACCTCCCACAAGAAACAACAAAATAAAATTTAAAAGAAAACAAAGCTTTCATTATGGGAGCTGTAGTATGACACAGTGAGTCACACTGCACACCCTTTGGTCCACACATCTTTGCTTGTAAGTGGTCATTGCAATGAGGAAATCGTCAGATCTGAGGCCTCATTTCTGCTATGCTATGGATGCTGGGCCTTCGCTAGAACTACTCTTGGATATCTTGCAGTTGTCCTGGGTCTTGGGTGTTATGCAACTTTGGGACTGCAGAACTGGCTTTTTTTGCATGCTCCAACAGATTGTAGATGGTCTGATACTGGGATAGGCCAACAGATAGCTCTGTTTCTGGACCTGGGTGGTTGCTGGATTGGTCAGCTCTTTGACTATCCCTCATCATTAATATGAGAGTGAACTCTCTAGCACCACCCTAGCCCACCCTATGAAGTAATCAGCAAGGAGTGGGGGCAGTTCTCCTGCTCTAACACCCTTGGGTCACTCACCAACACCTATACCACCAGGACCAACTCTACTGTGTTGACAAGGGCCTGGTCCTGAGTACTGCAGACAGCGAAGTGCAGGGCCAATTCTTCCACTCTCATAACCCATGGTCCTGTTCTCCTACCTGCAGCAGGAGGTGAGAAGTGAAAGGTGGGGAGGCAACTCTCCTTCACCCACATCACCTCATGACAGATGAGGAGCGGGGCCAGCTCTCCTACCTTCATGGCCTCTGGGCTGCTCTTCAGCCTACCCACCAGCAGAATCAGCAGTATGGTGTTGTTCAGGCAAGCTGCAGCATCTGCTTTCTGAGTGTTGCAGCCTGTGAGGTGTTGGGTTGGCTCACCAGTTCTCATGGTCTTGGGACCAGTTCTCCTACCTTCCAGACTTGGTGAGGGGTGGAAGCATGCTCGAGGCCATCTCACCCTCACCCATACTGTCGTATGGCAGATAAGGGTCAGGGCTGGATCTCCCAAGCTCACATTTTCTGGACCTGCTCACCACTGCCCCGCCTGTCAACAGGGTCAGCTCCACTACACTGTGCTGCCCAGGTGAGGTGCAGGGCCTGCTTTGCCTGGTGCTGCAGTTGGTGAGGAGCTGGGTCAGTTCTCCCTCCTTGCCACAGATGGTGAGGGGCGAGGGAGGAAGATATCTTTCCTTTGTCCACATCGCCACATGGATGACAAGGTGGTTGAGACCAATTCTCCCACTCTTTCATCCCCAGGGCCAGTTGGCCCATGCACCTGTCAAGAGGGTCGGCTCTGTCATACTACCCAGGTGAGGTACAGGATCCACTCTCTTGATTGCTGCAACCGACAAGGAGCAGGGAAAGTTCTCATTAGTGTTTCAGACATTGAGGAGTGGGGTCAACTCTGTCCAGGCTACTGTCTCAACCAAGGACATCAACACAGACCACAGCTGAGGCAGAGCCATCGTGGAAGCAGCTTAAGCCCAGACATCACCATGGACCTGGGTGGCAGGCAGGCCACCCACATCAGCCCATTCCTCACTGCCTTTATCTTTTGTGACCTGCCACTTTTCACAGGATATGAGCCATTCAGTCTCGTTTTCTTCCATACCTCACACTATATTTGATCATTATAATAGAGCCCAACTACGAAGCACCACAAGGTAGAGGGTAGACCCACATTGTTTTCTTCCAGACACATATGTAACAGAGGACCAGTATCTGCCCTATATTAAAAACTTTAAAATCAACAGTAAAACAACAAAAAGCATACCAATGGTAAAACCAGAAAGAAACAGGTCAAATAAAATATAGAAGGCAAGCCCATGAAGAGAGGGTGTAGGTATAATTAACAATCAGGAAATGGAAACTACATCTATAGCAAGATTACAAAGCATAATTTAGAGAAATATGTGCAGAAATAAAATATTCTTCTGTCCACTAATAATATGAAGAAACTGGCTCATCTAAACATTAGTATTAAGCCTGTGAAAGGCGGTTTCCTTTCTGGGGAAACGGTGAGTTGAGTTTTTTAAAACTAAATTTAGAAGTACACTTTTATCAACTTGTATTAGTGAGGATTGATCCAACAGAAAAGGGAATGCTATTTTAACTTAAAAAACAATGTACAGAAATATAGCTATGGGCAGAAACATTCACAGCAGTTTAAAAGAAGAATCATCTTAGATATTTTTCACTGGACGAGTGGTTAAACAAGCTGAGGTATATGAATACCATGCATGTCAGTTATTTAAAAACCTGAGTAAACAGACACATAATAAATTTCCTGGGAAGTATGCTGAGTGAAGAGGAGCATTCTCAACAAGTTACAGATATCAGACCACATTTACATAACAGAATTCACATATGGGGAGCATATTCCTGGTTCTCGGTGCTGAGTTAAAGCAGTGTCAAAGAAAGTAGATGTGGTGATAAAAGCAATATAAGGAATTCTTGGAATGATGAGAAGTGTCTATATCCTAACTGTATCAATGTCATCATACTGAATTCAATTTGATACATGTTATCTCAGTTATTGGCTCTGAGAAAAACTAGGTAGGATATATAGAATACCTTTGCATTGTTTTTATAATCTAATTATGATCTTTTACTTTCTCATGAAAACTTAACCAGTCAACACGTCTTTTGTGGCAGCACAATTTTGTACAGTTGTTTAGAGTTCAATAGTTCTTGATATGCTCAATCTCTTAAATCATCAGAAGGAGGGTGACCATCAATAAACCATGGTCTACTAATAACTATTTTGTTAAAACTTGCTTCCTAATTCATTTTTTGATGGTGTGTTCCATAGCTAGAAGAGAAACATACGCGCATGTCTGTGGACAAGTTCTAGGCCTGATAGATATCCTAATGTGATATGGCCATGTTTGTCTCAAATTTTAGCCACAGAGATTATTTTTTTCCACTTAGAGTCTCTGTGCCTTTATAGTGTTTCTATTTCTTGTTACTGCATTAATTGTATACAATACATGAATCATTGTAATTATTTGTTTAAAAAGCCTGACAATCATAAGAATAGACTTTAAGTCACAAAGGCTTAAACATTGACGCTAATTTATGACTTAGTTTCTAAAGCACTTTAAGAGCTTTGTAAAAATAAAAACCATACCTGGAATCTCAGCAAAAGCAACGAAACCTGAACGAAAAACCTGAACAAATGTGTAACAAATACTTCCTGAAGCATCTGGTGATTAAGGCACTTGGTTTTATACAAGTCTCAGTTGTGATGTGAACAGCCAGGGAGCACGTCCCTGCATTCTTTGTAAGTAGAAAATTGAAGCAAGAAGAGCAGACGTTCAAGGTTAACCACAACTACATGAGACTCCATCTCATAAAAGATAAATTAATAAATATTAGCATTCCCACTTTATAGTAAGAAAATAAGAGTTGATGAGTTGAATTATTAATCTTAGCCAATTAGGTAATGAGGGTAAAAGTTACTTTCCCCAAATTATACAGTCATTAAATTATACAGTCTATCTAAAATGTAGGGAAATTGCCAATACTTAAATAACTTACAAACTGGAAAATGTAACTTTATCAATCATTTGTATATAAATCTATCTATCTGTCTGTTTGTCTGTCTGTCTATCATATATCACCTGCTTCTCATTCATCCACTTACCAGTTTTTCTGTACAATGACTATCAATCATCTAACCATTCATCATATTTATATATGTATATGTATATGTTCCTGCCTATTACGTTATCTATCTATCATCTATCTATTATCTATTTACCTATAGTTTCACTAACATGCATCTATCTACGATCGATTTATGTATCTATCTATCTTTATCTCTCTTTATATAAATCAATTATCTACCATTTAGCTATAATTTTGTCTATCTCCTCATATATACAGACACACATATAACACAATTCATGAAATATTTAGCAAACTAAACCTATATTGTTTGGCATTTAGCCCAGTCACATACTTACAAGCACTGTTCTTTGACATTTACCTTACTCTTTCTCGAGCAACATCTGTTGAAATATCATCTGACATAGATGCCCCTCTTTTTCTGGATTTTTCTAACCAGTGACCCTGTTTTATGGATATTGCTGAAATAATCCTCCATTGTTCCCACCCCTCTAAGCTGAGCTCCAGCTTGTCATTGGTGATTTATGACTGCCCACTGTTTGGCATCATCAAGGGGGTAGAACATGTATTTGCCCTCAGGAAACAAAATGGAAACATAAATAGAAACTGCAGGGTTGATTGGCCTGCTTCTGGTGAGGTAGCCACTCTTAATAGAAATCACTTCCCTTCCTCTCCTACTCTAGCTTGCTGTATCACTAAAATAAATGGAATTTTTGTCTGGATGCCATCTCTCTCTCCATTTTTATAAATATGATTAAGTATTAAATTGGGTGAAATGAACTCAAAGTGCTGAGACAGTCTATTGAAAAAAATGTCCAATTAGGTCTTGTGTGGTCAAGTAAAGACCAGAATAAAAGTGTGTCCTCTTCTGTTCCAAAAGATAAGAGAGCACTATCTACCCCAGGGCAATGGATAAGTCAACATCCCTACTCATGTGATATATTGGAGGACATGATACTGGCTCTGGTGGAAGTGTATACTGAGAGGAGAAGAATGCTGGGAAAATTAATAAAGCTTGATTACATCAAGCTATAGTAATAATCCAAAGTATGTTGGTATAAATTATTATGCACAGTTGATATCTCTTCTCTAAGTTCTTCATTGATTATTCCCAATCCAAGCAGTGATCACTGTGGATGTAAAGTTAGGATGATTTCCTGTTTGTGATATTTTAACATTCCTCAAATATTTCTAAAACAGGTATCCTTATTCGATGCACTCAATAGACCTCTAATGTAGAAGGGCAAGCATCACATATCTCTGTACACATTGTACACAGGTTCTTAAAAGGTTCAAATTTGGTTCACTGGCTTCCGAAGATGGACTTGTGTAGTGTTGAATTACTGCATTTTCGGTGATGTACGGTAGGTGAGTTTAGACTGTGACTTTTCTTCTCTGCCTGCATATAGCATTGCTAGAAGAGATGTATGTGTATATGTCCCTTCAATTAGTTCCACATGTTCATGTATATGAACATCTTCAAAATTTCAAATAAATTCCACTTTTTATTACTTCATTGAGGCCAATGGGAAGAAAGTTAAAAAGGAGCTAGTAAACTGGGCAGCTAGCATCTGTAGGATGCTTTCAACTATAATGATAATTGTGAGTTAGGAACTGTGTATACGTCATGAGCCTTTAATGGGCATGTAAACATTGTAGTTATACTACAAGAGATAAATTAGATACTCCAAGAGCACACAGATATGTTACTGTAAGCTAAATGCTAGTACATTCAAATCAACAAACCTTCAAAATGTTCTTAACCAAATTATTTGTACATATATTTTTATAGAGGACTATTGGATGGGAAGAATCTTTAAAAACTGCGAGTATATGTGATTGTATCTGTGTCTACATATGCATGTGAGTATCATGTATGGGTGTATGTGATATGTGTGCACGTATATGGTATTTGCATCTGGAGTCTTCCTATACCTTTCTCTGTCTTACTCCTTTGAGAAACAATTTTTCATTGAGTCTGGAGCTAGTTTGTTGGCCATTGAACCCAGAAATCCTCTTTATGTTGAGGTTGTAGGCATGTCCACAACCATGCTTGACTTTTTATATGGATGTTCGGGATGTGAATTCAATTCCTCATGCTTGTGAAGCAAGTGTTATTACTCAGTCAGCCATTTCCCTGGCTCAAATAGATCTTTTTATTGTCATTAAATCTAGCTGAAAATGTCATAAAATCAGAATTAGGGATCATCTAGGGCTCAGACAAACTATGTAACTCACCCATAATATCAGCAACAACAAGGAGAAATTAACAGGCAAGGCTCAGTCAGCAAGATGTGAATCTCACCAGAGGGTGATGCTGCTTGCAGTCTTAACATTATGCTACTTCATCTAATACACATTTTCCTATGTCTTAAGAAATAATATTCTTTCAGTGTCAAGTCCATCAGCATTAATACTCCTTCTTCTAACACTCATTTCCCTATGTCTTAGAAGATATTATTCTTCTAGTGTCAAGTCCATCAGTATTAGCCTAAATGACTGTTTTCTTAAGAAAATATCCAACTAAGGCAGAGAAAATCGTAAGCACATACTTTGTTTGAAGACAGGACCTTGTGTGTCTCAAGCTGACTTCTACCTTAGTATATAGCCAAGAATTGCCTTGAACTGTCTGTGTTTGCATGCATGAACCATCATGAATGGTTTATTCAATGCTATGGATCTAACCAGATCGGGCAAACGTTCTATAAACTAAGTAATATTCCCAGCCCAGCCCATCTGAATAAACTTTAGCATGCCATTGCATTAGATTCACTTTACTAAGTAAGTCACTGTATTCATTCATTGTGGCAGCAAGGATTCAACAAACTGTGCTCACATCAAATGTGCTGGTGGTAACTTCTCCAAAAATCTTTGCACATGTAGAAAAAGTTCTAGTTCTTCAGAGAAAAGGAGATATTGCCATTATATATGAAATGTGGAAAGAATCTTTGCTTCTGCACATATATTGGTTTGATTTCTATGTGTTTTTGTTGTGTTTGTTTTACATTCCGGTGAGGGAAATCAAAGTTACTGCATTTAAAAAACTTTTAAAATTTCAGTATATTTATTAGAGAGTATAAAGGTTCTTATATTCAAAGCAAAGCATCTGGAAACCTTCCATTTGTATTTTCTAAGGGTGCATACATAGAAGAAAGAAAACACACTTGTGATGGAATATTTGCATAATATGCAAGCTTGACAAGGTTGACTTTCTAGAAAATTCACTGTCATTGCGTTACATCAAACCCAGTTCCACACTGCTCGTCTTCACAATGTTTAATAGAGTGGAGACCCTTCTCTCCAATCCCCTCTTTCCTTCCATCTCCTTAGAGACTCTTCACCCCACTCCCCTCTTTCTTTCCATCTCCTTGGAAACTCTTCACCCCACTTCCCTCTTTCCTTTCATCTCCTTAGACAGTGTTTCATTTTTATTCCTCAGTGACTGTGTTTATCATCCTCTTTACATATGTGTGTGCTTTATTTTTTCTGTATTTATCATTGTCAAAAATTACAATTAGTTTTTTTATATCCCAAGTGCCAAAGAAAGGATATGTATAATTGGACCTATCCAAAGTCCTTGTCCTGAAACAACTCAACACTCTGCTTCTGTCTTTTCACATTTTTGTTGCTGTTTGAGGGTGCCCATACTTTATACTCGAGGAAAGTATTATGTCATTATGTGTAAGATGAAAATACTAAGGGCAGGGCTCCAGATCTTTGCATCGTCTCAGGCTTTTGTTTCATAGATTTGTTTACACTTCTGAGGTCCACTTCTTCCTAGTTCTAAGAATTCTTGTATGTGTCTTGGCTACTTTTTCTGTTACCATGATTTTAAAAAAATGCTTTGGCCAAGGAAAAAGTGTAAAGGTCTATTTTGGCTTACAGTTTTGGGGCCCACAGTCTGACATTGTGGGGAAGTCATGTCAGCAGGCAAAAGAAGCAAGACAGCAGAAGGCAATGAGGCCTGTCTATAAAACCTCAAATCCTACCCTCAATGATTCACTTTCCACAGCAATTCCCCACCTTATAAATGCTCAATAACCTTCCCATCCAGTGTCATCAACCGGGCACCAAGTATTCAAACACATGAGCATCTGGGGACAGGTCATATTCAAACCAAAATAGTGAGTTAAATTCTGTAAGGTGGAGGTTGGTTAATTTCTGTGTGACTTTATCACTAAAATCAAACAAAATCATGGCTATCAGTGGGCTCCTTTAAAGGGCACAATCAAAATTGTTTCTGAAATATTTAATGCTGTTCTCAGTACATTTGTATTGTAGCCTTGCAAAGTGGCAAGTGCTGAACACATTACCGAGTATAGTCAGTAGATAGAATCAAAACATCCTTGCCTCAAAAATGTTCAGATTATAGTGAACAAACATGCATAGGAAGATGAACTGTGTTTTAATATGAGCAGGTTATCCCAAAGAGACTCAATAGCTTCCTGATGGGTAGATGTGAAAGCCCTAGTGCAGATAGGATAGGTGACAAGTGAAGTAGACAGATGCCCTTTGACTGGGAAGGAATAGGCCACAATGGGAGAAACTCACAAAAGTCAAAAAAGTCAGAGGAACAGATCCTCCCTCATAGATTCCAAAAGTCATGAAGTTTAGGCAACATTATGACTTTACGTTTTAGTGCACACTTGATATTTTTTGATTTGATATTTGAGGTCATAGATAAATGTTATCTTAACCACTATGTCTGTGGTGATATTGTGTAAAAACAACGACAAAGAACTCATCCAACTGGAATTGTAGAAGGCAGCCTGGACCAGCTCTCATTCTCTTAGCTTTCCCATGTAAGTTGTTCTCTTGTTTTCTTAGTCAGTCACTGAGGAGAGAAACATCTGGAAGGAGGAGAGACAAAATGCTTTGATCATCACAGAAGTATATTCTGTACATCTCCATACCTAGGAGAAGAGAGAAGAAACTAAAATCCTGAAGCTAAGAAATAAAATAAGAAAAAACTAACAGAAATAAAAACATTATTTTACATTTTTTTATTGTGAACATCTTAACTTTATTCACTCAATTTACTTAACTGCACTAGACTACTCAATGATATAGGAGGTCCTTCTGTACATGTGACAGTTAAGAGCTTTAAGTTTCTATCAACTTATTCCTTCTCCTTTAATGCCCTTAAGGATAGTTCATCAGAGACTATAGCTTTATATAGTCTCAACTTCCCTTATTCTCCCCTTTGACCCTTAATATTTTCTTTGACTACTTTACTGGACCTCCAGTGTAGGTCTTTTCTACTATCAGTTTAGTAGCAGGTGTGCTACTCATCTGGCAAGACAGCTTTAAATTGCTTAAATATGTGTTTGAATACTGGGGGTATTGATGCCTGACTAGTGTAAGAAGGACTTGACTACTATATAATGAGGAAGACATGGGGAATATAACTGAGGCAGGCTTGTCAGAGGAAGGAAACCGTGGATGAGTTGTGTGAAGGGAAAGATTATGCGAGTATATCAATAATACATTGTTATTTGTGTATGCATACATTCTACTCAGTAGCAGGATCCATGAAAGCTGACACCCACAAGGTCAGAATTCACCCCTGGCATCTAAGTGTAAGTTTCTTCATACCAAGTTAAGGTCTAAGTTTTTGTTTGTTTCTTTGGGTTTTGTTTTTGTTTGTTTTTGAGAATCAGTGCAGGGAGGCCTAGGAAACCATGATCCTGAGATGCTTCTCTGTAACTTGAAGCAAAGAAATAACTCAGGAAAAGATTGTGAATCATCAAACGCACAAATGAAAACCCTTGAGACATTGCTCATTGACCAAATACAGCTCAGTTTGGTTGTGAGAATACTGATTCTGAAAGATTACAGAACTTTGAGTAAAAATGAGTCAGTAAATCTACCTGGTTGCTTTCAAAATAGTAATTTGACAAGAAAAATATATTTATATAACCTCAAACACTTCAATATAAAAAATTATAAAATTACACTTAAAGAATGATTAATTTATATTGAAAAATTTGGTGGTACTACTTTATCAAATTAATAGAAATAACAGGATGGACTTGGGATATATCTCAGAATTAGTATGGTTACCTCATGTCTACCACCTAGTTAAATATGTGAGCTCGTGGGTCCTACCCAAACACACATAAGTTTATATGAACCATTAGTAGTACTGAGACAAATTAAAATTGGCAGCCACCTAGTAGAGCTCCTCCTGTCATATGCACCCAATGTGAGTGAAAACAGGAAAAATTAGAGAAGTCCAATTGAGAACTATCTAGAGCAGAATCATCTTGTAATAACTGGGCATGCCTGGTTTCTGAAAATCAAGAAAGCAAGAAGGATTTCTGACCGAGGGAGACCTGAACATGTACTTATGGACTTTATCATTCTATCCAAAGAGCATTTGGGGTAATGTCACTACAACTTAAATAGGATACACCTTTAAGAGTACAGTTAATGTCGCTTTCCTCATTTAGATGGCTGCATTACAGCTAAGTGGGGAATGCTCTTATTTGTAGAGTACACCCACTGAAATGCACAGTTTTGAGAGATATCATATCAGCACTTCCCCTCAGAAGAGTCGGGGGGCAATGTTACCATATTGAACGTGCAATTTTACTGTGCTTGAGGATTTTTTCCCAAACATGTTTAATGGCCTCTTAATGCCCACAAACATAATTTTCCTCCAGTATCATTCCACTCTGATTTATTCCTTGCCTGCTTTTTTTTTATTCCTAGGGTAACTTCCATACCCATTAGCTGTTTATGAGATACTAAGATAAATTAGCTTTGTGTAAGATCTCAGGTTCTATAGTAACTCAGGACTGAGTAAACTGGTGAAATATTGATGTTGAGTAGATGACAAAATAACCCAATTGGAAATGCTTCTAGTAAAGCAATTGTCAATGTCTAGTATCTTTCAAATCCGCATGTCCTATGTGTGACTTAGTAGAATTCCTTTCTAGACTCCAAATGTGTTTTCATTCATGGTCTTCATATGACCAGGTGACCTTGCCCTTTAATCTAGGGGAAGTTATCGGTCTTCAGTACACAGAGTTCCCTCCTGAGGTTGCCATCACACTTTATACATTATCTTCTTGGAACTGCATGTTGAAACATCTTGCTTCCTGCCTGTCTCTGTACTGGAGATTGTATTCCCATGGGACTAGCAGGAACTCATACTCAACTTAGTAACCTCAGAAAGACAGTAGTACCTGCCATACTATAAATGTTTGTAGTCTTAGATTGACCAAAGAATAAACAAATTATTTAAGCCCTCATTGAATTAATGAATGGGTGACAAATGACCCAGCGGAGCAGAACTGATGTCTTAGGGGAAAAGGTGACTTTACTGTGTCTGCCTTTGGTCACAGGAAGATGATGTATCACTCATCCCGATTGGGGAGAAGTGTCTGATTTTCTGTGTGGTTTTGCAGTGGGTGGTGATTTATCATTTTGCACGGGAACAGCACACATTCCAGTTGTGAGTTCTCTGAATAAAAACATACGGTAGAAAGTTAATGATGATAATTAAATGAAAGAATGAAGCAAGAGAAGCTGAAGTTTAAAACACCCGTAAAGGTTGAGAAACCACAACCCAAATCAGATCAATGGGCTTTATCATCTCATTACTCCCACCTCCACCCATTTCTATTTATAGAAGCACTTAACATTCAATGACCTTTACAGCATTATGAGGCAAAACACTCGATGTGTTGGCCTTTTGATAATTTGAGGGCAGAATCACTCACAGCAGATTTATGAATTTTGCTAAGCACAGTAGCTCAAAACTTGTGAAAGAGGTGCAAAGCGAAATTATATTTGAAATCATATGCAAAATAACTTTAAGAAAGGTGTTCGGTGTTTAAGGAAATATTCTAAAACTGCCCCCCCAGGAAGTGGATGAGAATGGGGTGCTTTGCCTTCTCACTTCATGTTAAAAATTGCAAGTAATGCTAGACGAAATATATAGAGCATGAAGCAGCCAGCACTGAAGATCCCGCTTGCTCATGTATGGAATCTAGAAAAGTCAGGCTCCTAGGAAGAGAGACTGGGAAGGATTGTGGGAGGGAGCTGTGAGGTAAGAAGATGTGAGAGTGTTATGGTGATCTGGGACGAGGGGTAATGACACAATAATGTGCATAGTACACTCTCATATTTCCAAAGCAATAGATTTTTACATTGTCATCACCATAAAATGATCCCTCAGTGTGATCATAGATAAGCAGACTCCCTGGAATTTTTCTCCAGTAGGAGCATATGGCGCATTCTTTTGTTTTAAGTATATTCTTTTTACAGACAATTCTCTTGCTGTTTGATAGGCTGAACATCATCCGCTCCTTCTGTATGGGGCTGAATCTGTGCTGTATGTCTCCTCCGATCCAAAGGCTGCAGTTCCTCACGTCAAACTTTCTCCCCAAGCAGAAAACATGAGGAAAACTATTTTATGATCTTGGCACACTGGCATTAGCTAGCAACATCTGTGGAAGTTTAAGGCCTTTTCTCAGTTTTGCAGTTTCTGCCTTGCCCGCGTTTAATCCTATAAGCCTAAAATGTGGGATCGACACCTTCGATGTATGGAGTGAGTTGGTTATATGATATTAGATAACAGCTAATTTCAAAGTATGTTTGTGAACATGAGTCTCACCGTTCCCCTCTTCCGGGTGTTTCATGTAAACCAAGTTCTAGGTGTTACCACTATTCTTCATTCGTGTTTTCAGAAAAATAATGCGCACCTGACCTACTGAAACAAAAGCATGAAAAGCCAGGTCAGGTGTCCCCCAAGCCTCACAAAGATCACGAAAACAAACTGGAGCCTTTGTGATCATGTAGACTCTTCCAGTGAAGCTTTGAAAGATCTTTCACAATGACAGTCTTTTGACCAGGACAAGCAGAATACGCAGATGGTTGAAGAAACAAATCTTTGGACATAAAGAGAAAATCTATTTTTTTAAGAATGCTATTTACATCTGATGAATCTTCCTTTTTTTTTTCAAATCCATGCTAGATAATGTCAATTCCATGTTTGCTATAAATGATAAAAAGAAAGTAAGGGTCTGAAATAGGGGTTCGAGTCTCGCTCTGTTCATTCACTTCTCCATTTTGCAGAGAAGGATCCTGTCCAGAGTGACACCTCATAGGGTGGTTATGAACCTCAAATATATGCCAAAGTCAACTGTAATCTTTGTGTTTGTTTGTTTTGTTGTTGTTTTGAGACACGGCTTCTCTGTGTAACAGTCCTAGCTGTCCTGGTACTAGTTCATGTATACTACGCTGGCCTTGAACTCGAAGAGATCCACCTGCCTTTGCCACCTGAGTGCTGGGTTTAAAGGTGTGTGCCACCACCACTCTGCAATTTTTGAAGTGCTTTTAAAAACATCAATAGAAGCTAGTTCAGAAAATAGCAGAGCAATGCATTATGCATGCTGCCCATTGGGTGAAATCAATGATATTTGAGACATGTGGTCATATTTTCCATGTGATCTTGCATTATTTTATGCTCCTTCCATTTGCACCACAGCAGGTGAAAAGATCACCCAAACCTAACAGACCTTAGAGGTTTCCTTCCTTCCCTGGGCTCATCTGAACTCCTCTCCTTCTGAGCTAGCCAAGGGTTTTACTGGTCAGGGCTTTCTCTTCTGGAGTCTCTGAGTTGTTCTCCTGTAGCCTCCCTTGTCAAAGGGAACACCCATCCCCAATCTTGTTCATTCTCATCCCAAGAGATTTTATTACCTCATCAGATAATCCCGTTGCTAACTTCTAAGTGCGACTTTCACTCCTCTCAAATCAATTCGTTCCGACCAGCGTAACTATCTTTCAGACTGTAGACTTGTTGGATTATTTGACTCTTGTCCATCTTCCCCTCTGACTTGGAGCCTCCACGTAAATGTGAGTTTGCTTTTGCTTATTGGTGTATGTTGTTACCAGTATCATCACCTGACACTAAATATATATTAGCTCAACAAATAAATTTGATACAAAAGTGAGTCCCCGAAGGTGTAGAACACATCTAATTATGTTGTCTGATAAACTCCCAATTTTAAATAGAGGCCCCGTTGTTTACTTCTGAGAAATACTCAATCTACTTGCAAAATGGATAAAGAAGAGTTCATTTTCTGTGTTGGCTTGAGTTAGAAAACGTACAGGTAATGTTTGACATGAGCTAATAAGGGCAATGAGTTAATTTTGGAGCATAGGCATTTCTGTGTCTTAGAATGTTTCTTTTCTGCTATTAAAGAAGGAACAAAAAAATCTTCACAATGTATTTCTACTTCACAGGAAAAATGAGAATGAGTAGGTTCATTTGAAACACTTTCTTCTTTAATATAAATCCAGTGTGGTGTCTCTACAGTCAACAATGATGATAAACAACTATAGGAAGGGGTGCTGTTTTCTCACATCTGCAGATGATGTCAGTTCTCTTGGGGTTTACTACTTTTGTGATTTTTCTTCTTTGAAGTTTAGGATCATTGTTTCAGAAGTCTCAGCAATGTTTGCCTCTTTTGATTTGCTAAGGGAGAACATTTAAATCAGTTTAAGTTCCTGTGCACACATCAACTCATGCTATTAGTGCCCAAAGCGTAGGAAAAATTGCAGGAATTCTGAAATGGATAACCCACTCTCATGTAATGAGGTGACTCTCATGTCTTAGAGAGCTTCAAAGTTTCCCTATATCAGAAAAGAACTGCCTATGTTCTACAAGCATTTACTGCATGATTCGTCTCTCTGTCCAAGATGGTAGGAGCTGCTGGGTTGGGCAAATCAAAACCCAGCAAGACGAAAACAAGAGGAGAGAAGCATCCATTGTGCTGCATGGGTAGAGGAGGAATGATCGTCACTCAGAGCCCTGGTTGGTTTCACTTTTAAAAAGTCTATTGTGACAGATCATGTCCGTCTTCCCATATCTGATTTATTTTATTTCCCCCAAGCTCTAGCGTCACACACTCACTCTGCTCTAATGCAGTCCCCAAGGAAGCAGCTCACTTCAGTCTCTGATGAGATCATATCAGGCCCTGCAGGACCCTTTTCAGTGGAGCAGGAGATAAGCATGCTTCATTTTCCCTAGCCAGCTGCCTGGAGACATTTGGAAAGATTTGCCTGGTAGGATTCTGGTGAACGAACTCTGAGAGGAAGACTTAGTCTCATTCATATATTACATACGTATACTGTTTGTTACGCTAGTGAATGAGCCTAACATTGTTCACTTAATGATAGTCAACCCAGATATCAACTTTTAAAATTTTTTTGGAGTTTTTAAAATGATTTTTTTTAAAAAAATTTACTGCATTTGTTTTAATCAGATCAATCCTTACTCTCCCAAAAATGAATAAAAGCTCATTTCCTTAGCCATTAAATTAAACTATAGCAGAGTTTTTTTTTATTTTGTTTCTGTGTTGTTGTTTTGATGTGTGTGTGAGTGTGTTTGTGTGTGTGTGTGTAAATGTGTATGTGTAAATGTGTATGTGTGAATGTGTGTGTGTGTGTGTGTGTGTGTGTGTGTGTGTGTGTGTGTTTTGGGGGAAACACCAAAGTATTAAATTCTTCAGAATAAGAAATACTATTTTTAAATCTTTTTTATTTTTCCAAAGAATTGAGTGGAGATTCAGTCACTCACCCCTCATTGTCATGGTTGGAATATAGCCATATTAGTCATTGCCCCTACCATGTGAGAAATCCTCACTGCCTTCAATATGATTAAACTTGGGCAAAACTAAATATTAATATTTCATTTGCAATCAAATGAAAGAAAATCTCTCTGGGATGATAAAGTTTATCTGAACCTTGTAACTGTACAAAGAAATCTTAAAACTATATTTAAGATGACTAAAACATACAAACCCACAATATTAGTATTTTAACAGGAAAATGAGAAAAGTCTGTATTTTGGATTTGTTTTTAAGCACAGTGTGCTTCCTTGTGGACACAATTTTGGATTTCTGTGGAGTTAGAACAATTGACGAGAGGCAAAGAAAGCTGAGCTACCCTTTTTTCAGCGGCCACTGTGGTGGCAAAGGGCCGCAAAGGCGGCTTTATTGTTGCACCGTCGGTTCTGACATGTGGGTGAGAAATATCATTAGTTTTCTGTTGTAGCTGCTGTCGCGTTTGATGACGTTTTTGAGGGCCCCCGCCAGGACCACGCTTTGAGTCCTAGAAAGGGAGTCTGGAGCTGCCCTGGGACAACCTTGCCAGGTGCGAGAGCAGTGGCCCTTGATCTCTCTTGTTCTAGCTGCTTGGAATTTCAATTCCTGCCTGGGGGCGGGGAAAGTTCTCTGACACGCTGTTTACTGTTTTGTTGCATTCGTGGGTTTCCTTATTAAACCAGATACAAGTTGTGGCATGTTATTAATTCAATCACTAATAAGTGGCTGGGATCCCAAATCTGTCTGCAGGTTGGTGTTGATGAAGCTGCGGCCACCACTCGTATAATCCTTTTAAATGTTTGCTAAATTTTATTTCTGCAGTAATGGTCGGCTAGGTTTATAGCCCACCCCACCCTCAGTGCCCTTCTCTCTGCAGCAGTGTCCCCCCCATGAGCCCTGTGGTCCAGGCTTTTTCTCTGTTGCAAGGCTGGCTGGCAACCACTAGAGGGGAGGAGACAGCCGGATTTATTGAAGGCTCCAGCAGAGATGGATGGTGGGGAGGGCGTCAGAGGAGGAGGCGCTAAGCATTTGAAGTAGATTATAAAGGTTTGCAAAAATATGAGGAAAACAGACTTCTTAAGGTATGCAAAATTTTGCTTCAAATAAACGAGAACGGCCTGGTTAGCCTATGGCAGTGCCTGTTAATCTGTGGTCCTAGGTATTAGTAAAATGATCCATGGAATCCGAGTGAACCCTTAGGGAAACAAATGGTTGTTTCCCTAGGACTGCGGCTAGTGGTCTTGTGTGAAGAGGAAGGGTTACTGAGGAGAACAGGAAGGGGCGTCTAAGATGATCTGTTCTGAGTAAAGTAAGAAATAGGAGACATAGAGCTCATTTCCTAAAGTATGCAAAACCAAAACAAACAAACAAACAAAAAATCTGCCCATTATCTCTTAACCCCTTACATTCTGCGGCCAACAGAGGAAGTAAAGGAAACATTCAAGAAAGTAAAATATTGATACAATGTTGCCAGAGAGAGAAGGTGGAAGGAGGGAGGAGAGAGGAGGGAGGAGGGCATTTGACCTTCCTGAAATCCTGAACTACAATATCCTGCTACATAGATTTAAATCAAAGAAATGCACTCAGAAGGGAGTGGGAGGCCACATACAGCAGTTGAGAATTACCTCTGAAGCTTTGGAATCCAGTTTGACCTCTTTGATCTTTAATTTTTGGAAGACTAAAAGGAAAAATACACTTAATGTTAGTATTGTTAAAGAATTGCAGTGTGGAGCTGGGGACTGTTCTGTGTGCTCTCCTGAGCATAATTGCACTGAGATCATCCGGTTTCCATTTTGAAAGCCACTGGCAATTACTGGAATACAATGTATCATGCGTTTGCTCACTGGATATAAAACCTATATACTAATTCGCAATAAAATGTAACAGCTGTCAGTGCATTTTCTGCTCTGTTACTTCAATAAATTGGAACTCTGACTAGAAAATGGGAATGTTGCATTTTTACACACTCTGTAATGTGTTTGCTTTTTGCAAATACAATTTATTTTTTTCATGACAAAAATTGTGGTTTGTTATTACTGCTAGTGGATAAATATTCCTATATCAGAATGAATTACATATGGTACCTGTAAAGAAGTAGTAATATTTTCTCTTTTTTATGGTAGCCTGTCTTCAGTAAACAAAATACACTTAACCTACTTCTGTCGCATACTGAGTTTTTCCTTTTTTTTTTTTTTCCATCATGATGGCTGTGTGCTGGGAGTAGGAAAGGGATGCAAGCGTTTTCTTTCTTTCTTTCTTTCTTTTTTTTTCACCCTGTGTTCTCAGGTGCCTGGATTTATCGGTAACATTTACTTCTAGACACCATCACATCCTTCAGAGTTTATTTTTGTTTAAGTTTCCAACGGCTCCCCTCGTGCCTTTGCTAGGCAGCTATCTTTAGGATGCTGAAGCAGTGTCTCTGAGTTTTATTTAAAATAAAAATGCATGCACATTTCTGTAATTCTGCTACTTGAGGTCAGACTTTTCACAGATAATTAGCCTTTTACACACTGTGAAATCAACCTGCGTTGGTTATTTGGCTCGACTCTTTGCTTCTGTTCTTTATTTCCCAGAAGGTTAACGCGCTGAAAATCTAGCTTCAAGCTCATAGTACTGTCTCTTTGTGTTGCTAATTATCCTGTTGTATAATTATTAATATCAGGAGCAGGAAGAGGAAACATGCACACCAAATAGTCGTGAATGCTGGTGTTCTGGCAGGAAGCAAGCCCTGCATTAATAAAATGTGCCTGTGCCAATATCACAGAAGATGCGAGCGTTCCTTGTTAAGGACCATTTATTAACTGAGATCATCTTTTAGTTCGCCTTGGGGTAATGACTGATGTCAATGGCAAATTTCACAGTTGTCTAGAGAAATGAATTAAATTTGTAATAAAAAGCCCTTCGGCTTGTTGTACATGTTCATTTATTGGCATAGTTGAACTAAGAGAACTGTAAGGCAACTGAGAACGTCGGCTTAATTTTCCTTACATATAATAGTGACCTTTAGCTCCATATTGAAAAAGTTACCTATTATAGACTGGTAAATTAAATGAGAAGTTCCTTTAATGCAAAATAAACCAGATGGCTAAGCTAAGTTAAATGGCCTTTGAGCTTGTAAGATCCTTGGTAGAAAAATACTCTTTTTTCTTGAATAGGGAGAGGTCTTCTAATAAGCTCCCATAAAATAAGAGACACACCATGTGAGCAAGAGGGCAGATTCATTCAATATGAGACTGCGAGGTCTTGCCTGTGCTGCCACTGTGGGTTTGGGGGAGGTTTCACTGTATGCTCTGAGTCCGAGTTTTGAAAGTGTTGTTTTAATGCTCTCGTAATTCTAAAAATACAGCATTTTTTACTTAGCTGGAAAGCATATTGTTGCTGTAATTATCTATGTAAGTTTTGTGCCGTTTCATGCAGTTGAAAAATTAAGAAAAGGCCTATTTCCCATGAGGGAGAATAGTTACAATACTATCCTTCTTGTTTTAATTCTTTCTTTTATTCCTTCCTTCCTTCCTTTCTTTTTTCTTTTTGCTTATTTTAGAAAGTCTAATTCTAAATTCACTTTCCCAGGCAGACTAGGTCTTGGAGAATGTTAAATGCTTACTAAAAGTCAAGCAAGATGACCAAGTGTAGCACTCCTATAGGAGAAACGTCCAGAAGAGCCAGTCTGACCACACACTCTGGTATTTGTCATTTGAGGCAATTTTTTTCCAATCAAGGCACCCACACAGCTGCTGAGAGGGGGTGAAAATAGAGAGAGGGACAATTACAATATTTTTGCAGACTGAATTGTCAGATTATTTCATGTAGGCAAACATCCGTCACATGTTTTAAACTTTAAAGTAATGTCTCAGTGTTTTTACCTTTGAACCAGATGAATATGACAATCCAGGCATCCAAAAATTCCATTGCCATTTACAATGCAACAGGGCACTCTGTACACAGAGAATATCTGAACTCCGCACCTCACAGCAATGCTCAGTGTGGGCTGACGCTGAACCAAAATTCCCCAAAGAAAGTCATGGAACATGAAAACAATATTTAAAATATAAAAATAAAACACATAAACCATGAATTGCAGTTGCCTTCAGTTTTAAAGACATAAGAATTCTGGTAAATAAATAAATATTTTTTTCTTCCAAATTTTCAGAATTCTGCAAATGGTTTGATTTCTCGATTTTAATTGCATTTCCAATTGATTTTTTTTCAGGATTCTCATTTGAACCTAGTGCTCTTTATGCGCTGTACCAACCATTGCTTCATACAGAAATATGGACAGGGTTACTCCCAAATTATTTATCGTTCTTGATTTTGGGTGTTCTCTAAGTGTACTGTGAGTTTCTTCATGACTCAGGAAGACCTAGGAAGTCTGGACATCTTTTTCTCCTTAAGGCACATGCTCAGAGCATTCTAATAAGGCCAGGAATGGAGTTCACAGTCCCCTTTTTATCCAGGCTCACCTCGGCCCTTTTCAGTATGTAACCTTATTCTCCGTGGGATTACTCGGATGAAAACCAATTAGGGAGCAGCTCGCAATCTGAATGCATCCAGAAGACTGCAGATTGAACATTGCCCATGCCAGCTCCTCAGAGCGTGCAGAATGCCCTGAATGGCATAAATATTAAAGAATTGCCAGGAGATGGACACACAAAAAAATTGAGAAAAGATGCCGAATGCCAAATTAGACCTCATAAAACCTATAACTGAAAGGGTGGACGTCTCTCCGCCCACCTCCCACTCCCTGCCCATTTGTATTCTCTGGGGAGGTATACCACCGGCCTCCTGAAGTGTGTTCTCCCTTGCTAATCCTTCCACAATGGTCCACATGAGTTTCTGAGGGGTCCCCCATGCCCTTCATTCTATGACTGTCAATTTCTGTCTAATAAGCCGGTCTCCCTCCCTGCTTCTTCCAGAGGCCCCCATTCTCAAGCTGGGAGGGGACAGCTGGCTCAAAGGCCATGACAGCTCTAAGAATTACTGAATGGACAAATCAGCATTGAGCCACCACGCTTTTCAGTGTGCCTATTGCAATACAAGTGGTGAAGGACAAGCCGGCGAGTGAGATTTATAAAGATCCTCCATGCCAGACTTGCAGAAAGAAGTTTGGCTACCTTAGAGCCCCAGACAAACTACAAGCGGAGCGCATGATGAATGTTGCAATTAGTTGACCGAGCAGGAGTGATTAGTATGCAGGCTCTCCCCCCAGTAGTTAGAGCGAGCAAATGGGGGGTTATCTCACTTCTCTCTACAACTCTTTCCAGAGTTATTTCAATATCTTTCTTTCTCTCCCTCTCCCCTCTGTCCTTCTCTCTCTTGCCCCCCTCCCCCACCCTTACACTCCCCTCTCTCTATCCCTCAATTACATATAAGTTATTGCCAGTTTGTAAGATTAAAGTGTAAAGTGTTTGGGTCGTCTTAATACTGTTGGGTTACATATTTAAACCTTTTAAAAATTAATTAATTTTAATTTATTCCCCCTTGGGTCTCTCTCTCTCTCTCTCTCTCTCTCTCTCTCTCTCTCTTTCTGATAATTTGGCCTACCCTAACTTCTTACTCTTCATCTGATGGAAAGCATCTTCTTTGTATATCACATGGACCGAGTAATCCAAGTATACCACGTCCCGACTGAGATGGACCTTCAACTCGGGATCCATGGAGCTACATAATGAGTCTTTTTATAACCAATCAGAATTATTCATCCAATTGGGCTCTGTCAGAAAGGCAGAGACTTACCAAGTGGGGAGCAAGAAGAAGTGATGAAAATGTCTGTTAGTTTTGGAAAAAGAATGAGGTGACCCATCCCTTCCCCTGTCCCCTTGATTGCGTTTCATCTCAGGGTCCATATGCAACCCCGCCAGCATTCATCCCCAGCTGCTACACGCGGGCTCAAAATGGTCCTTCTGACAGTGTAACTTAGCATACTGAAATCTTATACTTTGTGTGTGTGTGGGGGGGACCCTGGGATTAGTCCTAGCCCTGATGTCTGTGAGTACTGAGCTACACACTCAGCCCATGTATACCATTTCCCTAGGCACTGGGGTAATAAAATGAGACTCAACTTGTTATGTAGAATTGTATCAGAAAATGTTAACTCAAAACTGAAATATATAGGTATAATTTCCTATTTCAGTCGAGTGAAGTTCCATGGCTAACAGAAGCCTGAAAGGCAACTCTGAATGCACAGAGGCAAAATGCACAGCTTTTCCTTCTTCTTCCCCTTCCGACATTCTTCTCATCTCCTATTCTTCACGATTGTCCTCCCTTGGCCCTGCCTGAAGGCCTTATGATCTACAATCCGACTGCTGGGGTCCTACACTAACTCTCTGTGTGCCCCTTGGCAATTCATTGAAGGGATATGATGGCTTCTTAATATAGAAAATAGAACGAAAATGATTTCTAATATAGACAATTGCTTTAAGACTTATAGACATGTGGAGAAGGGCCGGACATCAAATAGATACCAAAATATCAACGCCGTTGCTTGTTTCCTACTAATCTTACTTACGCTTTTGGAGTAAACCAGACCAGTGACAAACTGCAGACAGCTTAATAGTTTTGCATATGAATAGAGAAAGTAGCCCATTTCCTCTCCCTAAATATGTAGCATTATCTACTATACCTCTTTGCAAAGTCTAATGGAAACTTTAAAAGTCATCGAAATATCTTGACTGAGGTATAGATGGAACTAGACATCTAAACACAAATCATGGCTTGTGGCACTAAGCAGTTTGACTCTACAGAGTTAAAGAGGAAGATAAAGTTATATAGAGACAAATTGTTTTGAGAAATGGATGTGTTCCACACGAAGCATCAAAATCTATGTCAGGGATTCAGGTTGATTTGAAAGTGGGTATCAGTGCTGTACTTTCTGTTGTGGAAGAGTTAATCCACTCCTTTATTTGTTTCCAAATTAATTCACATTAAACCTTCCACATAAACAGAAACAATGCCAGGTTGTCTTAATGTGAAGAAAAAAACTCTAAGATAGATTTGGAATAATAAATACAAAAAAAATCAGAAAACAAAGCTTAAAGGCAATGGCTTTTGATAAGGGTCCATCAATGGTAGAGGCTGAAATAGGGCCTAGGGCTGTAACATCACTGCTGAAGTTTGGTTAAGTAAAAATAAAAAATAAAATACAAGGGCCAGGGAAGGTCGGAGACAAGGTAAATTCGTTTGCTCACCATCACCACGCTTTACATTAATGTGCAGAGAAAAGATGGATGAATTGAATTTCCTGCCAGAGTCATTCGTTCCTGTGCCACGGGGCTATGGACACAGAGTATGTAACAATTCACAAATTCAGAATTCAAATATTAATGGGAATATGCTTCTGATGCGCAGCTACATAAAATACAGTCTGCATACATTCAAGTTGGCTTGCCATTAACCATTAAAACTGCAATTGTGTAATATCTTATAACATGGGTAATTTTTACACAAGTTTTAAAACTCAAATATTTGAATCAAATTCATATACAGGGTGATTTAAGAGAAAAATGCACATGTGCACGTGTGTGTGCACGCACACACACACACACACAAGCATGAAAAAAATCTTGTATAAGAATGGAAAGGAAAATACTTCCATTGCGCTTTTTGTTATTGGTTTTTGTTTGTTTGTTTGTTTGGACTTCTTTGGAGCTTTTTTTTTGACTTCTGCTGCTTGCTAGCAGGGATACCTTCCATATTTAGTAGAAGTGGGTTCATGGTGTGCTCTTGTGGATAAGAACTGTAAAGTCTTTGACCACTGTGTGATGGTACTCCTGCTCTTCTTTGCCCTGTCCATTCTAGAACACCATGTTTGTGCCTTAGCACTTTGGCAAAGCTTTTTCTCCCTCCTGAGAAATTCTTTACTCAGCTCTTCTGCTATTGATATTTCCGGTGCTATCACAACCTTTGTACATTCATTTATGTGTATCTCTCTTGGAAAGACTGCTCTCTCCACTTCACTAATGCAGGCTCAAGCTCAGTTCATTTCCTTTGTAAGTTGTTCCTTCAATTACCCATGGGATTGACTCCTTGAATGGCGTCCTTCACTGAACTTCAGATTGTCTTGGATTATCGTGGCTACAAATATACTCACAATCGCACATCTGATGATTCCACACAGACTAGACAACGATTTTGAAAATACCTATCAAGGATCAACTGTTCCACATGCTCAGACTTCTTGTCTGAGCTGATGCTTCATACAGTGGGCATCCAATTCTGTGTCTGCATTTGTAGAATCAACCAGATACAAATCCCAATACCTCTAAACCTGTGAATACCAAATAGGCATAGACCTTTTCTTGTCTTTATACCTGTTTTATAACATGCATAAAACTAATGTAAAGACTATTTAAGATATGCAGGGTAGGTAAGGGCTCTATGCAATATTAAGTTATTTTATATAAGGTACCAAAGCATGGTTTTTAGTGCTGATGGGATATCCTGTAACCAATCTCAGCAGATACCACGGTATGACCATGTTGTCTTGAGAACTGGAACAATTCTTGCCCTTGGCAATTGCTATGAAATGAGATGATATTCTGAGTGCGGTGACAATGTTGCTGTTTTAAACTCCCATATCTCAGTATTGCATTGTATAGGAATAATGATTGCTGTAGAGGAAAACTGAATGTTTACAGCAGTTACCAATGGAGAATTTGAAAATAAAACAAAAAAATCTTAAGAATTTATAAGGTCAGCTTTCCATTATGTGGAAGTATAGGCAGACAGGATCAATTCCTTTACTGTCTGAATCATCACAGTCCATACAGGTGAGGTTTTGAAGATAGCTCATTCACATGGCTGTCTTTTTCCTCACTCTTCCAACTCTGGTAAGAATATACAATGATGTGTGGACTATTTCATCCATGCCCATGGTTGGAAACTTTACCCATATATACCCACTGGAGAAATGTGGCCTTCCAAGGCATCATTTGCCCTTCGTCACACCAAACCTGTTCATATCTACAGTCACTGAGATCAGCACCATTTTCAGTGTCCACAGTGAGATTGGGTGTTACAGTCACATAGCATCCTGGTTACCCTGGATAGTTAACTATCTCTGTTGTGTTTTCATGCCAGGGTGTCACCAATGGACTTGAACATGACGTTTCAGAGTGGCAACTCTTTTACTTGTTCGCGCGTATTTAAGATTTATACCCATCTTTCTACTGCTTGTAAGCTCAATCATTTCAACAGAATAAAAATATTTCATCGTATTATGTAACATGATCTGTGTATTCTTTTATGAAAGAAGTCTTGTCTGTCCATAGCTTGGAGTGAATATGTATGGACATGTTTTCAAATCCTATGGGTAAATAACTAGGCATTCACCTGCTGATCCTGTAGGAGGATTGTTTAAGTTTGTTAGGAATTTGCCAAAGTAAGTTCTAAAATGTCTTTGCTTCGTGAATCTCCCCAGCAAAGGGTTTTTAAGAGTTTTGCTTCTTGCTATTTAAGAGTTTTGGTTAAAGAATTTGTGTCTTTAATAAAGCACTGTGCCATTTGCAATTTTCCATGTAAATGGATACTATGTGTATTTCCAGAAGGATATTCATTACTTTCTCAGTGACATATCTGATCTGAGTTTTTGAATCTTTTTTTTTTAAAGTTTGAGTTTTAAGATTCCTTTATATTATGAACACAATTTATCAGATTTTTAAAACAGTTTAGCCATTGAGCTTACATTCTTCTGAATCTTAGAGTCCAGAATTGAAAATGGGGTATTAATTTTAATGATGTCATCTTTTCCCTGGCTTGGGCTTTTTA
Organism: Myodes glareolus; assembly: GCF_982192425.1. Classification (NCBI taxonomy): domain Eukaryota; kingdom Metazoa; phylum Chordata; class Mammalia; order Rodentia; family Cricetidae; genus Myodes; species Myodes glareolus. Next base: position 40,350,988 of record NC_142043.1, read on the forward strand.
AATTTTACTCATGGATTTTTCTCTTGTTTTTGTCTTCTAGAAATGTTATGATCTTTTATATATGTGGTAAGAAGGAAACTAAACACAGACTCCACCTTTCACCAAAAAGTCTATTTTTTAAGATGTGATAGTCCAATAGTTTCAACATTTGTTAAGCAAGCAAGCAAACAAAAAACAATTTTCACTTTTTCATGATTCAGTTGATTGCATGTGTGTAGGTCTGTTCCTCAACTCCTAGTCTTCAATGCATCTCTTGTTTTGCAAATGCTATACTGTCTCTATTATGATATCTTGTATTAGGTAATAGATTTGGGTATTCAGAGTCCTTTAATCATGCTGTTCTTCAATAGTGTAGTATTGGTTCTAAGCCTTAAGCTTTAACTTTACAATCAGTTTGTTGACTTGTACTGTATGGATTGATTCTGGCAACATGCTATCTTCTAACCAAGATAGGAAGAATTGGCAAGTGAACCATGTTATTAATTTTGACTTTCTGGGATTTTCAATTCTTCTCTTCTGTCAGATTTTTACAGCTATGTTCATATTTATTTTGTGCATAATATTTTATTAAATTTTCAGTATTTGTTTTTCCTCTCTTTTGGGTTCTGCTACGAAAGGTTTTTCTTCCTTGGTTGCCAACTTTGTTCATTGCTGATATTCAGGGTAGCAATGGCTACTGGTGCATTAATATCCTATGCTGCATCTTTTCTAAAGTTATTAGTTTATGAAGTAGTTTTCATTTAAGAAATTTCAAGATTTATCTATTTTATTTTATGTGTGTGAGTGTTTTGTTTCCATGTATGTTTGTGCAGCAATTGCTTGCTTGGTCTAGAGAAATCAAAAGAGGGCACTGGATACCATGATATTGGCCTCACGGGCAATTCTGAGATAGCATGGGGGTGCTCGGAACCAATAAGAGCTCTTCACCACCGAACCGTGTCTCCAGACCCTCATTTTTATTTTTGAATCTAGCTTTTTGAAATTTTCCATGGAGACAGCTAGCTCATTGGTGAATAAACGCTATTTTATTTATCGATTCCGCTCTGTATTTTTCTTCCTTGACTCTCTTAGTGAACCAACGAGAAGTTTGGGTCACTGGTAAATAATAGCAGCAGGAAAATGACATCACTGGTTTCCTGTTGATCTCAAGAGCACCACATGCAGTTTCTTACTCTTAATTGTGATGCTGACTGCATGATTCAGGTAAACACTCTTTCCTAAGCTGAAAAAATTGCTTGTATTCATTGTTACTCAGGGTTTTTCATAAAGGGATGTGATTTTTCTCCAATATATTCTCTAGTTGCTGAACTTTAAAAATTAGTTTCGGTTTTAATTTAAAATTCATGAACGAGGAAGTCTTTTCAGATTGCAGGGGTACCACTCTACTTCCACTTCTAGAAATTATCGACCATTTGAGGACCCATGTGAACTGATGAACTCCTTTTTCTCATAGGCCATTTTTTTTTGGAAAGATTTCAGTTCTCTTATCCACAAAGCGCCTTAATTCATATGATTGTGGTAAGAAGGGGGAACTTTTTCAGATATGAGGCCTTTAGAAGAACGTTTCCGCTAGAAGACTGATCAGTCTGTCACTGTGACTATGATGCAGAAAGCATTTCGATGATTAGTAGTATCTTTAGGGTGTGGCACATTGAGTAATTAGTTAATTCTCACAGAGTATTCCGCAATAAAGCTGGGGCAATGGAAAGACAGTTATATTCAAGCACAAAGACAGCCCCTCAGGCACAGAATATAAGTAGGAATGTAAGCAATGGCAAAGTACCCATAATAGCAACAACAGCAAAAATGTGTACAGTTTGCCCAGATCTGTCTCTCAGCTCCGTTTCATCCTTGTTGTCACACATGAGAGGCTTTTACTTTGACCTTCAATCACAGGAGAGGGGGGTGTTTCATCCTAGAACCCTGTCCCCCCTTCAAGCCATTGTGGAATGAAAAACATGTCTAGTTTCCAAGCTGACCCATAGGACGTGACGTTCTTGTTCCAAGAGGAGCCAAGGGGACAACAGGAAGCCTCGACCTATAAAACCTGACTCAACATGGATTAAACAAAGAGGCAGTCACGACACTTAAATGGCAAAACTCTCATTCATATAATTCGTTTCTACATCGTGTTGTGTCTGGTTGTGTGCACTCATGTCTGTTTGTTCTTTTTGTGGTTTTGGATGTACTCTTGAATCTGATGCCTTCAGGAATAGTCTCTAAGATGTGAAATATAGCAAGTCGAACAAAGATCTAAGGAACATCTCTGGATGGTGTTGGGTAGTAAATGCGGAGGAAGCTCCTTTTAATTTTCAGAAGCAAGTCATAGTTTGGCAGAGTTCATTATTTTTTATAGCTACACTAAATTGTATTTTAGGTTGCTTTTCCTTACGGTGGGAGAGGAGAACTGAATTTCTGGAGTAAAGCTGCCATCTGGGGCCCAGCTATGACCCAGTCAGGGTGTTACCACCCTGTGTTGGATTCACAATACCCTTCTAATTGCGGCTGCTGTTGTCATGAAACAAAGCCTCCAAGAATGCTTGCTGTCCATGGACTCTAAATGAGGGCAAACAAACAGAACACAGTGGTCATCAGTGAGGGAGGCCGAGACAAAATCCCACACGCCCTTCTTCTATAAGTCCATAATTATCTACAGTGATGAAAAGCAGATCACCAGACCCACTAGCCTTCCTACCATTTAATTTAGTCAGTCATTTCAAAACATTCTAACTAATCTTCTGAAAATAAAAAGGAAGTACAACGGAATTTCTTACCTCACCCTAAGTTAGATTTACTAATCACCACTTTAGTGGAAAAAAAAAAAGTCACGTGTCTGGCGTGGAAAACCCCCAGCATTCACTTAGGAAGACGAAAGATCAATTTGCCCACAATGTTCATACATGAATGATTTTAAAATAATTGACAATTGAATATTGCCCAACCAAAATGGTTAAGTGTAGATAAAGCCTGTGTCTGAGAGTTTATTTCACCATTTTGTGACTGAGATGAAAAAAATGAAACACTTCTCTGGGGCTTAAGTATTTTCTTCCACTTGAACTCTAAGTTCTTTATTCCACCTTTGTTGTAAGATGGTCAGATTGTAAGATTACTGTGGCTTTTTAAAAGAAGAGTTACGAGGCTGTTCAAAACACTTTCTACATAACAATATGTTAGTACACATTTTATGCAACCATAAAGTACATCTCATGGTATTCTTCATGTCTCATGTTCTTTCTCCTAGTTATTAAACTAACTCTGGTCCCCTATTTGATATTTCTTCCTGAATTCTTGCCTGGAGTTAATTTTCATTTCAGGCTAAATTGGTGTTAGTCAATAACCATATCGATTCAAAAAGATTTCCTTTGGAAAAACTGAAACTTCATTTTGCAATGACAATTTTTTCCACACTAGAAGAGTCAGACCTGGGTAGAAATAGAGCAGGTGCCTTCCAGCATTAAAAGGTGAAATAACAAAAACTCTCTGCTGTCTCTGATCTTGATAGTGACAAAAGAAACCCTTACATTCTCTTTCTTAGAAGATTTAGAAAATCTGCATCTGGAGGCATGGTAGATTATAATCCCAACACCCAAGAGGCTGAGGCAGGAAGGCTGCTGTGCTTAACAGCCTGAATTCGACACTGAGTACCAGCCAGGGCAACAGAAAAATGTCACACAAACAGTTTTCTTCCAAAATAATTCAAGGCTTAGTCAATGCATCTTAAGCAAAATAAAATGGCTTTATTTTATTCCTTCGTATTGGATACTATCAGAGAGTTAAATGGCAGAGATTATATCCTTATCTGTAAGCCAGCTTTAAAGAGCCATGTCAAGATGTGTTAGCTTTCACATGATGCAACTTAGCATGAAAACTGCATACTAAACACCAGGAAGCAGCTCTTAGTTGTTTATCAATTAGCCAATGATTTCTATGAGGATACCCTTCATTTTTTTCTTTGGTGAAATTCAGATAAGATTTTAAAAATCAAAGTCAAATTATTTGCACAAATATTGTTGAAACTAATTCTATTCAGAGGTGTCGCTCTCCCCAACATTTACATATAATGTCTAGGCAAAGCTATAGTACTCTCCAAAATGCAGTGTTCTGAGTGCTGTGTGAGGCAGGGCTGGAGCTTGGTATTCAGTATGGCAGTTAAAAAACCATATGGAAACAAAGAAGAGATTTGCATTTGCACTAGATCAGTGTACGCAGTGGGTGTATTTGGCTGTTTGGGCACAGATACGTACACATTCATGTAAGCACACGCATATCCCCTTCCTCCTGGGGATACACAGAGCTTTCTAGTGTATAACTGTTATTTAATGAGCATTTTCTGAATGCACTGCATGGGATTATTATGGATTCTGTGTTTCCCAGTCCTGTGAACACCGACAGCATGCTCGGAGCCCTGAGGAATGACCACACAGTACATTACATCTGCCCTATAGGCACACAATAGCCAGTCAAGAGGCTGACAAATAAGCTGAGCCTCGGGAAGTGGGACAAAGACAGGGGCTACCATGGGGTAGAAACTAGGACCAGAGGATGCCCTGCAGTCTGCTTTAATCACCTTCAGCCCTGTATTGTGATTCAGCATTAGTTGTAGACAAAAGAAATACAGTGGAAATACGGGACAATGCAGAAGTATAAAAATGAAACTAGGGAAAGGCCTTATGGTAGGATCTGTGGGGAAAATATCTGTCTTGCAGGAAGACACATGTGGACAGGTGTGGAACCCTAGCACTTAGGCCAATGAAGGGAGGGGATCCAAGATACTGATGACGAGGCTGGATTATCTTAGAACCAGAGACAGTATCTGAACAGGTAGGGGACATTTATGCTAAAGTGTTTCCCCTGGAGAAAGGGGATTCAGTTTTAAAGGAGAGACGCACATACATTCATGTGCATCTAAAGATTGATTTAAACCATTCTTAAAATAACATAACCTTACTGAAGGGTAGCTTTAGTTTACCTTGGAGATGCATTTGTGCTCACCCTAGCTAAAACTGTTCGGTCAATCCATTCCATACATCTTGAGCCCCTTTGCCCGACCCCTACACCTTTTTATTCACCATAAAATGTCACCTAGCCACTGCATGTGATGATCTCTTCCTCTGCTTTTTCATGTTCTATTGCAATAACTACCCCAGCCCTGCAAAATAAACAAACAAAAAACCAACCAAACAAAAAAACCACCCACAGCAATCCATGAAAGCAGTGTATTATCTGAGCTGCAGCCTGCTCTTTTTGAAAAGAGTTTCACACTTTCAGGCCAGGTTTCAGTACAGATTTACACTCAAAGGTATATTTTGTCTTTTTGTCTGAATTTTGGTCTTGCTTTCATGGAAGAACCCAAAGCACCAACTCCAACCTAACAAGGCAACCTCACAGACTAAGTCAATGTCCTGCTGACCATCCCATGATCCACTGTTAATCCTCGGTTGAATCCTTTTGCATCATGGGGTCAATTGTGACTGTCTACAGCTCTGGGCTTATGGGAGGCCACCAAGGGCTCTGGAAGACAGAGGAGCTGAGCAAGCACAACAGCTCTTGGCTTAGCTTCCACGAGGGATGCAAGGACCCTGGGTTGTGCAGTAAAGCTGAGTCACAACACTGAAACTGGCTTGTGGGCGCTTGGCAAGACAGGTTGCGTCAGCCACCTCTGCTCTTCCATCCGGGACCCAGCTGAATCTTTCACTGACTGATTCCAACAGTCAGAACTCGCAGGTCCGCCATGACTAGTCTGTTTTGTTCTGCCTCAGGGTGCAACTCTCTGAACCTTAGGTTCAAAAAAGCAAAGAAACAAAGAAACAACCATGTTTGGATACTCTGTATATAAAGTGGAAAAATGTAGAAAATACTATAAACATTTTTCTTTAAAGCATCATTCTCTGTATTACTTTCAGATGCACAGTACAGTTCTAAGAGATACACAAACATGATAAGATGACTACTCTACTGAGTAATACCTTTCATCCTGCTGGATTGCCCATCATCACTGGCATGAGCATCTGTGGAAAGCCTTTAGAAAGTTCCTGAGTGTATAATGCTGCCTGTGGACCACAATCCATTCAATCTTTAGGCTTCTTCATCCCGCCCTCCTGGCACATTTTATCCTTTCACCCACACCTCCCCATTTCCTCCTGCCCTGGTTAAGCACCCCTTCTTTCTCCCTGTGAATGTTACACAGAAATGTATTCATTGTTACTATATTTCCGACACAAGTGAGAGTACTCAATCTATTTTTTTTTCCTCTAAATTGTTTCAAATAGTACCAAGTTCTCCAGGTTTGTGCACTTTACAACAAACAGCAGGGTCAGCTTTGTTGAGGCTGACTAATACTCCACCAAGTGTCTGTACTACATATCTCATTCATTCATCTGATGAGTGGTCCTTGGGTTGATTCCCTATCTTGGCTATTTTGAAGCATGCCAAGGGAACAAGAGAATGCTGATTACTAGGTGGTAATTTCATTCTCTTGTGTGTAAACTCAGCCTTGCAGTGTTCACACTGTAAACCTCTTTTACATTCTTTTTTTCAGGGGCCTTCACACAACTTTCCATAATTGCTGCATTTTAAAGCTCTGTGCCTTCTAAAATTCTTCCGGGAGGAAAGGAAAGCTGTGGAGAAATAAAAGTTGCCGTTATCCTCAGCTCATCCCTAGCATGGAGCGCCCTGAACAGAATAAGTACTTGCTGTAAGCTCAATAAGGGCATGCAGAGGAATTGACAAGCGCTGGGCGTGGCTCACTGCTCTCTATCATGCCTCCCTGAAGTGACTGTGATTGACAGCCGTTTCCAAAATTCATGCGGCTTCCTCGAAAGGCAAACTTTAACTGATTTCTTCCTTCAAAATCTATGATAATCCAGAAACGATCAGCACAATGGCTCCATTCATCACTTGTGATCAAATGACACACTTCTGTAAAAGCAAAAGCTGAGTGAGCTTTTTCCTTCCTCTCTTACTTTAAAGATAACATCGGAGGCTTTCTGTGGCAATGGAAAACAAAGATATTAATTTTTCCTGTCTAAAATGTAAATCAAATACAATTAAGAGATATGTGATTGTTGATTTTACAAATCTTACTTTGGGTAGTCTTTTAAATAATGGAGGGCTTATTTAAAATTTTAGGATATTTTAAACATTAAAGGAAACCTTTCTTTACCGCCCCTCCTTTTTTTCTACTGAGCTTAAGTTGTCATAATCTTCATTTTACATACACATTCATTTTTTTTCCTCTTTAACTTAAGTAAAAAGAGACTTAAGTTATTTGCCTTTGAGACCCTCAAGAGACTGGGTGCCTTTCCCCTCTTTTTAACTTTGCTAAGTTTGTTACTTGAACACTGTTGTCTTTCTTCATGTTTATTCAATTTAAATAACATTAATTTAGGAGTCCACATGTAGAGTCCCATTAATCCGGCTCATATCAGAGAGATCGGAATTCTACTAGTGTTTTACTTAGGGTTTATTTTACAAAAAAAGTGGAATTCACTGATAATCTTCAGAGTGTTTCTCTATACTGTTAATCAGCTAAACATAACCATCAATTATAAATGCAAATTTTCAGGGTTAAATTGAGTGTTCGGAGGCTTCAAAGTAGCTGTTATTGGCTGTACATTGCCAAGTCAACACAACGCAAAATAAAGTGTTGGGTCAATATTTATTTTTGAATTGGTGCTCTAGAGAGCACTAATGTGGGGGTTAATTTGGGTCAATAAAAAAGAAATAAGGGTCTCCTAAAGGCAATAAAAAGAGATTTGTTCTAAATTGTGTATTTTTACATGAATTATCTGGATTATATCAACTGTTTAGAAGTCTGTGAAGAAGCAGGCCTGGAAGTTTATTCAAATGCTGACATTTGCAGAGAAGACTCACATGAGGAGGGCCCAGAAATCAGGCAAACAATTTCTCAAATGTGACAAAAAGGGGGGAAAATCATGGAAATTTTAAATGATGTTTATCGCTATTCTTTGGTCCTGATTTTCTATATGGAACCTAATTAATTATTTCTTTATTACTGAGATTTTTACGGAAACATGGACATGCTTAATCAGGCCCATTTTGTGTGTGTGTGTGTGTGTGTGTGTGTGTGTGTGTGCATGTGTATGTGTGTGTGTGTGTATGTGTGTGTGTGTTTTAAATCAACATTTCTAGAATAAAAGTCATTTGTAAGCTTGACTAGTCGTTCACCACAGTGACAGGCTCCCAAACAAGGAGAAATAATTTATTAGCTCACAGTGTTTTTCTAGCATCCCCCACCCCACCCTGAGGTGGTGCATAGGTTGTGCAATGAATAAATTAAGTATATTTTCTGCCTCGTGCTTGGCATAAATCATTACTTTTTCCAGACCAAAGGTGGGTGGCTATTTGTAAGACAGTTCTGAGTTAAACAGACTCTGTGATCAGGTAGAGTGAGGAATATATTTTATTTGTTAGTTTTTACAAAATAATCACTTGTAATATTTTCCATTGTGAAAATAAAAATTCTTTCACTATAAAAAAAAGATCAAGAGACTCAAAGCATGTAGAATCAAATTGGTTTATCACATTCTAGCTTGATGTAAATAATTTTTTCCACTTTGGCACATAGAATGCAACTTACCAATAATGCCCCTTTTGTTAATAATACTATAGTTACTGGAAATCGTTACTTATGAGGATAATTACTTTCACAAAGGTGGCTATGCAAATCTCAAGCGTATCTTTAAAAAAGAAAAGTACTGGTTTTTGTATTCCTGTGAAGAATGTCTGCCAAAAGATGAAAGCATAACTAGACTTTTAAATAGATTTAAAATTAATTTAAAGGTTAAGATGGTCACGTAAATTTTTTATTTTATTTAAATAACATTTTTTTTCAGTTTTAATATAGTAACTACATTTTCTTCTCTCTCCTCTTCTCCAGTTTCCTTCCACACCTCTCCATCCACTCCTCCTCCACCTCCTTTCAGAAGGGGACAGGCCTCCCATGGCTCGAACAAAACATGGCAGTCAACTTGAGGCAGGACCAAGATCTTCCCCTTTGTGTCATGGCTGGGTGAGGTAATCCAGCTTGGAGAACAGGGTCCCCAAAGCCAGCTAAGGGGCCAGGGGACAGGTCCTGATCTCACTGCTAGAAGATTTGCAAAGAGACCATGGATTTCATCATGAAATAGAATATGGGCGAACAATTTGTAAAGATATGGATATGTGCTTATGGCGTATTTTACCTGGAATGTGTATTTGCAACCATACAACCATTTCAGTAAAATTTTCTGAATTCTCACAGATTTTCAGAAAAATATTTAGAAAACGGTAGACAAAATTTTATAGTATATCTTAGATCCGAATGGCCATTGCTTGTTGCATGCCCTATTTTCCAGAAAAACTGGTGGGACAGCTTCTGTTATAAAAGATTACCATCTCTTTGAAACACTAGACCCACACTAAGTTAAAGAATTTCATACTAATAGTGTTAGAAAGATTTCCAAATATTCACTATAAAGTCAATGATTTTTATCTACATTAATGAATTCATTTACTTGGGCATCACTACTAGTTTTTTATAACTATAATGAAACACCCGACACGGGCTGCTTATGAAGAAAGAGAGTTTATTTAGCTCACAGGTTTAGAAGCTCAACATTTAATCTGATAGGATATTGATTTGTCTTTCAGAAAGGTCAGTGGATGGCAGCATACCATAAGGAGACATCATGTATGTGGAAAAGCATAACTTAACCAAACAGAAATCTGAACCAGATAGAGGTTTTCACATTTCCCAAGTTACTGTCCTGATGGATTAAGGATCTTCTATCAGGTCCACTTATCAAAGTCTCTACCACCTCCCAACAACCCTGAAGTGGAGATTAGGCCTAAATCACAATGGAAAAGTGGGGGACAGAAACCAAAGTCAAACTATAGCACTTCTTATATAATTATTCTGTGGCTACTCACACACCCATTTGCCTATTGCTGCACAGAACTAAATCAATGCACAAGGCCTATATCCTTGTGGGAATTCAGGCCAGTGTTGATTAGAATGTTCTTCCCCATGGGATTCCATAAAACAATGCAGACTGCCTATATCCTATATGTGGGGATTCAGGCCAGTATTGGTTAGAATGATCTTCTCCACGGGATTCTGTGCACATTCTAGCTCTAGCACTCCAGAGACAAAGACAGGAAGTTCATGAGATGGGGCTAGACTGGGCCATAGAAAACACCCTGTCTCAGAAACAAATGATTCTTCAAGCTGAAGCAGGGGTGAGGGTGGGGAGTAGCCAGTGTGCAGAATTTTCTTATGTAAAATGGTACAAAGAAAAATTAAAAACAAATAGTACAAAGGAAAAAAACAAACAAAACCCAGTGATTGATGTTCTGTAGCTCATTTAAATCTGTGGACTGCCTATCATTTAGGTTCCCCATCCTTCTCTAGATGCCTTTCTTCTTTCTTCTTTCTCTGTTTTGCTAACATATGAGAAACAGTGTTATCTTTGTAAGTGCAGTGTTCAGTGTCATTAGAAGCAGGTTTACTGCATCTCTAGGATGAAGGCAGGTTAGCTGTGATGGATAATATTTTTGATGTGTTGTTGAATTAAATTTGCAAGTATTTTATGGAGAAGTTTTTATTTTTGTCTGTAATGAATATTGATCTATAATTTTCTTTATTGTTTAAACTGTGTCTGTGTGGTGGTTTTGTAAAAGGAATTATGAAAAGTTCTTTCAGCGTTATGTGAGTGTGTGTGTGTATAACAGAGAGAGAGAGAGAGAGAGAGAGAGAGAGACTGAATGGTTACAAAGGTGGGGAAATATGGAAGGAGTTGAAGGAAGGGATACACTGTATGAAAATATATAAATTAAAAAAAATCAATATTAATGAAAGAGTTGCTGTGGTCTGTAGGTCTCCGTTCATAGTGATTTGGGACGATTTTTTAAAATTCATTGTATATGTTTTCCCTTGTCACTAGTATGCATTAGCACAATGGGTTTCAATATGGCATTTTCATGCATGCACATAGGAAAAAGCATGTAGTTAAGCATAATCCCTGGCAACAACAGGAGAAGAAATGACTTCAATACAAAAAAAGCATTAGTATTGTTTTGTCAACAAAGGAGTATTTAGACTACTTCACAGAGATTTTGTAGAAGATCATGATGTTTCCTCAAAAGCATTTTAAAGTACCTACTTTAGGATAACTCTAACACAAACACACGGCGACATGAATGCTCAGTAAATAGGGGCATTTTAAGTGTACTCTCTCCCTGTATAAGATTCCACAATTATAATTGTCACTTCTGTTGTTACTGAGGTGGGTGTGACGAGCAGATTTATTGGTGAGATATTTAAGCCCTGACTTGACCATGCACCCATTTGGCGTATTGTAAACATTTTCCTGGGTTGGGTAGACATGGGATGTGTGGAGAACTCACGGACTGGAAAGAGAAAAGAGTCCGCTGGACTGGAATGAGCCTGTCTGAGGTCTCCCCCATCTATGTCAGTGCCTTCTTATTACTGATGTACAGAGAGAAGTTTCCATGTAGCAGTTTAAAAAGAGAATTTAGAGTTTTTGTGCATTCAATTTTTGTATTTCTCTTTGTTTCTTTTTTTGTCCTCTTTGGAAGAAAAAATTTGCTCTGCAGTTAATAAATATTTATGCCTTTCATCAATAATGCAGCACATCTCAGATGAAGACAGCCCCACAAGAAGGTACACATGATTCACCAGACCACATTTCCTTTTCCCTCACTTTCTTTTTTTCTGGGGACATTATCAGATCTGCTGAATTGGAATGTAAAAGAATCACAGTCAATACTCTTGGTTAGAGACCGGGTGAAACGAGGTGCAGGCCTGGCATAAGATCTCCACTCCAAATCTCTCAGTGACCTTGCAGATAGCATTTCTTCCCTCCAACACCTCACTTTCCCCAATCTTCTGGCTGAGCACATTATGGTAGTTTGAATTAGAAATGTCTTCTGTGGGCTCAGTCAAGTGTGTGAACACTTGGTCCCCAGTTGGTAGTGCTGTTGTGGAATATGGAGAGGACTTGGAGGAAGAATGTCCTTAGGGATGGCCTTTGAGGGTTTATGACCCCATTCCACATCAAATTTGCTCTGTTCCCCCAGAGCCTGCCCCCATGCCTCTCCCGCTATTATGGGTCTGCCTTCTAGAAGTGTGAGTCTGAAATAAGCCATTGTTTCCACAAATTGCTTTTGCCCATGGAGCTTTATCATAGTGATTGAAAAGTAGCTAACAGGAACAATTAACCAAAGGAATGTATTTGGTCCTCATGCTTCTGGTATCAAGAGGCTCCTAGCTAACATCCTAGAAGAGCTAATATGATCTATTGAATTCAGGCATCAGTGAGAGTGGGTTATCCACACAGGGTCAGCTTCATTTATGAGGCATGCACAGATTAAGTTAAAAGCATTTCTTTAAGTGATGCTCTCAACTTTGGTAGCATATCCTTCAAAACTTGATATCTATCATCTATCCTAGTTTCCTTACTGCTGCTGTGGTAAAATATCTATTCGAAAAAGAACTCTGAGAAGACATGGTTTGTTTGAGATTATAGCTTCAGGATAAATTCCATCATTCCTTGGGAAGTCAAGCCAGCAACTTGAGGCATCTAGTCACATCCATAGTCAAACAGACAGAGATAGAACACAAGCATGCCAGCTCATTGTTAGATCACGTTTTATACCCTTCAGAATTCAGGACTGAAACTTAGGGAATGGTGCCTGCTACAATGGATAGAACGTCTCACTTCAATTAATTAACAGAACCAAGACATTTTCATATAGACAGACAGGCTCACTGACCAACCATATTTATACAACTCATGGAAACTTTCTCCCTAGATAATTGTAGATAGTGTCAGGTTGACAACTGAACCCAACCATTACCTCGTCTGATTGTCAACAGCTATTCTGTCTAAGTCAAGAGTTCTTTCTCTGAACTGTACCACTTTCTTGTTGGGCAACACCTCATCCAAAAAAAGAGATGAGTGTTTTTGTAATGTCTCTCTGTCTCAGCGAATTTCTCTTCAGTTCTACGTCCAGGGAATCCTGCTCATGGTTAGAATACTATCAAAGACATAGTATGATCTGTCTGAAACTGAAGAAAAAGGGAGAAATCAACGGTCAGTGTGATACCTCTGTGGGTAAGACCACTTTCGCCAAGCCTAACAACCTTAGTTATTGGCTCCATCTATGAAACCCACGTCAGAGAGGAGACAACTGACTCCCCCAAGTTGTCCTCCGACCTTCCCACACATATCGGGGTAGGTGTGCAAATGCATACACATGTGCACACACACACTCTCACACCTAATAAAAAATGTAACTTTTTGATAAATTTTCACATAAAACCAAACACACCATCTAGACTAGTCTGTTACGGAACGGATTTAGACACAAAGAGTTACAGTCTACCTGCCTGCCGAGGGTGACAGTCCTTCTATCCTTCGAGTCTACCGCCAGAGAAGTCAGGTGAAACATCCTGCAGAAAGAAATTCTGATGAGCAAAGAACACAGATGATTGCCTGCACGTGGCAACAGAAGGGAAGCAGAGCAAACTGATGCTCGCTGATCTCTCTAAGGCTCTTCCAGAGTCGGGGGAAGGCAAGCTGCAAGCACATCTACGGAGACTCCTGTATTTCATCCTTCAAATGGGAGCCTTTACATCATTGAAAATAATAGGTTTCCTCTTGATTATATGTAATTTAAATATCTCATTAAATAGTAGAATTCAATATTATGACTGCTTTCTTTCTGCATAAAGGACAGTTTTTTTTAAAATTTTTTTCCAGTTGCTAGCCTATATGTTATTTTCAGCAGTTCTCTTGGTTTCAAGGGAAAGTTGTGAAGTTTTACTACCAGGAAAAGAAAGATAGAAAGAAAGAAGTAGACACGCTACAGAGCTTACCATCGGGATACAGGACACCCTTGGAGGAGTCCCTAACCTTAATGCTAAATGAAAAATCAGAGCCTTCAGGAAATACAGGCACATGCTAGAAACGTGGGGAGTACTCTGATTTCATGGGTCTCAGACCTGAACACCTTACTCTCGCTTGTCTGCTAGGATTTTGGCCAATGAATGAGACTGGGGAATCACTGACTGTCCTGACTCCAGGAAAAATTTGAGTCCTGTTTACAGACAATGTCCTTGTTTCCAGCAGAAAGGAGCCCTGGAACAGCTTGACAAATCCCCAGCTGCAGGGAAGAAGGGATTCTGAGGGGTATGAGGAACCAGATTCTTAGAAAGAACGGAAGTGACTTTTTACAATTCTTTGACATGTGATTTAGGTACTGGAGCTGTTAAGGTTCTGATCCATTAACAGCTGTGTTCCTGTGCTCAGAGCAGCAAAAGTAAAGATTCTTTAGGGGACGGAGAACAACTTGCTGTCCCACACATGTGACACTGGATTTGCAATGAAGAACTTTATTTTAACCCTGATCATATTCTTATTTTCAATTTTGGTTTTATGCATATTGGTGTTTTGCCTGTATGTATGGTGTGCACAGCATCCATGACTGATGTTCCAAGGGGTCAGAAGATGGCATCATATTTCTTGAAACTGGAGTTACAGATGTTTGAGAGCCAAACACAGGTCCTTTGTAAGAATAACAACCACTCTTAACTACTGAGATATCTTGACATGGCCTCATTTTTTTAAACCGTATTGTTATGTCACTTTTTGTTTCTTATAAACGCATATTTAAATTAAAATAGAAAATTTCACTGGTATAAACTGTCTTGAAGTGTATGCACCCAATGAGAAGTTGAGTGATGCTAATTTAAAAAATGCATTGCTTAGCTCAGGTACCATTTTCCTGGTAAGAAATATTAACTCTTCTTATTTTTTAAGACATAATTTGTCATCATTGACAGTGGCATCACCCTAAACAGTAACTCTCCTGGACACCTTCTTCCAACTCTAAAGGGACATCTTGTGAGCAATATCCCACATCTTCCCAGACACCTGTCACCCTCTCAGCCACTCCAGTCTCCACAAACCACCATTCTACTCACCACTACAGTTAGAGTCACCACATGCAAATGACACCCACAACATGTGAATGAGATCACATGGCATTGTCTTTCTGCACCTAGCCTGTCTTATGAAATGCAAACTTCTCTAGCTTCATCTCCATTATCACAAATGATAGGGGGGTCCTTATTTTTTGCAGATGAATAAGTATCCATTGTAATCAACGTTATTGCCTTATCTCTGTTCTGTTAATATGTTGTTGGGGCTGAGGTTGCATCTATATATAAACTCATGATTGTGAATACTCATTTAGTGAGCATGCTCTGTCCCTTGAATGTAGTGTTTAATTTAGAGGGTAGAGGACAATTTTATTTAAAAAGTTCCCAGGAGCCTCCATGTAATTTTCCACAGTGGTGGTCCTGACTCACCCTCAACAGTGAAGTGATCCTTTCCCATATTCTCACAAGGCTTATCTTTCATCATTACTATAATAGCTATTTGATCATAAATGAACAAGTATCTCCCTGTAAGGTAACACTGCTTATCGCCCACATTTTTTTTAGAAAGAAAAGTTTAAAATGAAAAATAAAGGAAAGAAACCTAATTCTACCCCTCAGAGATGACCTGTGATATGATAGTCTATTTGCTTCCATCTACTCCTCTTTCCTCTGGACTATAGACAAAGGGAGCAGGAGAGAGAGAAAGAGGGAAGGGAAGAGAGACAAGTTATATGCCATGGTATCCATCTTCAAACGTATGCTGCTGTCATAGTTTCGCCTTTGTTCATATTGAATCCTAATGTATATAAGCTATCATTTATTTATAACCACCGTGGAATATTACCAGTAATATGGTTTCAAAGTGTTCTTCTTTTGTCATATTTTAGCTCCTGCTCCCAGAATCTTCCTTCATCTCAAATTCAAACCAGCGAAAATACATAAATGCAAACTTTACTACACTGTTGATAACACTATTGACCAAGGGTTAGTCAAAAGAGAAACACTGAAGAACACAAATTGAAATATAATCTTGCTTTCTGGTTATTATCAAGCAGATATCCAAGCACTGACCTTTTTAATTTCGGTACCCTTCTATCCAACAGTTGATACTTACCTGTCATGGCTAAAAGAAAAGTCGGAGTCATTGTTTTCCCTAAATACCTCACTAAAATTAAGTTATACTGCATCAATAGCATTCTCCTCATCTACCACTCGTTAAACATATCAAAAATGGAAATGAGTGGAGTTTGGCATAACTCATAATGTCATTTGGGAAGAAGACAGAGGATCCGCGCCAACATTAATGTGCACTGTGTGAATAATTTACTTTAATTTCAATTACAGCACCGGGATGGGATGTAGGAAGCCTTCCCTGTAGCTGCTCTGAGCTCTGGGATTTAACTTGGTTAGCAGAACAATTTAGATGGCTTAGGGACCTAAATTTGAAGCCAAGATTCTACGGGTAAAGATGCAAAATAAATAGTGGTCCATGGTGTCTGTAGTTTGCACAATAGGAGAAGAAGAGAATTAAAAGTGAGTGGGCAAGAAATAGGGTAATTTCTGTGGTTGGAGGCTGAAAATTAGCAAGATTTATGAAGCACATAGAGAGAGGAAAACACACTCACTCCTTGTATTCACAAAACTCCCTGTTTAAGAATACCACTGAAGGCTAATTGAAAGTGAGCCCCTATACAAAGGCATGTTTATCAGGAATGAGCTGAGTAGAGAAGACAAGACAGTGCATATTTCATCAAATTATTTATTGTTAGTATATAGTAATTGTATAAGGTAGTCATCTTTATTTTCCCCTTTATCTACAAGTATAGCTTACATGCTGCTCACATTTACCCAGCCCTTCTCCTCTAAGCACCCCTTCTTCCAGATGTTCTCTTCTTCTCCTCATCTATTCATCTTTATATCTTTTATTAATTTAAAGTACTATACACTTAAATCTAACTTCCAAAATCCATGATTATTTGTTTTTCTGAGTCTGGCTTATTTGACTTAACATGATAATCTCCAGCCCCATCAATTTTCCCACAAATGACATAATTGCATTCTGTATGGCTGAGTAAATTCCATTGTGTGTTATGCATTTCATTCATCAGTAGACGGGCATCTCTCTGATTCAATAGCATGGTCATTGTGAATTTTTTCCTCTATTTCAGTGACTGTTTCTGAGATTTCTATAATGGCTTGCTACCTTTAAACAGTATCTCTTAGAAATACCTGCTATATTCTGAGATAAGAAAGCTGATTGTATTTTCTGACTAGCAATTTGTGTCTATTATTTCTTGAATGTCCTACAGAAAATTTGTCTTTCTTTTCAGAAATCAACAGATGGCAGACTGGGTTTTAGTCACATACTCTATTAGTCAAGACTCATTACAGTACTCCTTCGTGTAGTAGGAATATAGAGCCAATTTATGCCTAAAAATGGGGCAATGTACATGGCTCTCAGAGGCAGTGAACATGCCTCTAGCATGCTGGACTGGGGAGAGCAAGCAGGCAGATCTGTGTTGACCCTAGCCACACCAACTTAGCATTAAAAAAAGGATGCTTCTGGCCAAAAACTAATTACAGGTACACAATAAAGACAGATTCAGATAAAAAGAGCTCTAAATGGATTACAGTGTTAGATAAATGCACATTGGCTTGGGAGAGAGAAGAAAAAGAATATAAAGAGTTATATTTTAAAAAGTAAATCATTTAAAAATAATAAAACAAAGTCTTTAAAGAAACAGACTACAGACAGTCATAGATCAAAAAATAAACAAAAACAAGCCATTTAAAGATTAAAAAGTACACAGAGTCTAAATTATGTATATTATTGTGTTTTCTTTAAATTTTTTGACTACAGATATTTGATTTTGGAAACTGCTAAGTTAAAGCACATATAAGTTTTAAAAGTTTCTTGACTTCAAAATTTGAGTCTAAAGATGTATATATATATATATATATATATATATATATATTTCTCAAAAGAAAAGAGGTTCTTTTCCACAGAAGATAAAAACCTATAAAATCCTTCCAGACTAATATGGTTTGATGGAAAAAGACCATCCAAAAGGTCTCCATAAACACCCACCCCCAAAATTTTTTGGCTCTACAAAAAAAACCAGTTTATAGAAACTACACACATATTCAAAAATATTTTTATAAATGTTTGTTTACATTTAAAGAGGACTATGCTATAGAGATTTGCATTGGTATGGATCTTGGTTTATTGATACAAATGTTATGTCAATTTTGTTATATGTATATTTCTGCACTTGATTTAGTGTTTGTCCATCTCATTTAATAATATAATATATAATTAAGGAATATAGGATAATAGTAATTATCTATAATAGTTAAAATTGTAGTCGTGTTAGTTAGATTTACTAGTTGTACAGAAACGTGTTTCAGATAGATATGCATTCTTCAAACCTTTCAAAGACTACAATGTATGACATTTAAGATGTTTAAAGAACTTAGACTTTTCATGATAATGAGACACATCTACTCCTGACAGTACCAATCACTTAAAGAGGAAGATGGGCATCAAAGAGGCTTCTTATGGTATTTGTTAGCAATTTTGGGCAAGAAACTGCTCTTGCCTGGACTGTTTAATGTTATGGTGTATAAACTGGACATGCAGAATCCACAAAGAAATGACTGCTAAACTTGCCTAGAGATGGGATGATCCTTTCCTGTTTCATGAAAGAGTCTGCCAGATTCTGTGGGCCTGTAAGCTAAAGATGAATGCCCCAATGTTGCTGAAGAATTTTGGATTAATATCCAGGCAGCAAGATGTCTCTGTCAATTCTAGAGTTTTTGAAGCTGATGACAATGCACTTCTTGTTTACTTAGATAGTATTGTATCCTTCTAAATTCTTTGATGAAGTTAAAAAATAGTTATATTTATAGTTTTCCTTAGTTATGATACAAAATGAAGTAGATTTAAATATTGCAACTATAATTCTTACTTAATACCTATTTTGTTATATGTAATTTTACTATGTTAAAGTTAAAACATTTCTTTTTATTTAAGCAGAAAAGGAGAAATGGTATGGGAAATCCTTCTGTCTATATCTTGCTTTTATGGGTTAATGAATAAATCTCTTTTGGCCAGTGACTTAACAGAGTAGAACTAAGCAGGGTAAACTAAACTGAATGCTAGAAAAAAGAAGGTGGAGTCATGAGATGCCTTACAGCCACTGCTGGGAACAGACATGCAGGAACTTTGTTGGTAAACCACAGCCACATGGCAATATACAGATTAATAGAAGTGGGTTAAATTAAGATATAAGAGTCAGCCAAAAAGAAGCTAGAGCTAATGGGCCAAGCAGTGATTTAATTAATACAGTTTCTGTGTGGTTATTTGGGGGGCTGAGTAGCCAGGAACAAGCTAGCAGACTCCTTACAACACCTTCAATTTAAGACAATTGTGATGGTCAATATTGTGTTCCGACTTGTCTGCAGTAAGAGAAGCCATGTTTCTTATTAAAGACATTCCAGAAGGTAACCAAATCATTAAAGAAGGAAGATCCTGCCCGTGTGGGTAAATATCACCTTATCCATTGAAACCCAAAGATAACAGCGGGGAGGAAGAAGGCTGGACGCACTTTTTCCTGGAGCCAGACATCCATATTCTACCTGCGGATGCTGGTCTCTTGGGCAGGCTTTAAACTTTGGGGTGTGTGCAAGCACTTTTTAGGTTCTCTGTCCTTTGACTTCAGTTGAGATTTATACCATTATCTTTCAAGTTTCTCAGGACTTCAGATTAAGAGTAAATTACGTCACTCATTACTGACAGAAAATTTGCCCTCCATAGTTACATAATCCAACTGCCACTAAGTCCCCTCATAAGATATCCATTAATATCCTATTCTCTGTTTCTAGGGAGAACTCTGAGTAAAAGAGTACCTGTAAATTTTTAATGTTATATTGGTGATGTAAATATTTTGGTGGTGGTGTTATGATGTCATAAGTAAACACGCCATCAGGTTCTTTGTCACAGGGGTTACATACATTTTTGAAGATTGCAGTAAATAAATATTGTTTCACTTGTTCATGCTAATAAAACAAGCAAATAATCACTTTAAGGTCTTATTCCTGGGGAAGATTAAGTCTTCCTCTCTTGGTAGTCCTCAGTTGCCTATATCTTTTTTTCTCGACACCTGGTGGGTGAACGAGAAAAGTTCGATTTTCCCGTTCTGCATTGGCATGTAAGCTGGCATTACCATTGTGTTTGTTTGTAAATGTATAGTATTGCTGTTTCATGGGTGTAGCTTCCCTTTCTCATAGAAAAAACACCACCTCTAAACAGAAGCCCTTGTCTTCTGTCTCTTACAACTTTTCTACCTCGTTTGATGATCTTTCCTGAGCCCTGAGAATTGGGATAGTCTTGTAGATGTAACAATTGGGTTCCAGCACACCATGGTTAGTTTTTCACTATATTTTAACCAGTTGTGGATCTGTAATAATTTCAGTTTGTTACCAAAAGAAGCTTCTTTGATGAGGGATGAGAGCAATACTTACCTCAGGGTATAAGGATATATAGTTACAATTCACTTAGGATTATATTGTGAGATATTTATTTTAATTGTTTTAGTATTAATGACACTTAGGAGTCAAAAATTGAGATAAAAATCTGATAAATCCAAAAAACAGCAGAATGATAAGCTGACTCTACTTTCCATGTATCTCAGATTAAAAAGTTCATGAAATCTCACCAAGCCTCTCCTTATATCTTACTCTACCTCTCTGTCTGACTTCCTTGGTCCTCCAACATATCTATGACTAATTCCATTCAGCCAATTGCTGACACAGCCCTCTTATTCAAGGTTTAACTTAACTAGAAGTCCTAGAATGTCAGTGCTAGCATGAACAAATATCCCACAATAATATTGTTTTAGGAAAGTGGCAGAAGTATGCTCTCATCTAAGATTATTGACCTTACTAGTAATTAAATGGTTACTTGATACCAAGTGGTTAGCCCTAAAAAATACACATCTAAGCAACACTAAATAAATTCAGCAGGTTATATTTATTTATTTCTATATGCGTATATATGTAAGTACTTACATATATACGCATACACAATTTAGAGAGAATTATATAACAGCTTTCGTATGGAAGCATGCAGTACTCCTTGGCTTCCATATTTACATAATTCAATTCCTACAAAGAATGTGCCCATAAAATATCTATTAATATCATGTATATATAACTATAATTAAAGAAAAAGAGGCATGAAATTGAGATAGAGTGTGTTAAAGACATTGAATTAGTTTGGGGGGATAAAAATGATGTAATTATATTTTAATTAAATAAAACATATAAAGCAAGTAGAGCATGATTAGCAATGAAGGCTGCAAGTCCCAGATTTCCTCGCTGCTCTTTACCTTTTTGTGGCTTGATGGGTGTAATCATATGAAAACGGGGGCAGGAACTGGAGAGATGACTCCGTAGATACAGTGACTGCAGGTAAAAGCTAGACAGAACAGTGTGCATCTCTACCCCTATGGCGGTAGCTACAAGAAAGAAGGGTCCTGGGAACTCACTCACAAGCTAATCTCATCAGTCATCGAGCTCCAGGTTCCGTGAAAAAGACAAGGTTTTAAAAGTTAGGTGGAGAGAGACTCTCAAATGTCAACCTCTGTCCTCCACACATGCCCACAGAAAGAAATATGTTCTTCCCACCATCTGCTCAACACATACACAAATAAAAAGAAAGAATATGATAATGATGAAGGCTCCGCAGGCATGATTTGGTTAACTTGGGTTATACTCCATGCCTGACTAATGCTATTATTGGGTCATGAAGGAAATGAAGATATTGAACATACTTTTGGATATATAAAGAAGTGGATAATTTCAGTGAACAGATTAAATGAAGTAGCCACACACTCATCACAGACACAGTAGCTGCCCAACTACTGACTTAAACTAAATCTGGCCCAGCGTCTGTCTTTTACAAATAAAGACTTTTGAAACACAATGAGATGCATTCGTTTGTCTACTTTCCATGACTGCTTTTGAAGTGAGGCAATGGGGTTGAGCTCCTGTAGAGTCCACAAGCCTGAAAAATTTGTAAGCTGATCTTTTCCAGAAATAGTTCACCAAGCCCTGCTTTCCTTATTTGTCTTCTTACAGTGGCTTAATTAGAGTTTCTAATGCTGTGAGAAAAAAAAAAGACTATGACCAAAAGCAACTTGGGCAGAAAAGAGTTTATCTTACAGTTTCAAGCCACAGGCCATCAGCAAGAGAAGTTGGTACAGGAACTGAAGCAGAGGCCAGGAATGAGTGCCACTTACAGGCTTCCTCAGCCTGCTTTCTAATTCAACCTAAGATTGTCTGCTATGGAGTGGCAACTTCCCTACCCTACCTGCAATCACAGACTAGGGTCTAGACTTTCCCTAAAACAATCAGGAAATGCTCTGTAGCCTTGTTTACTACAGTTAATTAAAATGGCGAATGGCAAATTTTTCTCAATTGAGGTTATTTTCCCAGATAACTCTAGCTGGTGTCTAGTTGACAATAAGCCAACTAGGACACAGAACTCTAAGGACGGACCTCACACACAGTCATGAGGGAGCAGCTATGCTTCTCTGACTGGAATACTCCATGTGGACAGCGGTCCTTTAGAATAAGGTATTATTTTGGACAAGGGAGTCACTCAGATGATAAGAATACCTGGTGTCTAGTAAGAGGACCTTAGTTTAAATCTCCAGCACTTATGTAAGATGTGAGGTACAGCTGTGACTGTGTATAAGCCCAGGTTGGTAGATGGAGACAAAGCAGATGGGACCAGCTAGGAAGTGGGAATAGTCCATTTCTGTGAGAGATCTAGTATTAAGGAATTAAGATGAAGTAATAAAAGATGTGACTCTATGTCCTTCTTTGGCTTCTGTACCCAGCCTGCCATACACACTAAAACCAACAGTTAAATTAAATAAATAAGCATAGAAAAGTCATCTGTGTATTTAACAAAGCAGCCCCATAATGTCCACTTCCATCCCTATTTCAGATTGCAAAGCAAACCCAATGCTTCACACTGTGTGGGTCTATCCACGTGCCCATCAATTACTTGCTGAATTTTTCTTTAAGGATCTTCAAACCTGTATACCTTTACATTTTATATTATAGTACATATGCATACTTTTTAAATAAGGTAAGTATTTTCTGTGATACTTTATCAGGAAATTAACTTATAAAATACATGTGCTCCTTATTGCTATTTTTACTTCAACATCCTTCACTGTGTTGAGAGGGAACACGTAGCTGGATGTTATTGAATTAATGCTGAAACAAGATAATTAAGTCATAATACCCACATTATCTAATCTAATTGATTTCCACCCAGCTCTTGAGGGAAGTGCCATGGATTCCCAGGAATTTTTTTAACATATCAAGATATGCTCAGAAAAAAAAGTGATTAAGATTTTACCAGGAAAAAAAAAAGAAAAAAGAAAAAAAAGAATTTACCAGAAGAGATTCCCATTTTCAGGTAACTGATGCTTACATAGTTCCTACTCTCAACAGTTGAGGAACAATGGGCCAGGATCATCACTATCATCCTCAGGTTAATAACAAAGTGAGTAATCATCAGGAAACACGTTGATAGAAGTAAGTGTGGGAAGTTAAATTATGTTGTCCTGCAAGCTAGGGGAGACATACTGCGTGATTGAAAAGCCTAAAAGGCACCTAACTGGGGACAGAGGCTCCTGTCAAAGTCCTGTCACGGCTATTTTCTTTGGGGTACAGCTAAGTAATGAGGCACCTTCTGAACAGAGACTCCAATCGTCTAGTTGGCACATCCCAGCAAAATAAAGAGATCACATGCTCTGTTCTAAAAATCTAAGGTTAATAAAATGCCTCATTTGAGCTGCCATGTGGGTACAAGGAATTGAGTTTGGGGCCTGGTAAAGTTTACCTGAAATTGTCTAGTTGTCTTGTTGAGTTTTTTCCAGTCTCATCTTCATTTTGGCTGAATGAATGTTCTTTAATGGTCCTATCTCTTTACTGGCTTATGATTTCAGGTCCTAAATTGTCTTTGTCACACTGTTCAGCCTTACATTTTTATTTTTTTTTCTGAACATCGCTCGACTATTTATTTTTAGTCTCTTGAATCCCAAGCATTTGTTCTTGAGTTCTTTGGCAAAGCTTATGATCATTCTTTTGAAATTTGTGCCGTGGAGTTCACGTAGGTAGTTCTGAGTAGTGATTTCCTCCAAAGAAGCCACGAGAAGGTTTAGAGTTGGGTCATCAACTTAATAGTGCCTTTAGCTAATGGAGGGACCTTTGGGAAGGGGCCTCATAGAAGTAAAGTATGCCATTGATGGTTTGTGTCTGAGGAAAACATTCGAACCAACATCTGACTCTGTTTCTCTATTCCATTACACAGTCATTCCAAAGTGATGAGTGTCTCTTTTTTTTCACTACTGTGCCGTATTTCCCTAACATAGGTCTCAAACAGTGGACTAGTATATCCGACAGCCTCTGACAGTCTGAGACAGAATAAACATTTTATTTCTTAATTAGATTACCTCAGATATTTCATTAAAGACCAGGAAGCTGGGTAACGTTTTGCAGAAGGTTTAAACATGGAGGTTTAGTTTATCAGTTATTTTGAGAATTGTGTTTTTGGTGAAATTTAAAAAACTTTTGCCAGTGTTAAAGCTTTGTTTTTATTCATTTTCTTAATTGTTTATGGCTTTGTATCTACATTGAAGTCTGTTTTCATATAAGATGGGAGATTTGTGTCCCACTTAATTTTCCACATTGCTAAGGCATAAAGGTAATTAGTGGTTTAGCTATATGATAAGCCTTTATGTAAGGCTTACCACTGTGTGCTTCTTTGATGGTGGGATATTATTGACTCAGTCAAAATATGATTAGGTAATTTTTTCTTCTATAATTTTTAATGCCATATATTTTGGAAATGGGGAAAGGAAGGGTAGAGAAAGAAATATAAGAAGGGATAAACAAGCATTTAGGGCCTTTTTAAAAGTCATATGGAAAAAATATTGTAGATGTTTCCTCAAATATATATACATGTGCATATATAAAAAATAATTTAAAAGAAATTATTCTATAATGAGGAGGAAAAATCCCTCACCTAACACTGTATGTTGCCAAATAAAATTGCCAGAATAAGGAATAGGTTACATCTTTTTGAGTTGGTGGTCAGTGGGGTCACTCCAGACAGTTGCCAATGCTGTTTGTTACCCTCCTGAATTTGACAGTAAGACCATATTTCTGCATCTTCCACATATTTGTTTCACAGAACACAGAGAAATCTCGTTAGCTAACATCCACAGGGCTGGTAGTTACTATACACACTGCAGGAGGAGAAAAGCAGTCATCAGTGCCATTCAGCTGTGTATCCTATGAGTTATAATTATAAATTCCTTAGGATATGTCCACTAGTGCACTAGTGGCACGAATGTTATGGGAGTAACAAACCACTTTTCAGTGACTTTAAGCGTATGATGCCATGTTACCTTATATTAACTGGTGGATAATAAAAACAAATATTTCAGTATAGACACATATTTAAGTTATAATTTTGATCTTTGTTTTGTCCAGTTTCGATATATAGAACCAATAGATACAGGGTTGACTACTTTGCAGTTTTAGAAATTCTTTTCAACTCTTATTTTTTATAACTTCTATTTTATTCCTGAAATTTCATTCTTTAAAAAAATTAATTAGTTTTAAAAGATTTTTAAATAGTGAGTTCAGGCATGATTATGATGGTGGAAGACACTTGTCTGGTATTCTGAACCTTGCCTCACCTCACAGTTGCTATCACGACCTTTGCTAATGTAAGTTATGATTTCTTGTTTCATAGGATGACAAGCAATTGTCAATCGTATCTTGCACATTTTGTCTATTAAGCTCCTTTTGATCTCATTTAAATCTTTTATTTCAGCAGACAATCATTCTGTTGTGTCTAACACATTTTGTTGGTAATTTAATTTCTGGCATCCTGATGGTGATGCCCTTTGCCTACTATCTCCTTGTGGTACATCTAGTCTAAAGGAGATAGAGGATTTTCCATGCTAAGCTGGTGAATGTCTATTGGAGGATATACACTAGCCTAGACAAAGACATTTAACAAACCTGGAAAGCTATATACCAGCTGTCTCTTGCAGCAGATGATTGCTGGTTGGGGATTCACACTTGAGTCAAAGAATTCCATGATCAAACTAGGGTAGTGTGCTGACCAGCACAGGCTTCTGTGTGCTATTTCCAGGTTTCGGCAGGCCTCTACACAAGAGATGAGTCTTGGGTCTATGGACACAAACACCTTAATTTGTCCTTTCACTCTGTAAAACTAACTGGTCATCCTTTTGCATGTGCATATAGGAAATAAAACATAAAAAGAGCAAGTATTTAAATGTTTTGGCAAATACAGAATCACAAAGTCATATCATCTGATATCTTGAGAAGCCAAATTTAGAAGCCAAACATTTGCTATAGATCTCAAGTGTTTATTAACCTTTACAAGAATGAGGATGTTTGTATCCAATTTTGGAAATTTTGTGTAACCATGTCATTCGCAATTCTATGCAGTCCTGGGAGAGGAAACAAACTTGGTAGTAAAAGTAAAACTTGTTCTTAGTAAAATTATCAATGTCTGTTCAAAATTCTGTGAATAAGCAAATGAGAAATCAGGAGTGGACTTGCAAGGTTAGCATTTTGTAGTAGGAGATAAAACATGCAGGCAACCCCTTCTGGAAATAGGAGGATGACTTGAACCATTGTTGGTCACTGTGAGGGAGAAAGTGGGCAGGATCTTTTACAGGGTAAAGAATGCCAGGAGGTCCCAGAGTATGCAATAGACCCTGCCATCCCCAGAATCCACCTGGACACTTCCTTCTAGTTATATTCTGTCTTTTCTAAGAACCAAATTACTGTTCCTTAAGAGCCTGTTTACTCATTCGGATGGCGATCTTGTATGTCTCAGGTGTAAGTTCATATGGGTAAAGATTTCCAGTAATGACGGGAAAGTCATAGCTATTTTAGACCAGTAACAAGGGAAGTTAGTTACTGAGAAATTATTAATAACTAATATTTAATATTATCTGGTTTTTTTTTTCCTACAGAACATAGAGCCCCCCCATGTAAAAAAAATCCATACTAACAATGTAGAGAAGCAGTGGCAACTCCTTTTCTACTTGGGGTTCAGACTTTGAACACACACACACACACACACACACACACACATAGAGAGAGAGAGAGAGAGAGAGAGAGAAAATCCATAGTTGTAATAAATACTATAGTTGTAAAATTTCCATAGTTGTAATATTGTGTTGCTGTCTTAAAATGCAGGCATCCCTTAGTTGTATAACACATCCTTAACTTCACTGTTATGCTTAGGTTTCGCCTTGTAAAAAGAATGTGTCCTGATTGCCTAGCTGACTCAGAAATCTTTCTGTGGCCTGAGTGAGCCGCTGAGAGAATCGTCTTCACTCCAGCTCTTCTTCTCAATCTCCCTTCCTCTTTCCTCTTGGGCAGCTACAGCGCCTGAGCTGACCACTTTGCAGCCCAGTTCCACTGTGTGTCACAGTAATAAATATTTCATTTCTAAGTTGTGCTTGCTGTATCCTTAGAGGAAGATAGAACCCCAGTGTTATAGCCATGGGATGGACACACCCTCATCGTCTATGGTCACAGAACACGGTAAATGTTTGTGAGGCAAAGTTTAATGCAGAACCCATCTTGATGTGATGGTCACTTTTTGAAGCTGATGATTTTCATTTCCTATAAAATTTTAATGTCCATCAGAGAAATCCCAAGCGTGTTTTTGTCCAAAGCAGCTCTTTTGCCTTGATTGCTGAGGCATTTCATTCTCTTAAATGTGCTGGACCAGACTGCCACACTTTCTTTTCTGCCATTTTTCTCCTGGAGACGAGTCAGCAGGACTGGTGTTCAAAGGTGCTTGAGAACAGGGCCACTGATCTCCACCTGGAGTCTGCAGCCACCTTCTTCTTGTCGCGCTCAGCTGTAATTTAAGATATCAGGTTTAAATTATTTAGTGGTTTATAAGTATAAATAATTCACCAGTCAACAACTAAAGTGACAGCTCATTAATCAGCCCATGAACATGGGCACAGGTGTCAGGCAGTGGGCTGAGTCCCAGTGAGGTCAACTCGCTGGGAGCTTTCTCCTCTTCTCCTCTTCCTGTGATGTGACCCATCTTGCTAGTGGATTGAATTAATTGGAACTCATATTGAGAGATACACTCAGGAACTATAACCTTCAGAGATGAAACCAAACTGTTACAAATGTCGATACGATGTAACTTTTCTGATACTGACCAGTTACAACTGTATTATGTCACCAAAGGGATTATGTGAAGGAAATAAATGAAGGAATAACAGGCCACCAGAAAGTTGGGGAGATTTTTAAGAACAGTGTCATAATCTGTTTCCTGGTGCTATATTAAACTAGTTCGAGCTAGGCACTTTAAAAAGGAAAAAGAGATTTCTTCAGCTCACAGGTGGGGAGCTGAAAGTCCAGAATCTGGCAGCCCCATCAGTGCGTCTCTGATAAGGGCCCATCGGTGGGTGACAACTATGGTTTTTGAAACAACATGGGGACATATAAAAAGTTTTATAAAAGCATCATAAAAAGCTAGAGAGATTCTAAGTACTCTGAATGTATTCCAAAATTTTGCTTGAGCTATTATTATTATAGTAGTAACAAAACAACCCCTGCCTCTCCTTGGTATAGGTCTTCCCATATTCACAGTAAAGTCCTCACTGGCGGCACTCAGGGCACGGCCTTTGAAAAGCTAAACTTCTGTGCTAGAGCCCCAGATTCTAATCCTGCTCCCCAATGCTCTGCTGCTCGCTGAATCATCTGCCCATTGCTGGGTCAACATAACCAACTCTGAAGGGCTTGCCATGTGCCAAGGAAAAAGGAAATCATTTTGCAGAGGTTTTGAATACAACACGCGTGTTAATAAAAATGGCTCAGGGGCAGAAAGCTAAGCAGTATCAGAGAGAAAATCTAACTTAATATCTGTACAATTTCAAACACCAAGTCCCTAAATTCCAAACTACCTCTTCAGCCAAACATTAGCGCTTTAGGGACACTGGTTCCTGACATTGGTTGAAAAGGATCAGCCACACTTCTCTACTTTAATCTTCCTGCTCTCCAGTTTTCTTCCTTAATGGTGCTCCATCATTAAGACAAGGTTTGCTCTTTCTACCTAAAAACACCCGTCTCTGTAATACTCATGTTATTGATCTGTCTGTCTTCTATATGCATGCAGGAATCTATGCATGGGAGAAATCAAGTGCCATTCTGTACCCTGGCAGTGGTTTGTATTGATAAAATTTGTGTGACTCGCATCTAAATCTAAGTTGGACCATGAAGCAAATCTCTGTTCTGAGTTCTCTTAACTCCTGTCTCGGGTTGCTCCAGAGGTCTCCCCTCCATTCAGTTCCTGTTCTCTTGTAAGGAAGCTGCCCGTTTACTATATGTCGGACTCTCCCTGTAAGTGTGAAGATGGGTGATTATAACATACCATATAGCACAGCAGTATCAAGAGTGTATAACACATCAAGCAGCCTCTGGTCTCCCCAACCCAGAGCCTTCATTTGACACAAGTTTTAAGTCCTTTTTCACTGTTAGTTTCTTGGTCCTTCCTGTCCCTTGATGATCCATATTATTTTATTCTTCCTGAATTTCCTGGCTTTGTTCTCTTTTTGTCTTCATCCTCAGATGCATGCCCAAAATCTTAACTTCTTTCTTCTTTACTAAGTATTGAACTTACCGGTCATTTCTCTGGCTTTTTTTTTTTATCATAACAGCATACAATCAGAGTTTGAAAACCAAAAACATCTTTTGGGGAATTTCTTTTTCTACATAAAATTAACCATCTGCCATCTTCACAGCAGATGAAATATGCTATGCCTAAAGGGTCATCCTTATGACTAACCAATTCTTTCCTAAGTAAAAAAAAAAACCATGCTTTTAATGCTTGTGATTGATTTTATGATCCATTAAAATACCTTGACACGGACTGGAAGTGGTGGCATACACTTTTGAGCCCAGTACTCAGGAGGCAGAGGCAAGTGGATCTCTGTGAGTTGGAGGTGAGCATGATCTACATAGGAAATTCCAGGCCTGATAAGGCTATAATGAGAGAAATTCTCAAAAACCAAAAAAAAAGATTGATTTGAAAGACTTTAAAACTACTCCTTGATCAGTCCATTTTAGAGTGATTTTTGACCTTCATGACTACTCAATGAAACATCAGTTCCAAGGCCAAGCAGCTACAGAATGTGGAGATATTATTTAACTAATTTCACTCAAACAATCACATTCACTACCAGCTATTCTAAAACTATCATTTAAACTGAGCAGAGAATGAGACTATGGACACAGCAAATGAATTAATTCTTTCTATAGGAAGCTTCCCTAATCCATAAGTTGAGTACTTTACACTTATACCTTAGATATTTATTAATATTTTGCCTTGGCTTCAGTTTTTGGGTGATCCGTACCCTCTCTTGCCCCATATCAAAGATGGTGCCTTTATTTCTCTGAACCCAGCAGCTGCCATATTATCTAGCATAGAATAGACAGCTACAATGTTCTGTTTAGTTAATTAAAATTCCATTTTAAGGAATGCAGTTCTGTGATTTACAAAAAAGCCTAGCAGTCTTCTCCAAAGCATAAGTAATAGTGATCAATTATGTATTTCTTGGGAAAAATTACATTTCAATCAATTTTCCCAAAATTGGTCAAAGTAGTCATTGAATAATTTGGCAGAAGCCAGTAATAATATATTTTTAAAATGTTAATTTGTTGCTCCAGCATAATAACTTTTGAATTTTTTCTCACCCATAATTCACACATTAGTAAAAATTCACCTAGGTTGGGATATTCATTCTGAATTCTGGAATGGAAATATGAATTTTCAGTAAAAAATAAATGGTCAGTTATCTAAATAACATAAGTCTTCACAATAGAGTTTCTGGGGATTATATTGTTGATGTGTTTAGAAAATTATAAAGAGGTTTATAATATAAAGAACACAAAGTAATGAGTCAGTTTCTAGGAATTTACAAAGGCTACAGCACCAAAATCACACAAGAATTCTGTGTAAGCCCCAGTGTAAGCATGGCATTTTTAATTTTTAGAAACTGTGACTTTTCATCACCACTAGTAAAATAATATGGAATCTTGGGAATTGCATATTACATAGAAGCAGTTCTGATAAATTAATGGTGAGACCTACATGTTTCCTCTTTAAACTGCCTAGTGTTGATTTTTACAAATACTTATCAGGGGTCAAACAGATATCTCAAAGCATCCTTGCCTCCCTATCTTTCAACCTGAGTTTGAGAGACCTGGCATCCAATGATGGAAAGAGTGAACCATCACCTCAAACTTTCCTCTGCTTTTACATGTGCACTGTGGTGCATATACTTACCCCTTACACACACACACACACACACACACACACACACACACACACAAACATACACACACACACACACACACTAACACACACACACTAAAATATATGTAGATAGTTTTCAGAGACTAGAATTCATACAACTCTTTGATGTGGTACTACACATAATGTTCATAGCCCAAGTTCCCCCTGAAACTACACACTGTGCACGATATTAATTGAAAAGAATAATGACAATCTGGAAATGTTGACTCCCAGGCCTCTCCAAGCAATGTGTGTGACCTTTACAAAAGCCCTCAACTGTCAGTTCAGTGCTTCCTACCTGAGGCCCCACATGGAGACATGTGCCTTTTCTAAGGAGTATTATAACTTAAAATTTGACAAAGTGTCTACTTGGAAATATTTCTAGATATTTTCTTATCCCTTTATTTGGGTGTTTTCCTGGTAGTATACAACAAGGAGTGAAAAGTAGATGAAATTCAGCAAGTCAATTTGCTCAATATTAGTATCGATTACTAATATTTGAATACTAATATTTGATACTAATAGTTGAAATTAGGTTTCAACAAAACTTCAGGTATCTCTAAAAATGGCTATTATCTTTGCCTGAGGATTTTCTCAGCCTTGGGGAGGGGTGACTGAGAACAAGAGTATTATAGACAATATGGTGAAACCTTTTGATGTTGATGTTTGTAATGCTGATAACTCCAAATTTAACAGTTATGGAAGAGTGAGACATTATAATTTGAAGAGAACACTGAGGACAGAAAAATGAAAAAAAATCCCTTCTGTGAGAGTCTAACTTGGCACTTTCTGGTAGATAGAGTCTTCATAGGAATGCTAAGAACACAGTCCATGCTAACTAAGGAACGAAGACACTTAAATGTAGACAGTCAATCCTATTCAGAGATAATCTCTTACCTCAGTTTATCATCACTTGAAATCACATTTTCATCATCTATTATTTTATTATTTGTCTAAAGAAACTATGAAAGGGAACATCGTAGAGTTAAACAAAGTTGTCTCAAACTCCGTGCCATTGGAGTTTGAGACATCAAATCATGGCAGGGCCAAGAAGACACAACCTATCATAGGGTTCATTAGTATTACCAAATGATAACATAGCTGTCACTCTGTGGAACAAAATCTTAGCATGTAATAAACAAAGTCCCCAAGGTTTGAATCAGTCGCCATTACTACACGTGACACTGCTTTCACATTTATTGAGCAAGTTTCATGATCTAAACCAATTTCTCATTGTTTCAGGGACCAGGAATGGAGCGTATTTCCATAGTGGCTTTCTTTATTTAACTAGTACAAAACCAAGGTCGAAGTTCCAGTGTATTCACACAGGAAGTTCAGCAAATAAGAATGCAAAAGGAGATGCACAGTGCAGAGGTTAGTTTGAAACAGAAAGACAGGAACTATGCCTCCTGTGGTTCTAGAATGTAACCCTTAGAAAATTCAGTTGCTTTAGAAACCTGAAATCAGTCCATTATATTATATAACTTCCATTATTTATTATACATGTCTTTGTGTTCTAAATAGATAAATGGAATGTAGAAATCAAATGATTCATATAAAGACCTGGAATCCTATTTCAAGCAAAAGGCAGAGCAGGAGATATTGGTCCTGCAAGGTGTATATATAGTTTCCTATAGAAGAACTAGAAATTTTAAAAGTATGAAAGATGAATGAAAGAAATTGCCAAAAATACCTGATAATGAATATATTATATTTAATGGGAAGAAACTACAAGTCTATTGGATTTGAATTTCTGAGAAATAATTTATTTCTCTTCCTTAGAGCATGTTAGTGCATAAATTATGTTAAGTTGAAAATGAACACAGTATTCCAATATAGCAAAGAACCCTGGTGGACTTGGTAGCGCTGAGTGAAACAGGAATCCTTTTAAATTTATAATTTTTAAATGTGTATATAATATGTGAAAATGAACTGAGAATTAAAAGTAAAGACAAATATGTATAATGGTGTTGTTCTCTTGGTGAGTTTAATCATTTTCATCATAAGAATGCTGACATTTGTCTGGTATGGTGCGGCATGCCTGTAATGCTAGAGCTGGGGAGGTGGAAGCAGAAGGTCCAAAATTTCAAGGTCACCTTCAGGTACATAGAAAGTTTGAGTACAGCTGAGCACTATCTAAGCACTATGACAAATTAACAAAACAAAACGTTAACATGTGTGGAACGCAAAATAAGCTAAAAATTTAGGCAAAACAGGAAATTGAATGTTTAGAAGATAGATCAGTTGGTAATGTGCCTGCCATGCAATCTGGGGGGCCTGAGTTTAGTCTATAGAATCAAGAAAGAAATATGTTCATGGTTTATGTACCTAGAATTTTATCACTGGATGGAGAGCCGAAGACAGACAGATCCCTGGGCTTCCAGGCTAGTCAGGCTGGACTAGCTGGTAAATTCCCCTCTCATAAAACTTCATGCATGACACCAGAGGGACAATAGACAGAGCTGATCTCTGTTATTCATACACACACTAAACCTCACAAATATTAAAAATATTCTTACTGTTTTCATATTCTCTGAGGGAATTAAGGATCTTGAATGCACAGTAAAATATTTTTTTTCAAACTTTAATTAGATTGTCAAGAGTTGAGTAAGCATCTCAGAGAGAGAGAAACAGAGAGAGAGAGACAGAGAGAGAGAGAGACTGACTGAGTTAGAGGTGTAAAGTGAACTCACTTTAAAGAGAATTAATTGGAAATCTAGAATAACTTCTTGAAATTCAAGAGATTAGTCTTATTTTTTAAAAACACATTATTAGGAGTAAGAATTTGCAAAAGAATAATTTGATGATTTTCAAAAACATATCAGCTTACTTGGGACTGAATCACCTGAATTTTCAGCTTGCATTTAAACTGTCTCCTGATATGTGAGAGACATGGCCTTTATGTTGAACCTAGTTCTTTCCTGTCTAAGGGAAGGACTTCCTTGCCCTGATTCCATTTGTTTATGGCCTTAATTGGCTGTGCTTTTCTTAGACTACACATTTTGCAGCCTACCTTTGTGATGTCTAGGCAATGTCAGTGTACCCGGATGAAGCTACCTCATTCATCAAATTTTAAAAATAGAGACTTGTGTGAAATCCATTCTGTTCACTGTAGTATAGTACAGAGAGAAGTAACAGTCAGGTTCACAGTGGGAAATGCTTGTAAATATGTAAATATGAATTCATGCAGAATTCATATTTATTTGTAACTACAAAATCTATTGAACATCCTAAGAAAATAATGAATATGAACATATTATAATATCAGTAATAAGTCTGACACGAATAAACAATAATAGCTGGTATCTATTCTGCTTCAGAGATTTTTGAAGGAAAGACTTTGTCTTAGAAGTATAGGATAAGCTAGATGCAGTTGAAATCTCTCAAGAGCTTCCAGACCCATAGACCTCCACGTCAGAGTTGAAGGAGTGACATTATAATGCATTCGGTAGTCAAATCTAAGTATCTAATATAAAGCAGTCACGGCAGGAATTTAATGGAGGCAGCAACATGTTTCTATGGGAAGGTCTTCCTATGTGGTCCTTATAGGAGGTGCTTCCAAAGAGTAGATAGTGGGAGAAATAATTTGCCTTATTATTGACCTATCTGACTTAGTGATCAAATGCACATGGTCCTCATGAAACCTGCCCATCCCAGATTAATCTTACTAAACAAACCTGCCAAGTGGTTTAGCCCAGTATAATGAGAAATGCAGAACAGATAGAACAGACTGAGTGACAGAGACATATTACCGCAACCATTTATGGAGTCTGGGATGCCCCAGGGTAGACTCTGAGCTCAAGTCATTGGGATGTAATAGTATAGCCAAGATCAAGCTCAAAATCTTGAAAGAGAACTAGGGAAGCCAATCATGTAACGATTGTATATGAATGGAAGACCTGAAACTATGAAGAATGTCATGCCATAATACACACTCATGCTAGAGAACCCAAAGTCCTGATATCCTAAGAGTAGAAGATGGTATTTCCAGCTTCCAAAGAGAGATCAATTCGCTTTTTTTTCTGGCTTTAGTTCTTGCTATCTCAGTCTTCAACCACATTAGGGGAGCATGGGTCTTCAAAACAGTAGATGAAGGTGGATCTTTGTTAATCCACCAACTCAAAATCCAGTCATATTTGGAAACAGGGTTATGGAAATATTGAGAAATATTTCTCTGAATGCTATCTCTTCACAGTGAATCAGACTCATCCAATCACTTGCCACGAGCAGGACAGAGGCATCTTAGCACATACTCAAAAAGGTGATGAAAGAGGGCTTTGGTAAATGTGTGGGTAGAGCTGGGAGGACAAAGAACGATGGGAACTTAGGAACTAGAAAGCCAGGACCTGTGCCTTGCTCCGGTCTGATGGATCAAGGAGAAATAGCAGCAGAGAAAGCTGGGCTGAGAAAGATGGATGTATGCAAGCAGGTTAGTTGCCATGGCTACCTGAGCAAAGACAGGGTACCCCAGGGGAAAGTATCTGAGCTTCTGGTCTTCTACTTTCTAGTACTTTTCCACTGGCCAAAACCACCTACCCTATTACTATAAATCCCGGTGTCCTTCCATTGTCTTTGGGTCTTTGAAATCCAGTCTTGAGACGACTCAACAGCAAGATTGCTTGCTGCTCTTTCAGATGATCCATTTCAGCTCTCAGTACCCATGTGACAGCTCACAACTGCCTGTAACTCCAGTACTAACAATCGTCTAGCCTCCTCTGGCACCAGGCATTTCTCAGTGCACATACACACATGTGACTGAAACACTCCTGTGCATAAAGTAAAATAACTCTTAAGAACTTTAAATTTAAATACCTTCCAAGGTTCTTCATAAATATAATTTATATATGGCTTCCTGGCCAGCATTCCTACAATCCACTTTTCCTCCTTATTCTGCCACTGCGTTTGAATTTGCTGGTATTTCTGGGGAACAGCAAATCTTCCTTCGTCCCATGGGATGTTGCTGGCTATGCTGCCTCTGGGTTTCAGCTCCGCTGGAATGAGGCATGGCTGTAATTTTCTCTTCCTAGTGTTCTCTCAGAAAAGTCAGATCAACACACCTCACACACTGCCACACCTACCGCCTGAGTCGGATTCCTGTACTCTGATGTCCCTTTGACTACCCTTTGCTTCACTTCCCTAATTAGACTGTTGACTCTCTTGGAACAGAATCTTTACTCATCTTTTCGGTTCTATCTTGAAAAGTTACAATATCGTTAAATACAGTGGAATGTGATATATGCTTTGTGGTTGGATGAAAAGGTACATAACTACATGAAGGTGTTTTCAGACAAGTTTAACTAGTTTTAAAACATTTAACGTCATGATTGCTATTTGTCTTTTGTTGTTCTAATAAAAAAAATGACAGGAAAAAAGACAACATGAGAGGAAAGGGTTTATTTCATTTTAGTTACTTCGTGGAGGAAAATCAAGTCAGAAATTGGAGACATAAATTGAATTGGGCCATGATCAGCTGAACCTGGCTTCCTCATACAACTCAGGATCACCTGCCCAGGACTGGAATACTCTACACTGGGGTGGACCTTCCCATGTCAATAATTAATCAAGAAAATTGAGCATTAACATATTTACAGGCCAATCTAATGGACACAATTCTTCAGGTAAGGTTACCTCTTCACAGGGGAGTACAGGTGACTTTTTGAAGTTGACGAATATATCCAACACATATACAAATCCAGAACAATTTAAAACTAGTTTTAGAATAAGAGGTGATGTATGCTAAACATTCATTCTTCGTATTAAATCAAGGTAAGATCAAATAAGGTTTAATCCTAGCATGGATACGGGAAGGGCTGTTGAAGTCCCATCCTTAGGTGAGGAGGTATCAGCAATTGATGGATGCTGATGGGGGAAAGTCAGCTTTATTGGGGGATGTGTTCCCAGAGAGGCTGCAAGGGTCCCTGTAGCACACTTGGTTGTTTACCCATGCTCATACGAGCATCGCTACATGGACTCTGTGAATTTAAAAATAAGGTGAGTAAAGGTGGAAGGGAAACATGGTGGGAGATAGGAGAGAAATTGGAGGAGAGGGAATGGGGTTGGACTTGGTCAAAACGTATCATATGCAAGTATGAAATGTTCAAATGATAAGGAAGAAAGAGAAGAAGAAAAGCTGGTTTCAGTCAGAGGTGAAGCAAAGCCTGTTCTTGCTCAACTAAGGTGCAAAGTCCTAATTATCCTGAGGTTGCAATGAGAATCCACGCCTGGCTTCCTATATTAGTCGGAACCCTGTCCACCTTTAAGTTTATTGACACAATTTAAGGTTTGTGAAACATAATTAGAAGGAGACTTAAAATGCAATATGAATTTTGATATGGAAGTTTTAAAGAATCTATGTATTGTGAAAACAAAGACATTCACTGAGAAGTATGATTTATTTTCAGCTTAAGCCAAATACCAGCAAGACACTGACTGTCCCCTTTTCAACAATGAAGAATTCATGTCCCTTGTTTTTCAAGTAGAATATAAGTTTTATTGCTAATATTATACAGTGAAGCTTACAACCATAATTTCTGCTTAGTATAAAAAAATGAAAAAAAAAACAAAATAAATAGAATAAAGGAAATGAATATTCACACATTACTAATACAGAAGTAAAATTTCTCAGTATTCTTTCATCTGTTTCCCTTTAAAT
This sequence comes from Myodes glareolus, assembly GCF_982192425.1. Lineage (NCBI taxonomy): Eukaryota > Metazoa > Chordata > Mammalia > Rodentia > Cricetidae > Myodes > Myodes glareolus. Next base: position 40,389,055 of record NC_142043.1, read on the forward strand.
CCTACACAATTCAGGAAAGAAAATTTATGTAAGTTTTTTCTGACTTTTCAATTTAACACTGTAATGTGAGACTTCCCCAGAGCGATATAAACAGTTAGCTTACCTCCCACCATATGGAGTATGATATATTATTTGACTGACCCCTATTGTGTTCATGAATACATTGTTTCCCACTTGTTTACAATGTATTTCAGAGATTATTCTTCTTAAATGATTTCATGTAGATTCGTAAAATAACATATAATCACTATATCAAAGTGAAGTAACACAAAAAAAGTTAAAAAACATTAAACACACCTGTCACCATTATTATCTACAACCCACATCATGTTGACCCGTGTTGAGAATTTTTTAAAATACTGTTTCTTTTTGTACAAAGATGGTGCCATATATTTTGCATTCAAAACGCATTCTGACATTATCATTCCTCATGGCATACCATGTGGATGTGAGGTCATAATTATTACACTGTTGAAAGCAAACAGTTCAGCAACACACATGCTGGCCCTAATTTACACTTTCTCAAGCCCTAGAAGTCAGGAAATTTGAGTGTATGTCCCTCAGTTATATTAAATACAACTAGGACCAAGTTTTTAGTTATTTCTCATGTACTTGTTCTTTTTTAAAATATTTCATTTTTAGTATTTAAGTGTTCAATACTATTTTGCATTTGAAATAACTGTATTTTAAAACTTAAGTAATTTCCACTTCAAGGATTAACTCTCGTGAGTATAGTTCTGAGTGTGAAGTACATTAATTACTCTTAGTGATTTTCTCAATAATTTAAGAAAAAGTTACTGAATTTTATGGAGTCAGATAAATAATGTCATCATGGGTTTTTAGTATGCTCAGGGAAAACTTCCTAAAACAGTACTCTTTTCATGTTTACATGTTTTCTTTTCTATGTTCTTAGTACATGTGTCTCATCATTAGCTCACAATACACACTGGCGCTTCAACTCTTGTATTGTTTTCATGGTGAAACCGTGGAATCAACTCTTGAATTTTGTTTCATGTTTCATCCACTCAATATCCAGCATGTCCTGCAGAACAGGGTGACCTCACTGATGTCAAGTTTGAGCTTTATGGGTAATAAAATAAGCCTTCAAGGCCTTCAAGAAGTTGTAGTTTTATTGAGTTTGAGTAGAACAAAGACTGAAGACTAGAACAACATTACCATAAAATGGAATTACTAAATTTTTTATTATTAGAAGAAGTCAGAGAGCTTTTTATTTGCAATTTGAAGGTAACTCACTATTTCTAATAAAGATAAACTTTTTTTAACTAAGGAGAAAACATCTTTTAACCTTGGTGCCCTAATGTTGATACTTCTGCCAATATATACCAATTTATTTTACATTAATCTGTATATTCATAATGTGCATGATCACTAAATAAGATCTCATACAGTCTTTTAATTTTTAAATATAAATTACTATGCTTTAAAATGTTTTGTTGTAAATTGGATCTCATGCAGGCATTTCCTCAGCTGAGGCTTCTTCCTCTGATGACTTTAACTTGTGTTAAGTTGATACACACACACACAAAAAAAAAAAACCTAGCCATAACTGACTCCTTGTCAACTTGACCCACAAACACTATTAAGTCACAACTGTTCCTTTCCTATTGATCCCAAAGGTCTTAAATAATGTTAAATCCTACAATCTTTACGAATTCAAACACAATAAAAATTTAGTTCTTTTAATATAACCAATCTATTAAAATCCAAAGTCTTTTAAAATTCAAAATCTCTCAATTGTGGTCTTTAGCAAAATACTTTCTTACTTCAAGCAGGAACAAGCAGGGCACAGTTACAATCAAATAAAAACAAAACAAAATTACAACTGTCCTATGGCTGGGATCCCCTCATGATCTTCCAGACTACTCTAAATGGCTTGGATCACTTCTCTGTCCTCTGAAGCACACACAACTTGTCTTCTGGACTCCAAATGGTCCCATTGCCACTGCTATTCTTGTTGGCCATCCTGTGGTATTGCCATCTCCAAAAACTGGAGACTTCTGCTGCAGTTGAACTGCACTTCCACCAGTGGCCTCTCTCAGTCTTTCCTCATGGCACCAAAACCTCAATTTCTTTGCATGAGCCCTTCGGTCCTGGGCCTTCAGTTGCCACTGAGGCTGCACCTTCACTCATGTTCTCTCCTGGCCTCTCATAGTGCCAGTTCTCATCTGTTTTCCATGACCCTTCAAGCTTTCAAAGCAAGTACCACCTGGGGGACTCTTACACATTACCAGTCTGGCTGCCAGCATGAGGTACAACCTTGGCCACCTCTGGAAGACAGCTTCTTTGTGCTCTCAGGAGACACTTCCCAGAAGATTTCACTGGGGATGCTGGACTCTTCTTTGTCCCTGTGAATTTCTTGGCTCCCACTGACCAGAATCAATTGTCCCAGTAATGCAAAGGTTTCACTCCAGTTGTTCTCAGTATCTTGCTAGTCACAGCTAATTCAGCCCCAGCTAACCAGAACTACAGGATCTTAATTCAAAATAACAAATAGCTCTGATAGAGCCTTTGAACTTCCCTTTGAATCTTTGCAAGCCAGGCTCCCATCTTCTACAGTTTTCTCAATATTCTTATCTTCCACATTCCAACAGAACATGACACTGATGTCTCAAAACCCAATTGTTCTTCTAGCTCAGAATTCTAAAGTCCTTCTACATCCTCTCCAAAACATTGTCAGCTCTGTCGCAGCAATACTGTACTCCTAGTAGCAGTTTGTCTTAGGTAGGGTTTCTATTGCTGTGATGAAACACCATGACTAAAAAACAATTTGGGGAGGAAAGGGTTTATTTGGCTTACATTTTGGCATTATTGTTCATCCCTGAAGGAAGTCAGGAGAGGAACTCAAACAGGGTAGGATCCTGGAAACAGGAACTGATGCAGAGGCCCTGGGAGTTGCTACTTACTGGCTTGTTTGCCCTGGATTTCTCAGTCTACCTTCTTATAGAACCCATGACCAGTAGCCCAGGAATGGCACCACCCACCATGGGTTGTGCCCTCCCCCATTGATCATTAATTAAGAAAACGTCTTACAGCTGGATCTCATGTAGGCATTTTCTCAACTGTGGCTCCTTTCTCTGATGACAGTAGCTTGTATCAAGTTGACACAAAAAGTAGCCAGTACAAACACTAATTGGGGTTTCCTGTCTTCTGAGTCTTCATGATCAAAAATTGTATAGCAAGGAATTTATACTGACAACTGCAGATCATCTTTCATAGAAAAAACGCTCATAATCGTTTGCAAGCTAACTCATCTTTCCTTAGACCTATATTATAAACGTGCATTATTCTCAGATCCAAGTCATGAATGTACATTGATATTTTCTTCTTCCTTAAAAATTTATCTTTCCATCTTAGTTCTGTTTGTCTCTCATGTTTAGACATATATCTGTCTGTTGGTGGTGGTTTTGCACGCATGTGCATTAGCATTTTTTTAAGTCAACTATGCAATGTGTTCTTTTGCTTCTTACTTGAGTTTTCTCAAGTTTTAGGAATTATTACTTCTGTATATGACTCATAGGAAAGAAAAATTTATCACGGATTGCAAATCATAACCTAACACTCAGGAACACTAGCATTTTAACACCATAAAATCTGAAATATCTCTTTATCAATTGTTACTGGAAAAGGCAGTACTTCAGAAATGAATACTGTGGGGGTATAGATAAAATGGAAAGGTACAAATGCTTTTTCAATGAAGATAAGAGAAAAAAATGAACTAATTAATTGAGTCAGCCATGGTGGTGCACACCGTCAATACCAGCACTTGTGAGGTGGAGACAAGAGGGTCTCTGTGAGTTCAACTCCAGCCTTATCTATAGAGTGAGTTCCAGGACAGCAGGTTTATATAAAGAGATCCCGTGTCCATAAAAGCATTAATGCTGTAATGATTTTGTGTGGCGATGTAGACCTTTAAAGAATTAGGAAAAGTCAGAAGCCTAACTCTAGTTGTGCTAAGTATCAATGGTACACCTGAAACATAGATCCTCCTCAATATGTTCTTACATGACAAAGATTTTTTGGCATAGTCTAATATAAGAATGGGATTGTTGCCATATAAAGGTTTAAAATTTGTGAAATGCAGTGGTTTTGTGGCTTTAACAAGAAATCATTTTCTTGTTTTTGGAATTAAATAGAAGCAACCTAGGGTTATGATGAAATTAAGCAAAGAAAGGGAACGAAAGAGTGCTCAGATGATGCCCAATTGGACATTTACGAGGACTCGTTGTAGTACAGATTGTAGGAAGAGAACAAACAGAAACTGCTTTTCATCTTGAAGGTCCGTGTTCAAGCCAACCAAATTCCTCCTCCTACTCCCTCCTGGTCCAGAACATGCTTGAGCTCGAAAATCCACTGTATATAAATGGCTCCATTCCTTAGGCAATGCATTCTGGTCTGTATAAAAGTGGGGAAAGTGAACAGAATACGAGAAAACATGCATTTGTCTGTTGTTCTCTGTTCCCCCATCTTTACTGCTGTGATTTCCCTGACATGACAGCCCATAATTTGGAAAAGACCCTTTCTCAATTACATTGCTTTGGTTAGGTTATGTTGTCCTAGCAACAGTAAAATAAAGTAAGATGGACCCCAATGCTACTGACAGAGTTTGATCCACTTATATCGGTTGGAGGAATGAAGTCAACGGAAGCCAAATTTTCTTCCGTTACTAAGTACAATTTCAAAGTACTTGCAGGAAGCATTAAGGTTCAGTGGTTCCCTAGAAGGACTCAGAAGTCATTGGTTGTCATATTACAGTGGTAGGTTATTACAGAGAAAGGATGCAGATGAAAGTCCGGAAAGGGAAGAAGTGTATAGGTATAATGTGGGGACACATCAAACACGGGAGCTACATGGTCCTCTCCCCAGAAAATCTCCCCAGAAAATCCTTACAAGTTGCTACTTCCTTCTCGTTTACAACAGGGACAAATATCACCTATTAGGGGAGATTTAATGAATGGATAGAGCATATCAAATCATCAAATGTAGAAATGACTGTAATGTTACAGCAAAATCTATTTTTTTAAAAAAAATCTCTCCATATCATATTTGCTGTCTACTTTTCATAAAGTTACTTTTTTATTATTAAAAATTTCCACCTCCTCCCCCATGTCTTTTCCCTCCCCCTCCCCCCCCTCCCCCCTCCTCACCTCCCTCTCCCTCTCTAGTCCTAAGAGCAGTCAGGGTTTCCTGCCCCATGAGAAGTCCAGGGTCCTCCCACCTCCATATAGGTCTATAAAGGTGAGCATCTAAACAAACCAGGTTCCCACAAAGTCAATCTATTCAGTAGAATCAAAACTCAGTGCCATTGTCCTTGACTTCTCAGTCAGCGCTCATTGACAGCTGCATTCAGAGGGTCCAGTTTGATCACATGCTCCATCACTCCCAGTCCAGCTGGCCTTGGTGAGCTCCCATTATATTAGTCCCACCATCTCAGTGTGTGGACACACCCCTTGTGGTCCTGACTTCTTTGCTCACTTCTCCCTCCTTCTACTCCTCATTTGGACTTTGGGAGTTTAGTCCAGTGCTCCAATGTGGGTCTCTATCAATATCTCCATCCATCGCCAGATGAAGGTTCTATGGTGATATGCAAGATATTCATCAGTGTGGCTATGGGACAAGGCCAGTTCAGGCACCCTCTCCTCTGCTGTCCAAGGAACAATATAGGGACCTCTCCTTGGACCTAGGAACCCCTCTAGAATCAAGTCTCTTGCAAACCCTAACATGACTCCCTTAATTATTTACTCATCCCACCCATCCCATTCCCCCAAGCTCTCCTGAATCCTCCCCTTCTCCCTTCTCTCTACCCATCTCCCCTTACATCCACCTCCCCAACCCCCGTGCACCCAACTTTTGCCTGACAATGTTGTCTACTTCTAATATCCAGGAGGATAACTATATGATTTTCTTTGGGTTCACCTTCTTATTTACCTTCTTTAGGATCACGAATTATAGGTTCAATATCCTTTAATTATGGCTAGAATCCACTTATGAGTGAGAACATTCCATATTCCTCTTTTTGGGTCTGGGTTACCTCACTCAGTAAAGCGTTTTCTATTTCCATCCATTTGCATGCAAAATTCAAGTTGTCATTGTTTTTTACCGCTGAGTAAAACTCTAATGTGTATATGTTCCACACCTTCTTTAACCATTCTTCTATTGAGGGGCACCTAGGTTGCGTCCAGGTTCTTGCTATTACAAATAGTGCTGCTATGAACATAGTTGAACAAATGCTTTTGTAGTATGATAGGACATCTCTTGGGTATATTCCCAAAATTGGAATTGCTGGGTCTTGAGAGAGGTTGACTCTCAGTTTTCTGATAAACCGCCACAATGATTTCCAAAGTGGCTGCACAAGTTTGCATTCCCACCAACAATGGATGAGTGTTCCCCTTACTCCACATCTTCTCCAGCATAGGGTATCATTGGTGTTTTTGATTTTAGCTATTCTGACAAGTGTAAGATGGTATCTCAAAGTTGTTTTGGTTTGCATTTCCCTGATCACTAAGGAGGTTGAACATGACCTTAAGTGTCTTTTGGCCATTTGAACTTCTTCTGTTGAGAATTCTCTGTTCATTTCAGTACCCCATTTTTTAATTGGGTTAATTAGAGTTTTAGTGTCTAGTTTCTTGAGTTCCTTGTATATTTTGGAGATCAGACCTTTGTCTGATGAGGGGTTTGTGAAAATCTTCTCCCAATCAGTAGGTTGCCTTTTTGTCTTAATGACAGTGTCCTTTGCGTTATAGAAGCTTCTCAGTTTCAGGATGTCCCATTTATTCATTGTTGTTCTTATTGTCTGTGATACTGGGGTTCTACCTAGGAAGTGGTCACTATTACAGAGACACAGTAATGAAAACAGCTTGGTATTGGCACAAAAACAGAGATGTTGACCAATGGAATCGAATCGAAGACCCAGATATTTACCCACAAACCTATGAACACCTGATTTTCAACAAGGGAGCTAAAAGTATACAATGGAAGAAAGAAAGCATCTTTAACAAATGGTGCTGGCATAACTGGATGTCAACCTGTAGAGGAATGAAAATATATCCATATCTATCATCATGCACAAAACTCAGATCAAATTGATTAAAGACCTCAATATTAATCTGACCACATTGAACCTGATAGAAGAAAAAGTGGGAAGTAGTCTACAAGACATGGGCACAGGAGACCATTTCCTACATAAAGTTACTTTTATTATCATTAATGTCAGGAATTCCAAGTAGAGGCATAAATGCTTTCTTTTAAAAATATTTGTCTTGTCATTGTTTATATTAGTCTTTGCTTTAACCAGTAGAACCTTAAAACGAGTTTTATTTATTTTGTGAATGTGTGTATATGTGTGTGTGTGTGTGTGTGTATGTATGTATGTATGTATGTATGTATGTATGTCTGGTATCTTTGGATTCCAGAAGAGGCATCTGATTCCCTGAAACTGGAGTGCAAATGGTTGTGAGCCACCATGTGGATGCTGTGAACTGCACCTGGGCCTTCTGCAAGAACAACAAATGTTCTTGTCTACTGCAAATCTCTTTAGACCCAAACCAGCAAAATTGTTTATTGTGTTGACACTTACAAAGTACCTTAAGATGAACATGTCACTTCCTCATTGTTGGGGCCCTGAAAATGTTCATTTGTGTGCTAGGTCATGAGACCAATATTTCAAAGTTATGTGACCCATATGCAAATGGTGAAGGACATGAGTCCTGCTTGAGTATTTGTGTTTCTTTATTAGACAAAATGAAACTACAAATTTTGTGCTAAAAAAGGCCATTATGAATTACATGAACATATAGGGCCTGCTCTGTTGGGGTTTATGTCCTGTCCAGTTCCCATAGCCAGTAAGCCCCAAAAGAATCACACAGAGAGTCTGCATAAGATTATAAACTGATTGACCCATTAGCTCAGGCTTTGTATTAGCTCTTATAACTTATATTAACCCATTATCCTTATCTAAGTTACCCACACGGCTCTGTACCTTTTTCAGCGGGGCAGGTCACATCCTGCTTATTCGGTGGTCTGGGAAAGAGTCAGGAGAGAGCTTCCTTCTTCCCAGAATACTCCTGTTCTCTTTGCTCCACGTCTACTTCCTGTCTGGTTTTCCCACCTATACTTCCTGCCTGGCCAATCAGCATTTATTTAAAACATAGTTGACAGAATACAGACAATTATCCCGCACCAATGACATAAATTAAAGCTAAAATTATATTGAATAATATTGCAATGTACATATGCTCTGTTGCCAAAATGTAGGAGAAACATAAGTACTTTAAGAGGCAATGACTCATCAACTCATGATGAGAACAGTGATGATCTCAGGATGTCTACATTGCAGGATTCACTTTTCCCTAATGGAACCATCAATATTTCTTGTCATCTGGATTCGTGTGAAGAAGCTTCAGGAAGTCCAGAAACTTCATAGAGTGAATTGAACCCAGCCAACATTGCCTATTCTCTTCTGTTTCCCATCCTCTCATACTGTTCTTAAACATCAAACACCACATGCCTGTGAGTCGCAAGATCCTCTTCTTCTCCACCAAACTTAGAGAATGAATCCAATTTCATCTCCTTTGAAACAGTCACAGCTTTTATTCTTTCTTGAAAATGCCTGTTGCTTCCCAATTCAAGTATACTGCATTTCCATCAATGATGGATCTACTATATTTTCATTGTTCCGTGCAGTGAAGCACTTATGCATGCTAACTTTGCAGAACCTTTCTCAAAGCTAGCACACCCCTGAAAGCATCACCAAAAGAAGTAGGCAAATTATTTCCAGTGCTCCCTGGAAATTTCCTTCCTTCTCTCAGTCACTAATTGGAGGGAATTCTCACTGGAACAATTTCCTTACCATAAATGTGTCATTATTAAATTTTAGATTTTGGGGGTTACAGAGAATGTGCAAATAAGCATAAATACTGTAAAAGAATGAACAGTGCATGGTCAAAATGTGTACATATACAGTATGTATAACGAACATAAACTGAGTATGTGCAAAATGATTCCTGGTCAGCATGTTTATGAAACTTATACCTATTCATCTATTAAAAGTTCCATTGTTTTAATTACTTTGCTGTACTTTGACAATTTAATGAATTGAGATGTGTCCAACCATGACTTTTGAAAGTCTCTCTGCAATTAACATACTTAACTATGTCCTTCTTACATATATGCTCTGTACATTTACGTTGATTGTAGAGTCAAGATGGTTGACTGATATGGGCTTCCCCTCTCTATGCTGTGAATATGTTTTTAAAACCATTGGTTAATAAAGAAGCTGTTTCGGTCAATGACTTAGCAGTAAAGCCAGGTGGGAAATTTGAAAAAAAAAATACACACACACACACACACACACACACACATACACAGAGAGAGAGAGAGAGACAGGAAGGGAGGGAGGGAGGAAGGGAGGGAGGGAGGGAGGGAAGGAGGGAGGGAGTAGGCAGAGTCAGGGAGATGCCAGGTAGCTGCTGAAGGAGGAAGATGCCTGCTGGTACCTTAACTTACATGAGGCAACAACCTCATTGTGATACACAGATTAATAAAAATGGGTTAATTTAAGATATAAGACCTAGCTAGAAATACGTTTGAGACACTGACCAAACAGTGTATATAATTAATATAGTTTCTTTCTGTGTGATTATTTGAGTCTGAGTGGGCAGGAAACGAAAGGGCAGGCTCCGGTTACAGTGAACATCATCTCCACTGCCATAAATAATGCCAAAAATCATTTCAAAGTGTTTGAATCAATTTAACCCCTTTTGCCAACAGGATGTGCTGTGTTAATGCCTGGTTTTCCCATGGGAGTATGGTTCTTCATTTCAGTTTTAGCTCACCAACATGACCAAGAAGAAATACCTTCATATATTTGTTGGTCAGTTTGATTCCACCTTTTAAGAATAAGAAATAGAATTTTATTTTATTTTCTTCCCCTCCCCCAACCCTTTTGGAAACAGAATCTTGCTATGAAGCCTAGGCTGCTTCTTTGGAATTGTGATTTTCCTGCCTCTGCCTTCCAAGTATTGGATGCTCCACCAACTTTTTATACAAATGTGTGTGTCTATTTCTGGACTTTATTCAGTTCCACTTATCTGTTCATGTACCCTTACTCTAAAATCAAACTTTCTTATTTATTGTTCATATGTTGACATGAAACCCATGAACTACTTTCATTCATAATTGCTTTTTAGGCTATTTCTTCTTTTGAGGAAACTAGACCACATATATAATTATTATATATGCCATGTATATGCAGATACACCAATTTATCTATATGCAAGCAAACCATATATATGTACAAACCATTACACACCTATATATGTTATATAAATATAACATTTATTTGAAGTATAAATATTTGGAATGTGTGTATAAATACATATATGTTAGTATCAGCTTAGACATTTGACAAAAGCAATCACACTTAGTCAGTGCATGGAATTCTCAATCTTCTTGTCTCAGATCCCCTCGTGCTGAGACTGCAGATCTATACCACCATGCCTGTTGAGAAATTTTTATCTGTCCTAAAATGTTAGTGTGGTAGATGACAGAAATCCAACTCTTCAAATGTGGCTATTCTGAAGGTAATATATTTTTCTTCATCTGTAGATTCTGGGTTTAAAGTGTGAGTATTTCTTGTATTTGTGTCATGTCTTTTCATCTATGCCAATGAGACTGAGATGCAGAGTTTTAACTCTTCTTGGCTAATGAGTTGGGAAGGGCTGTTTCGCTGTTAATATCTAACATTATATAAGAATCCTCATAAGTATGTCTTAAAAATTGAGAACTAGCCAACAGAAGGGCCATTTGAATTTATACTAGTGATGTTTGAGGAGATTTTTAAAAAGCAATTTATTTTAATAAACATGGATTATATGTGTTTTCCATTTCTTTGATTGTCAGTTTGTGTGCTGAGATTTTCAAGGAACGTACCTTAAATAGTCAAAAGTAAGTTTTAAAAATGTCTCTTTATAGAGTATCCCATCATTGACATGGGTACTGTTGATATGCTAATTTGAAGCTGGTGTATTTTCTGTTATTTGTTCTTATAGTATCTGCAGTGATAAAGTTTCTTCACACTCTGACATTCATAGTCTCTGCTTTCTCCTTTCCTGTTGACTAATTTTGAAGTCATTTTGTCAACTGAGTGGACCCGAGAAATAAACATAATTCTGCTGAGTGTCTTCTTTCATGCAGCACTTTTGGGTGTCTCTGCCACTTCTGCTTTGCCCTTATTCACCCTTTCACATCCTTTTGATTCAATCATGATTATTCTGTAGTTTATTGAGGTGCACATTTTGTTAGCCCTTCTTCTTCCTAGCAGATGTGTTTTAAAATGGGCATGCCTTTGTCAGGAAGGCATCATTTACATACTAGTATTATTCAGAGAGAAGTACCTACAGGTTTTCCTTTGATTAGTGTCATGTACCAATCACCAAATAGATGCAGATTTTTTTATAAACATTTTTGTTACTGAGTTCTGTTTCTAATCTTCTCTTATTGGAGAACATACAATTTTATACTATGTGCATTATAGAATGAGTCTTTCTTGTTTTCTTGACTGTTATGGTCAGAATCATTTGGGGGGAAGATTCTATGTGCAATGAAAATAATACAAGCCTTTCATTTTTGGTTGCACTTTTCTACTAGAATTATTAAAGACATTTCATTTGCCATGCTATTTGCACCTAAAGAAATGTCATTGTCTTCTATAGGTTTATCAATTATCCCCTTGTGTGACTCGTTATGAAAACATACTGTTACCTGTTTAGAGATGTGTTCTGTGCATGCAGAGAGATCTCTTGTGGTATTGCATCTTTGTAGTGAGTTACATGGTGTTTTACTGTTACTTTGAGATCTTATCAGTTTCATGCCAGTAATTCCAAATAGGCAAACATAAAATTTACTTTTGTTTTAAATACACCTTTTCTGCCTTTAAAGTACTGCTACAAAAATTGCTTTTAAATTAGTCTGACAAGATTGAATTTTGTTTGAATCACTTGGTGTATTTGCAACATCTCACTTTTGCTAATTTCTGACAAAATACTCTTCAGGAACACCTCTCAGAGTTAGGGTTTATTATGGGTTATAGTTTTAGAGGCTTCAGTCCTTGTCCTTTGCCCAACGTGCTTGGCCATGATATAATGGTGACTCGTGTTAGCAGCTAAGGACCTCAGTCACTTCACTAGCTGAACAGGAAGGAGTCAGGGATAACATAACCCTACACACAAATCCTCAGCTTCCTTATTCTCCTAGCCATATCTGACTCCTAAAGTCTTACAACTTTCTGAAATAACACCACTCACTGGGCACCAATCATTTAAAGTCTGCCTCTAACACAGCAACACTTCATACTAATTCTATAGCAACAGTTAATTTAATTGCTCATGTAGATTATTTTTGGTCTCCTATAATAGTCTGTGTTATATTAGACTCATCTCTCCTATCTTCCTTCTAAAAATTCTTGCCTTTTATCTTTTGGTTCATCATCATTTTATTTATTTTCTATTTTTCAATAACTATTTTATTGTTCAAAACTATTCTACGACATTTTTGTAAATAAATATAATGAGTTCTGGTTATTCTTACATCTTGCCTCTTTGATCCCTCCTCTATGCTGTTTATCTTCCCTGTCCACAATCATGTGCTTTTTTTTGTTTTATACCTTACTCATTTTAATCACTTCTGTTCATTTGAACCTGGTTGGCTCACCCTGAGGATACAATTGAAGACATAACTGTGCCTTCTCCAGAATCCACTCTAGCAATAATTCTGTGGGGGGGGGGGATGTCTATCAGTCCCTTTGTCATCTGAGATTGGAGGTGAACAGGCATAGTCTTATGCAAGCACTGGACAAGAACCTTCAACTGATGTGAGATCTTGTTGAAATGACTGCCATGCCCTGAAGATAGAATTTCATAACCTTCTCAGTACCCTTTGGTTCTTATATTATTACTGATGTCTTTTCTACAAATTTCCTTCAGCATTAGAGGGGATGCTATAAATGCCTTGTTTAGGCCTGAACGCTTGCTAATAATTTATCCTCAGCATCTTGAGCAGTCACGAATCTTTACATTCACTATTGTTCACTGAAGTTTCTCTAATTAAAGTTGGCAGTAGCATATTTCTAAGGTATAAACACAAATATTGAGATATATTTAGATGACCTTTTGAAGAAAATCTGTCTTGTCCTGTAGAGCAAACCTCAAATACAATCTGAGGGCGGTTCTTCATAAGCTATTAACACAGTCCCCTGTTTATGTTACTTTTATGCTATATACACGTACCTCTTTAAACTATTATAGCATAATTTAAATTACAACTCTTCCAATTTTAAGACAAATAAAAAGATTTTAAATATATTAACAATTTATTTTATACTTTTGTTTGTGGCTTTTGTGGTAACTAACTTTAGTTATATATAATAAATCACAAAAAACATTTTCAAAAACATTTACATGTGTGTATTGTACATATCACAGCCAGTGTGTAGAGGAATGTGGACAACTTTACAGAGTTCTTTAACTTTTTTAACCATGTCTTTCTAGAGAGCAAACTCAGATTGCAAAGGTTGACTGTAATGACCTTAGTCTACTGAGTCATCCTGTTGAACAAGAAATCTTCTCACAGAAAACATTTATTTCAATTTGCTGTATGCTTTTAACTGTGTCTCATATCTATACACATGTACACACACATGAGTGTGTTTCTGCAGTTTTATTATTGTTTGTATTTCTATAGTCTTATTTTAAGATGTTTCTGCTTGTGTTTTTAAAAAGATATTTATGCTTCTATAATCCATTTTGAAAAGATCTAATTGGTATTGAAAAGTTTCTCAAATCATCCCCTAAATGTTATTTTTGCATACTCATCCTCCATTTCTCTAGAAACTTCAACTATGTGTGTGTGTTCATGCTTTGAGTTTCTTCTTCAAATTTCAACATTGCCCCATGATTTTCCTCTCCGTATTTCCATGAAATAGTCTATGAAATCCCATCTTACTTAATTAACTTGTCGGTAGGATTCTAAGTGCTAGTAAGTTCATTTATTACATTACTAATTTTATCATTTGATCTTTCAAGGGATTTCATCATCCTTTTCTGTTGACAATAATATTTATTCCTATTTTTCTCATTCTTTGTTTTCTATCTCTAGTGATTTATCTAAGGAAATTTTGCATGCAAGCAAGTCAGCCCTATGTCTACTATCCAGTACACTAGTGGTCCCAAATATATTTTGTTCTCTTTTCCTAAGCATCTTCCTTCTTCACAACCCCAATAATTGTGCTTAGATACAAAATCTGCATTTGTATATCTAGGTAACATTGACTAGCTATGTTATCAAACAGAGTGTCTACGTAAGGTTCAGTTTCCTCATCTGCAAATTAAATACAATACTACAAATGAACTATAATACATTTTTAATTTCAAGAATTAAAAATCACAGCATATGCAAACTTATTTGCATGGGATACCTAGTAGGGATGTCAGATCTTTGTTTTAATTTTATTTTATTTTGGTCTTATTAAATTACATAAATTTCCTTCTAAAAGAGATGTATTTTCATATGATTATTTATTATTCCCATATTTATTCTCCCAAATATAATGCAGATCAACTTGAAATTTACCTAGGAATGCTATATGTCATCTGACTTCCTTAGGCTAATTTATACCAAAAATATCTTTTAACATTTATGGGTATTTCTAGATGTCTACTTCTACTCTATTGTTGTTGCTTTGTATTGCTTTATAGACCCTCACCTACCAAAAGCCATGTCCTTACTAAGTTTCTGTGTCCCTCTGCATACAACACCATTCTAATACTCAGGTGCTGCAAACTGTGTGAGGTTGACTTGCCCTCCATATCACGATTTTCCTGGAAACAGATCTCAGACTGCAGCCTTTTATCCTCCTTGCCTCCAAATCTCCAACTCCTCTAGCAATACAACACACATACACGCACTCACGCACGTGCACACACACACACACATGATTTTCAAGTTCAGTTTTATAATCATAAGTCTATTTGACAATCAAGTAAAGGGTCATTAAGCCTTAAATTATTTTAGGAAAAAGTTTTAGCATTGTCATTGTGGTTTCAATTTAACTTGTTTATTTGTGTGTTTATTTCTCAAACTTAGGACGTTTGTGTAATAGAGGTACTTTAAAAGTCAAATGGAATAATAAATAATGCATTTTATTAGGAAAGTCTATGAATAAACATTGTGATAAATTAATTTGTAAATAATGAAAACATTCAAAAATTTTAATGATTTATTTATATGTCAATTGGAAGGATATTTTTTTTTCATACTGTATTAAGTTTCATTCCCAAGGCTTCATTAAATGAAGTAGGTTGAAGGGAGGTAGAAATGAAACTAGATTTATAAAATGAAACCTTGACCTTACTGACACTGAGGCAGCAATTTATCTGGGGAGGGGGTATTAAACACATAAGGAAATGTCAAACTCTGAAATGGCAACGTGCTCTTGGAGAAGAGGCATGGCGAAGAGGAAGCTTTTTCTAACATGTATTTTTCAACAACGTTCTGTGTAGGAAGATGACCAAATATAATGGGGAGCAGGAAAGAACATTGTATGGGTAGGGCAGAATGATATATAAGGCTACAAAAAGATTGAGGGTATGAAGGTCAGATGATGTTGTTGCTCACCACATAGGCCATAGCAACTATTCTCAATCTGTGGGTTGCAACATCTTTGGGTCTCTGACAACCCTTTCACAGAGGTCACATGTTAGATATTTACATTACAATTTGCAACAGTAATAAATTACAGTTATGAGATAACAGTGAAATCATTTTATGATTCTGGGTCACAATTAGGAACTGAATGAAAGGATGAAAGCATTAGGAAGGTTGAGAATCATGGAGCTATAGGAATCTGAACTTGATTCTGCAAGGTAGTTGTGTAGAATATTGGAGAATGTTGGCCAGAGCTGTATTTTAAAGAGAGCACATACAAGAAAGATGTGATGCATTGATAGGAAAGAGGCTGGGGGAGCTGCTGGACCCTGGCATCATACAATTCTATATAGATTGGCAAGAGATACAAAGAATGCCTGCCAGGACTGTGTTTGGACATAGTACAGGCTTATCCATCCATTACTCTGAAGATTTATGCTGTTTGTAATTGTTGATCAGGGACAAATCAAATTAATGAGCAATAATAAAACTTAAAAAAAAAGAAGAACCCAACAGTTAAGTAAGCATGCTTGCCAAAGCTATGTCAGAATATATCTGCAAAGGAGACTTGTAGCTTTTCAGGAATTGAAGTAGTTGCCTTTTCAAGAATGCTCTTCTATGTCCATGGGTTCCTTCCTTTTGGAAGCCATTTCCAATACCTGGATACAAATTAGAGATGAAGAAATATGCAGATAGAGAGACAGCATTCCTTGGTCGATCTTTCAGATAGATAGACAGACAGACAGACAGATAGAAAGACAGATAGATAGAGGAATGCGGCTTGAATCTTCAAAGGGTTCCTGGTATTACAAATCTGGTCACATGTTTCACAAATCTTCACATGTTTCAGAAGACCAGGAGGACCAAAGGCTCTTGTGTAGATTAAATAACACATTGGTGTCTGAATCCTTGGAACTAAACAGAGACACTGTCCAGGCCTGTTTCATGGTCTTCCACGCATGCTGAGCAGCTAAAAGGGCATGGCAAGTCCTGTCCACTAGCTCATAGTTAGAAAGGGCTATTTTATGGTCCGTTTGGGCCATTTTTCTACTGTGAAAAAAGTCAAGTGGCATTTCATTATGTTAACGGGGCACCAGAGACACAAATAAAAAAATCACATGGTTCATACTTGGCCCCCGTGAGAAAAGAGTCTTTTTAAAGACCTGTAGGTGGTTCACTAGCACAGGTAATTGAGTTTCAGTATCTCTCCGGTGAGCCTTTCCACGAGGCATTCTGTCATGCCGTTCAGTCGGGGAGGGAATCAGAAGGGACCCCTTTTAAGGAAGTATTGTCTGCTCCGCTAACATGCTGAATGCTGCCTTTTATAGCAATCGTTCTTCTAACTCAAAAAAAAAAAAAGAAGCAAATCCCATTTTTAGAGAAACAGCAAAGGTGTTAACACTCCCACTTAAAGGAAGTGACAGAGATATTTCATGAAAGACCCCAGTGCTCGCTCAAGGCAGTATTCTCAGTGATGACACTGGCTCCCCTCCCTAAGCATGAGGAGGACAAATAGCTATCCTGGTAATTCTAAACATGTGTACCTGCCCTCCCCAGAGGATTTGCCTCCCTCCTTTCATTGTAATCAGATGCCTTTCAGCAAGGCTTGTTTTACCTTTTCATCTGGAGTAAGAAGAGTTGGCGTTAAGGGATGCATTGAAGATTCGGCATCTTTTTTTTCTTTCTTTTCCTGATTTAATAAATCTGTAGATGCTTTTCTTAAAAAAGAAAAAAAAATGTAAAGTGAAAAATATGGGCGAATGTATGGAACTGTACACCCCAGGGGCTTGCCCTGTTCTCAATTTTGGTTCCCAGTACTGATTTTCTCTGTTTTCTAAAAAGTCAAGTCAGGATGGTAGTGATTTGTCACTGTGGAGTGGACAGATCCGCTGTTTAGTTTAGAGAGTGAAGGGAGAGTGTCAGCATTTCCTGAGAGCAGCTCTGCCGCTAGGACAGAGAGCATCCATCCACAGGTGGATAAGAGAGGAAATCAAAACCTCAGTTGCTCTTCCTAAGTGTGCCAGGTGACAGGCAGCTCTTCAAATTCAGCTTCTGTGCTTGGTCCCTTGGGCTGTCACAGCCTAAGTCTGTAGCCACACTGCTGAGACCCATAGCACAGCACATTCCATTGGCTAGAGTGAGCACCTCGTACTGTCCTGGCCAACTTCAATAAGGAGCTCCTTTACCCATATGACCAAACACTCACTCCCATGCTAGAATTGGCATCAGTGGCACCATAGAAGATGCTTTGAAAAATCTGTAGCAAGAAGAAAAATATTTTATTTGGCCCAAGAGGTTTAAAACATAGCATCTCCCCAAAATAAAAAGCGCTAAAAAAGGAACACCTCCCCAGGTAAATTTCCAGGATGCCAAACATATATTTAGAAATAATCTCTTGTTTTCACTCATTTATAGTCTATTTATTTATTCACTCACTCAATACATATTTAAGGAATTACGGAGAGAATATGGATTATAATGTACCATCGATGTGGATAGAGTAATAGACAACAAAACTCCATTCTAGTCAACTCAAATGCTAGCCAGTGAAAGATAGCGGAAAAGAGATGGAGAAGAGGGAGTCTATTCAGTCAAAGAAAGGGTTCCAGACAAACAGAAAGCAAGAAGCAGGACGTGTCTTGTGGGGTTGGGGGTGGGACCATGAGCCCTTGGGAATCTTAGCAAAGACAGAAGAAAACTATGGAGACCACCTGATGCTAGGAATCAAGGGAAGCCTCTGATTGGCTTTCTCTTATGTCCATAGAGACTGAGATGTCTTCTATCCCATCATGAGATTATAGCAAGTCCAGGCAGGATCATTGATGAGCTCATTGTCCAAAAAAGTGCAGACATGTTGGCATCAGAGGATTTCACATGGGATACTAACTAAAAAGCTTCAGTGTTAATGTAGTAGTCATGACTGGCAAGCAGCAGGATCCAATCATCAGATGATAGTGCCTGTGCAGGTGGGCTCCTTGGGAGAAGGAGCTGGCACTCCAACATGTTAAGAAAACAAAATAATAAAATATACTTCAATGTTGTTCTTTAATAGCAAGAAGAAGCAAGTCAATTTGCCTTCCAAAATTCCTTTAAGAAATACCATCCAAGGCATCGTTGCCATCACTTCTTGCAAGGGAGGAATTGGGTAATCATACACAGAGCACACACTTGTTCAGCTGCTCAGCATGTGGAAAATCATCATGCTTAGTCCCTTTAAATCAGGAGCTGCAGCCAATCTTCCTATGCAGGGACTGCAAGGCACCATATACATCTGTTCGAGAGGAGCACAGTAAGGTGCGGTCCAAGAGCCCTTGCGCATCACTGTTGCATTGTGGAGCATGTTCACATATGTTTCTTTGCCAGGTAGATCCCCCAAAGTTCCTAAGTCCCGACGGGTGAATATCAATTTTGTGTGACTTAGTTTAGGGAGTCCTAGTGTTCTGCGTTCCATCTGCTTGAAAATCACACTTGCATTAAGACTGCATTGGAATTGGGAGTCTACTTTAAGGTCCTTGGAGCATCAACAGCCAAATTCTGTGCGAACCAATCTTTCTCCTTTCTTTGTTTCTTGCTTCTGTCACCGTGGCTCTTTCTTTTCACATCTACTTGCCCTTCCTTAGATAATTAATTCATTATCTAATTCAGGCATTTTGTTTTTTCCTTGCTTGGCCTCTTGGTCTAATAAAACCAAGCTAAAATCTAGACTGTACATTTCAACTCCAATATCAATGTCCTGATCTAGACACTGGAGGGAGATGTGGGTGCGGGTGTGGGGGGGGGCGGGTCCTGGGGTTTCATTGGATGTATGGAGCTGGCAGGACCACAAATCCCCGTGAGAGATGGACTTCTGCAAACTGACTGGGCTTCAGACTCCTTGCTTAGAGAGCAGCTGTTCTGGGTTCTCCGTGGGGATGGCAGTGACCCCCAGGCACCCTGAGGGTCCGGCTGGACTGCTCTACATATTCCCGTTACTTCCTGCAACATTTGGCAGGCAGTGCCCAAGCAGCAGGGAATGGGTTAGGGTGAGGGAACCCAGTCATGCTTGCTGCAATTGTATCTGATTGATGAGGGCACGGGACTGTGGAATCCACCCCCACTGAAGTGTGTGTTGAGAGTGAGTGCTAAGCTGAGCTTGCATGTAAAAAAATATAAAAATTTCAACATGATTTTACTTTATGATGAGGAAAAAAAATCCCTACTTTTTATTCTATTTATCTTTTAAAAAGGAAAATGTAAATACCATATTTTTCCTATCAAGGAAACTAAACAAAAGAAAAAGAGTTTTTTTAATTATTCACAGAGGAAACAAATCAAGAATCATGAATCGGATTGAAATATTTAAAGCAACGGCATTATTCAACTTGCCAGTAACTTCTGCTATGTCCCGGAAAAATAAAAATAAATAAAAACTGTAATGGCCTCAAAGCTGGAGGCAAAACGACACCTTCTTTTAGTTGGAAAATAAAATAAACTTTAATATTTCTTCACCTGGAGAGAAGCTATTTCTCAAATTTCTAGTTAAAATCTTTTCCTGTGACTTTGAGTCATCCGCCCTTTCAATGCAAGAATGAATAGCCTCAACTCAGGAGCTCACACTCACCCTGACGGCCTTCTTTAGGGTTTAGATTGACTGATAAACTTGGAATTATCCAAGTCTGCTTTTCCGGGAGACTGTCCGCTTCACACTGTGCTCCCGGGAAGCTGCTTGTGCCTGGTTAGACTTGGGATTTTTCTATAAATCTGTAAAGGCTGTAAACACGAGCAGTCCCCAGTGGCTTAACAAAATCATTCCTCCCCGACCACATAATTGCTAAATTGTGCATGTCAAATGGCTGCAGGATATTCTGTCCCGTTTCCAGCAGGTTATCAAGGCAACTTGCTGGAGAATGGTGTTGTTTATGTGTCCTTTAAGTTGGGAACTCAAAGGTCAAGAGTGGCCAAAAGCATTTTCAGTGAGTAACTGCTCCCTTTCCCAAGCTCCTTAACGTGCCTCTGCGGTGAGCCTCATCATTTACTATGAAATGTGTGCTTTTAGTTACTAAGGCAAAGCCAACCCTTCCTCCCAGGCCTTATTTTCCTTTATCACAATGACCAGTCATATATTTATTACATGCCCATGCCCAAGTTGACATGATAGCAGTGATACATTTTTGTCTCATAATTATTTTTGAAGACATTTTTTAAAATGTGTATTTTTTAATGCTTTTAAATTCAAGTACAAACAGTAATTAAATATCAAGTGTGCAATAGTATTTAGCCTGAGTAAGATACAAGAGTCCTTATTTGTAGTGGGATAGAAATATCTCTCCTTAATGAGAGGGTGCTTTTTGTCTGATCTCCGGGCTGTCTTAGGAGTAGAGAACTTCAATTAATACAGTGTGAGTCATGGCAAGGCTGAGCCGGATGAAGCCATTGAGCAAGCAGATTCAAATCCTGCCCTTCGCCAGTGTTTTCTGTGAGTCACGCTCCTGAGTGGGGCACCACTGGTTGTTCTAACGGTTAAACGGCTACTTCAAATTAGTCTTCAGTTTTGACAGTTAAATAGGTTGCATCGATTAATTACTAGGGAATAATTTCCCATTTCCCAAAGCACAGACTAGGAAAGCATATTCATAAATATGCTGAAACATTTAAGCGCTTTCCTCAACTCATAACCTAAAACGTGTATGTGATGACAAGTCTTGGAACTCACGAGTCCCATGTCCCTGCAGGAACACACTTTAGGCAGGAGGACTTGACTTTTCCAAGTAAGAGTGAAACACACTTGACAGTCACATTTGATCAGAAGTTTATGATTCCATTGCATGTGCAAACTGCAGCCTTTTAGAAGAGTTTTTATTTCCTCCATTCTTTAGACTTAATCGTGGTGATATCATTACAAGAAAAGTAGTGTATGCGTGTAAAGGCTAAAAGAACAAAAGACACCAGTGATACCCAGCCCGAGACACTGCATTGGAAATACAAAGGATCTCAGCAGCATCTGAAACAAATGAACGGAAAACAGATTGTCATCAAATCTTCAATTTTTTTTCCTCTCAAAAGTTTGATGCATATTTCTTTGGGGAATAGTTTGCAAATGATATATAAAATATGTGAAATACAATTGTAAACAGACATGCAATTTACCCAGGTTACAATCTGTTCCATGATCTTTGTTCACTCACAGGAGAAAAAAAGACGGGGTATGCCATTTGGAACAGGATTGGGCCACAATAAATCTCATATTGAATTATTAGAACTGACATTATTAATATTTTTAATATTCTATGGATTTCTCCTGATTCTTTGCATACCATATCTTTAGTAAACTCTGGGGCCTTAATCATTTTAAGATTGCCTGTGTTCTCAATAACTGTTGTCTGGTATGCCAGCGCAACCTCTTTGAATGTCAATAAATATGCATGGCTACAAAGAACGCTCTATCAGAATCTCTGATGTCTACAGCATTAACTGCTATATGCAGTGTTTCTTACACTCTTGTTCGCTGAACACATGTTGCCCTGGGGTCTGAAATTGAGCTACCCTTGGCCTTTTGTGGCACTTAGGCCTCTTTCTTTCAGCAAAGGCCCAGCACGGTGGGGGAGAGGAGAACCTGGAAAGGCGGGGTGGGGGGGGAGAGCAGAAAGTGCAGGCTCAGAAGATGGGAGAAAGCAAAACTCCCATAGCCTGCTTGTCAGAGCATGGGAAAAGCGAAAATCAGTGCCCCGAAGTGCGTCCTTCCACCCCACCTCACCCAGCCGGGCCACCAGTCACTGACCAAGGCTGCACGGTGACTGCACTCACGCTTTGAGGTCGCACTGGTGCCAGAACCCTGACTGACAGCACATTTGGAAACTAAGTGTGGGACATTGTCCTGCACTAGCCAAGCAGAAAGCTCGGGGGCTGCACTCAGGGCCCAGACTCACGGCACAGACCAATTCTTTCTAGGTGGTCGGCCATGGAGCTCTGGTCTGACCATTTTTACTATGGATGTTTCTAGCTGCAGAATCGCTGGAGTAGAAATGCAGGATGAGATGCTCGCACAGGGTATGAAAAACGGGAAAACATCCAACATATCTGTTTATACTGCGGACCTGGTCTTTTGTGTGCTGCTTCTCCTGCAGGGAGACAGCATGGGAGAATGGTAAAAGTTTTTCTTTTTGTTTTGTTTTTTTTTTTAAATCAACCCTTATAAATACTTAAGCAGTGCTGTATAATGTTCCAAGCAGGCCGTCCCTGCTATTATTAAGAGGTATAGCTTGGATCAGCCATATGCTGGTCCTATTTAAATGGAGAGGAGTTATAAGGCAAAATAAGAGATTGCAGCTGGTAGCTACAGTAGTTTACTATTTTTGAGCAGCTCTTTAGTATATGGTATTTTAATTCATCCCACAGATTCAAATTGGACTTTGTGTACACTAGGATATACTGTATACTGCTCAGAGTAATGCTGGCTTGCTAAAATTGCAATGTAGATTGAAGCAAAAGAGGCAGTTTTGCTGTTTCTTAAATCTATTCAGGCGTTCCCCACAGAATGGAAACGCTGACGGGCCAGCTACCTCTGCATACACGGACGCCGGGAGCGTGTGGCGTCGCATCCTTCCACTTTCTAAGTACAGAATGGGTAATTAGTATCGCTCGGGCTGCTCGAAAGATGTGCACTCTCCTCATTGTACAAAGAATGCTGATTTTTCAGGGGTTTATAATCAGGCCAGGAAAAGAAAACGCAGTGGATAAAATTGGGATCCAAGTCTCACTCATGGGCAATCTTATTTTTATTTAAGAAAATCTGAGGCAGAGCAAAGTAATCAGAGCTGTGTTCAGCTAAGAAATCTACCGAGTGGGCAGTATCTCAGCTCTCCAGTGCCTTTCTGCAGCCTTGAATTTGTTTTCGTTCTCATTTTGCTCTTGAAACATCATGTTTCGTGTACCTTTTGTTCAAATCTCACAAATACTAAAGGAAATGGTCCTTCTTGCTTCACATTAATGAAACACATCAGGGAAAACTCCTTGTGTGTTGTGCATATCAGATGGGCCCAGCAGGTTAGGCTTTCCCACAGGCCCTTAGCTGCCTTGGTCTGCCAGGATTCTCTCTGTCCTGGTATTGGTGGTCAGGTTGTGTTGGGTTTCCTTATTAATACTCTGTTAAGCCAAAGCAAACCCTACTCGGGCTACTCCGTCCCTGAAAGCAATTAACCTGTAATATGAGCACTCACGTCGCTGTGCACTGCAGAGGACCAACAAAGATCTGCCATTTGGCACAGGGACAAGTTTTAATCCTCTCTCAGTAGAACTCTCGGGAGGATTTTTAGCACATGGACATTGCAGAACAGACATGTTCCAACTGCCCTGGTATGATACACTGGATGGATTCCAAACACGGAAAGCCAGTGCGGACAACTGGCACTGAATTGTAGAAGGTCGGTAGCAAACTCCATTTTAGTCCAACTGCTCTATGGCTTCCATAGTGGGCAAGTCCTACGGAGAACACATACAACCTGTGGATAAAAACAAACCACAACTGAATTCACTGAGTGGGGAAAAAATATCACTGTTGGTAAATGATTTTAGTAAGTGGTGTCGTCGTTTACATTTTAAAATTTTTATTTGCCTTTTACTTAGTTCTGTCTAGTTGGTGAAATTAGTGTGTCATTCCTTCTTTTCAAGACCATACTAAAGCATCTTTCATGTCTGCTCTCAGGCATTCTGTTTCTGAGACCATCTTGCAAAGACTGATTATGTACCTGCCTTGTTTAGGGTTGGCTCTGTACACCATTGCTTCTGAAATAAGAATTGACTATGTTTGTCATGATTTTATCATCTTTATCTTTTTACAAAAGGGCATTCTTATAAAAAGGAGGGGCTTTCATATAAAAGGGCTTTCTCTGAGCTCCCACCATGATGATGGAACCAAACATCTTCCCACCAAAGCCATGACCTGCTTTAGACAGCTTCTCACTACCCTAGATTCTGGTTGTTATGGGTGCTTCCTGATTGGACGCTTCTGTGTTAGTCGATGGTGTCAGCCTGGTGTAGAAACATCCCAACTTGACAAAATCCAGGCCCTTCAATCATCGGTATCATCTTTTCATAAAGTAAAATGTTATTTCTCCTTCCCTTATCTATTCTCAACTTCTCCACCTTGATCTACACAACAACTAAACAAAACTAAAACAGGTCCTCAGTTACTTTCATTGACAGTGGTTCTCAACCTTCCTAATGTTGTGACCCTTAAATGCAGTTCCTCATGTTGTGGTGACCCCCCAACCATAAAAATATGAATTCTGCTTCATAACTGTACTCTTCTTACTATTATGAATCCTAATGTAAATATCTGATATGCAGGATATCTAATATGAGATCCCCAAAGGGATTGTGACCCCCAGGTTGAGAACCAGTGCTTTAGTAGTCAATAAGTGTCTTTACCAGGTTATAAGACTTTTAAGTATTTGTAAGTTTAACTTTATTTCCATTTAATTTTCAAGTATACAAAATACCTTATCAAGTATTCTGATGACAGTGTGTTTTCTTTAATGATATATTTTGTTGTGACTAGGTTGGTTTACTTAAAGAAATTCAGTTAAGTCATCTGAAGCACTGATTTGACCTTGTGCATTCTGGGAATAAAGCAGAACACACATGTGGCCAGGATCAATGTGCACATCCTATTAGACCAGCAGCTGTGAGCATCTCTCTTCTCCTCCATGATTTATCATTCAGGCAACAATGAGCTAAGAACACAGCACAACCAAACCTGTAGGAGCCCCCACAAGGGAGTTCTTAAACCTTTAAATGAGGATACATACAATCTTTAAATGCTGGCTACAGGAGCTGATGGCCAGCTTCAGTTCTTTAGTGACTGTCAGTAAAAGAGGAATTAGCACTCAAGGCCAGGAGAGTAATGGCTGACCCTTTGGTTGCCATATGCAATTAAAAGTCAGTGGAACGCCAAAACTCACAGTAAAGGAAACATGCTTTTAAAGAGAATAAGGGGAAAAGCTAGAAAAGAAATAGGGTAAGTAAGACTTTCATGATGTTGAGTAAGGAGACAGGAAGAACCATGGGCTCAGGTGAAGCTGAGCGCATCAAGGTGACATGCAGTTGAAATCCACACATGTAGGTGTATGGGGAATGTCCCTTCCAATGAACACTGCGGCAGACCGAGATTCAAGGTCACTCACACCCGTTTCACTTAGCAGGCTTGAGCCTCATCCAAAGGGCAAGTTGAAGACATCTTAGCTTGCCTGGCTTAGATTTCTGTATGATCACGTAGCTGACTTCCCTTTGTTCAATGTCATATTATTTAAGAATGGCTACCATGATGCCAATCCCCATTTCACCAACACCTGAACAACAGACACTTTGCGAAATAAGAAACGAGGTAGCAAAGCGCCATCCCTTTTGCCTGCTGGGCAATACTCTAACATCTCCTCCTTACCAGAAAGAGGAGTGCCTTTATTGTCTGTGATTGCAAGGATGGGACCTGGCTTCCAGCAGGCATATTTATATGCTTCCCCAAATGCGACCCTATGTCAAAGTGTCACATCTCCTGTATCTGAAGCAACAGCGGCTGAAGAGCCTGCAATGCGCGTGGAATGAAACGAGCAGAGAGACCCACGTGTGTGTGGAGCACCAGCCGCCTGATGTTCTGGCAGGTTTTGCCACACGAGAAGCAGAATCAGATTTTGTTGGGCCAACATAGCTTCAGAAGGAGAAATGATTCAGCCATTAATACTTTGACAGAAGCCTTCTCTACAGGAAGATTCATTTAAGGGCTAGAAAAAATATTTTCTGATTCAAAGCTCCTTTCAAGAGTAGAAAGGGGAAAGCATATTTGAAGGTTAACTCTGCATTCAACATCATTGAAATATTTAGCTTCATGAATTTCAGGCTTTAATTAGAAAGTTTCGAGTACTTGAGATTTGATGGTCCGGAGATTAACACTACAACCCACCTTTAGACATGCCTGCCTACATTTCTCAATAAAAGAAAATACATAGAGGTAATCATTTAGGAAGAAGGGAAAGGACCCACTGAGTTTGAGAATAAAAGATGGACTTTAGTTGAATTGTTTTCTTGGGGTGAACTATTTTGCCCAAACTAACTTGACCAAAATTCTGATCTTTCCTCAATAGCAAATTGTCCTGAAGACGGAAACCTCTGCAGCCCACTGTGCTGAGTCCCACCATTTATTGATACATATGGGAACCCAGGTGCCATGTACACAGGAAGCGCCACAGAGTTCACTCGGCCTTCGGACCGATCCCGAGGTAGTCCATGGTCAGAGTAACTGCCTATTCTGATAATCCTGATATTCTGTAATGCTCTGGAAGATGAGTTGAAAGGATTCATTGAAGGCTCCAAGCACCCCTGAAATACATGTGACGTCTTCTGATTATTAGTCTCTGGCCAGAAGCCATCTTTGTGTGCCCAGCTTATAAATAATAATAAATTAGAGTTCTATTTTCAGACTAGACAGCCTTGCCTTTTCAAAGAGGATATGATTTCAAGCTTTGTAGATGACTCGTGCAGGACCCTTATGTCACACCCTGGCAACAGGTCATTTCTAACATGCTTAAAAACACAAGGTTGGCCTGATAAATCCTAACTGCATCCTCTTAAGAACTAGCATGTCAAAGTTTTATAATTTGAAAGTTTTAGTTTGTTATCATTTTATTTTTGTTAATCTCCACAGTTAGTAACCTTTAAAGATAAGGCTACCTCCAAGATTTTTCTTTCATTTTCATTTATTTTAAAATCCACTTCCTGTGACTTTGGGCTTCTATGTCTCCTTATTCTTAAGTTCAGCACCAATAGCAAAGTGTACTAAAGGGAAAATAAAACCATACCAATACATCCTGTTTTCCTATTGGCTCTCTCATGTGAACGGGGAGCCTTGATGACCTGAGATCTTGATCACATTTCTCAAGGAGACATTTCAGAAATCCTATGAGTGCCTTGCCTACATAACCAGAAGGAAATGTATCAATTCCCACTTTACTAATTGCAGAATACTGTTTGGCCTGTAAATATTACTTTGAGCACTTTTGGTTTAGAGCTCTGCTCTTGCAGGCGTGAGTTAGGAAGAGTGGGTTTTGTGGTGTATTTGTAAATAAGGTCTTCATTCATTTGGAGAGGCAGCGTATCTTCTCTTGGTATGAGAAGGAATGTAAATTGTCTACAGATGACTTCTGTTATAGGTTATAAGAAAAAAAAAGACATAGAGAAACATTTACTTTAAAGAGCAAAAGACAGCCCACTCTTGTTCATTTCAATACAATAAACAGTTACATTTCTCGGCTTAAATATTTGGAAATCAGATCTGGAACACATGTCCTTTGTTCCTAATTCAAAAAAGTGGTAGTTTTGTTTAAAATTTTTGTTTGCCATTAGACTATGCAATCTGTGTTGCAGCAGATGCATGACGAGCCCTATTAAAATACAATAAAAAAGCACCCAGGGCACTTTATTAAAAGTAGAATCAAGAGAATAGTTTTGATGCCAAAGAATTATATTCTTCAAAGTTGGTTTAGTAAAAAGTAATTGGAATCAATGGGTTAATTGTTTTAGAGCACTTATAAGTAAATATTATTAGCAAAGTATTTTAATTACTATATTTTATGTGGCCCAAATGTAAGCATTTATTAATACAAACCAAGCTCTCATTACAAATTTGCACAGAAAATGATAAAATATTATGTATGAAATGAAGCATTAGCATGGACCATTAAGTCTTCTATTTTCATTTAATTGAATTTGTCAGTAGTACCCTCTTTAACTGAAAACCAGTCATAACCACAAAATTAAATAACAATTAAAGAAACAACTATTGAAAGAGTTGCTTGGGAGCTAAGGTGCCATTTAACCAAAACATAGCAATTTAATGTAAATTGCAGACCATGTAGACACAGTTCTGAAAACGATGCTTCCTGTGGTTCCATGTATGTTTTCGTAAATGTTTCCACATTACACATTAGATGTCCTAGTTGGAGGACCAGTTCAGTTCCAAAAGGGGTGGGAAATCCCCACAGCCCATATACCTCTTCATGTTGTGAGAAGTCAACGAAGGCAACACAACAAGCTAACTCTCTGCTAGATTATTATTTTGGACTACCAATGACTGCATTGAGATATTTAGATCTAGGAATATGTGCCTCTTTCATAGTCTTACAAGCCACTTAGCAAAAACTCTATGTGACATTCAGGTCAAGCTACGACTACAGTATGTTTGACATTTTATGCACAAGAATACACTCTACCCTGAGTCTTATGGGATAAATTGCATTACTCTTTCAAATAAAATTTTGCTTATAAATCCCTGACTTAAAAATCATAATTTAAAATACAGTTTACTTTACCTAACAATTTAGTTTAGTTGTGTGTGCATGTGTGCACATGTACATTTATAAGCATATTTACACACGTTTCCTTATTCTTACTAGTTGCCTCTAACCTCTGCAGGTTATTTTTTATGCTGTCTGGGCAAGCTCCATGTTGCACAGCCAGCAGGGGGAGATAGGATTTAAGGAAATAGCAAACTGAGCTTCAAGAAAGCAACTACTTTAGGAAACAAACAAATCAACCAATCAACCAACAAACAAAAGGATTTGTTAAAGCATCCAGTGGAATACCTCGAATGCAAATGGGATGGGTGTGTATGTCAGATACCATGGAGGCTGCCAAACGAGGCTTTGAGAAATATTTTGTGCAAATCCATAAAGGTCTAGGTTAGAAGTCCCGCACACAAATGAGGTAGCTATTAGCCACACTTAGCAGTGATTTCTAATAGAGAAAGTGTGAATACGTGCATGTGAATCCTAGAATCAATTTACACAGTGCAAAGATCATATCTTCTATGTACATAGTCTCGTTTACGCAGAGAAAATATCAATGTCGCGGGTTGCTATTGCTAATATATGGGGCACTCACACGTAGAAACTTAGAAAATGAT
The DNA here is from genome assembly GCF_982192425.1 of Myodes glareolus. Lineage (NCBI taxonomy): Eukaryota > Metazoa > Chordata > Mammalia > Rodentia > Cricetidae > Myodes > Myodes glareolus. Next base: position 40,418,702 of record NC_142043.1, read on the forward strand.
AGCAACATCAATGATGGAAGAATTCCAATGTTTAAAATATGATTATTATTATGCATATAATTTAATTTGCATTTATTATATTCAAATGACTCAAATACGTGTGTGAGTGAAGTGTAATCAATATGGGTTCCTGATTTTCCATGTCTCCTTAAAAATGATCAAGCTTATGATTTGGAACAAAATACTCTCCTTTCACCAGTAAGAAAGTTCACTTGGTTTGTCTGGTACTAAAAACAGTAATATGGTCTGAGTCTGTCATTAGTCTGAAGTGGACCCCAACCGAGGAAGTGAAGATTGACCTGTATTGACTGATGTTAAAATTATAGCTGAAGAAAATAGAAGTTTAAAAACCAACCTTACCTCTGAGAACTGATTTGCTATGCAGGACACTCCCCATATGTTTTATTTAATTTGATATTCAACCATGTTCAAGATAAAACGTCTACACCTGTATTAGAGATGGAAGAAATAGCATGTTTATAATTTGTTTTGGCCCTAAGTTGCAATTATATGGAGTAGGTTTCTTTTTGTAAGGTGATACTCAAGAAAATTTTCAAATGTACATTGTTAGAGTTCCAAATGATCATTTCCCATTGAGTTAGCAACTATCTTTTACAAGTGGGAATGTGAGCACGCAGAAATTTTCCTTTCCACATCCAAGTGGTTCCTTATGTGTGTTGTCTCCTCAAAGATTCCATTGCAGAATATCAAGCAAGACAAGGGCTGAATTTGGCATTAAATTCAATTTAAAAACTCTTAATTTTAATACAATTTAAAATTTAAAAACAATCCTGCTACATACATGCATATATGTGTACACACATACCTCTTAAACTACGATGCAACTTTGTTACAATTTTTCTTTAATTTTTGTAATTAAAATGTCTAATTGACTACTAATAAGTATGCATAGTTATGAGATACAATTTGATATTTGGTCTATGTGCATATTGCCCAAATAGTTGGCCAGGGTATTTAGCACATCTGGTAATAAAGAATATTCTTGTGTATGAAAAGAATGTGAAAAATCTATGCTTTATTAATTTTGAAATGTATTATCAACTATTTTTACCAGGCAATAGAATAAATCACTAAAGTCTGTGCTTATAGTCTTAATTGAAATGACTTCATTTTGATCCCAATTATCTTCATCCATCTCTCTACCTCCCTTCAGCCACTGCTTGCTAGCTACTTAGTTTCTCTGAATTCAACTTTTTAAAGATTCCATATAGAGATATAGTAACATATAAAGTATTTCCATGTCTGTTTTATTTGACATTACATATTTGCTTCTCCCATCCATGTAGTCATGAATAATAGAATCTACATCCTTTTAAAGGCTGTATAATATTCCACTGCACTCATATATCACATACATGTTTCCTTTATCTATTCATTTATTGAGGGATACTTACATTGGTTTCATGCCTTGGCTATTGTGAATAATTCTGAAATGATCATGGGAGTGCAGATGTCTCCTTGACATACTGATTTTAATTCGTTGGATATGTACCCAGAAATGGGATTACTGGACCATATGGCAGTTCTGTTTTTAGTTTCCAGTATTCCAATTTTATTTTCCATCCAGCCCATACATGATACCTGACTGATCTCAAAGGAATAATTCAAAAGGGTGTGACTGGGAGCCGTGAGCTCCAGGATGGAGGACTATTACAGAGACTGAAAATGAACTTCTCACATGGGCTTGAGCATGCTGTGACCTGCCCTGACTATTCCACATTCAGACCCTGAGTCAAGTTCATTTCAGAGAGAGAGACTGCAAAAGACCTTTGCTAAAATATCTTTCCCTTACTAAAATATTTAATTTCTCTGAGCTTCTGAATATTTTATCATATATAGATTAAACTGAGATTCATAGAATTTAATGTGGAGACTTGCGCTATTTTTATATATCAGATATGCTGATTTTCTTCTCCCATATTATCAATACACTTCCTTCTAAATCCATCGCACTTGGTTTTTCCCCCATAATCCTTCACCCCACATGCCTATCCAGAATCGTCCTCTGTTTTGGACAGAACACTGTGACTAACTTGACTGCTCCAACTGATTTACAAAGCTGAACTGGAAACATATGCTGTCACCCTCCCTGTCGGGGATCTATGACTATACCAGCGGTATGTCATGGTGGCCATCTTCCAGGCCCCTAGAAGAAGGGGATGAATGTTGTTGGGCTATAGTAGATCAGAACATTCGAGGGGATTATATCAACATTTTATGTTTTCACTGGGAGCAAGGCAGTTTCTCCAGTGCTGGCATTTGGAATGTGGACTCAGAAGTCTTTGAAAGTTGCCAGAAAAAGTCCAGTCTCAGAGGGAGGCTCAGACGATAGGCCACTAATCAGAAAATGTATCATTCCAACCAGATGGTTGGGATTGCACCAAGATACCTCACAGCCCGCAGATTCACAATAGCTGGAACACACTAACGTTTACATCCTAGGTTCAACCATGGGTGGAACTTGAAAGGAAGAAAAGTCCCCTGACCCATAAAGTTATAGGGAACTCAGGCTGATGATGACAGCATCGTTTCCACACAGGGATCTGCTTTCAAATTCTGCTTCTCAGGGTGACTCCTAATGTTTTTGACACATACATGTGGTTGACTGGCGCTGGTTGTATAAACCATATCTGTGTTGAAAACATGAAGAGGTGAAATCTCCCATATACCTGAAGAGGGAAAATTAACCAGGCTAGCTGATATACACTGTCTCTCACAGAAACCAATGGCAATGAAATGACCTGGGGAATTTTCTTATAAAAAGAATATTTTAAAAGTCTTTTAGATTTGTCAGAGATTATGCTTATGAATGCTTGCTTGCATATTTTGCTTTATTTTTTTTCTGTTTTTTGAGAAAGGGTTTCTCTGTAGTTTTTGGAGTCTGTCCTGGAACTAGTTCTTATAGACCAGGCTGGCCTCGAACTCACAGCAATCTGCCTGCCTCTGCCTCCCGAGTGCTAGGATTAAAGGCATGCGCCACTACTGCCCAGCTCGGCTTGCATGTTTGTGTGTGAACTATGGGCATGCCTTGTGCCCATAGTGGTCAGAAAAGAGGGTTAGCTGACTTGGAACTGAAGTCACAGAACGCTGTGAGACTCCCTGTGGGTGCTTGGAATTGAAGCCAGGTCCTGTGCAAGAGCAATAAATGCTCTAAATTGGTGAGCCATATCTCTGCTCCCAAAAGGAATATTTGTATAGTGTAAGTTATTTCTTATAATCAGTTCCTCAACTAGAAATGTAAAACTCTCTCGAAAAGGCATTTGCATAATTAACTGAGAACTTTAAAAGTCTGTAGTGTTAAAGAAATAATTAGCATCCCTCCCCCTCCCCAAGCCTTCCCTCGATGTCTCGTGTCACTCGGCAGGCTCATATGTGCACCATATTGTCACATGCTGCAGGGCTGGTCTGCAGAACTTCTAGTAAACATAAATTAATTAACCACCATCATGTGTGACCAATGAGTCATGTGAGATCTTGGCCTCGTTTCATCCCCAGGACGAGGTTAGCCTTGGAGCAGGTCATTTCCATGCTGTTTCCCATCTCCGAAGGCCTCAGTCTCCCTTGCAGAAATTTCCCAGCATCTGACAGGGAAGCATTTTCCCTGTGTGTGGAGGCTGCCGGCTAGAGCATGCTTAAGCGCTGCTTCACCTTTCTTCCCGGTAGAACAATCTGGATGCATTAACTGAAAACAAAGGGCACCTGAGCCACTATTGATATTACTACAGAGAATGTGAGAAAGAGACTGGAGAAAGGCCAAGACTGGAAATAGTGGGGAAAATAGAGACACCGGACCATGACCTATGTCCCTAAACAAGGTCAAAACACACTATGAAGTACTCTGGATGAGAAATATATCGGGGCAGGGTACCCTGTTGAGAATTCCAACTTCCGAAGGAAAGTGCCAGTACAGATTATGTTTTCTCAATGAACTTGGCAATAAATTCATGGGGCAATGCAATCTGACCTGAAATTAACCTAATAATAATAATAACAATAATAAGTTTGAGTTTTTAGCTGGACTTTATTACTTGGAATAGTCACGATTTCATTTCCAGAATGAGAGAGTGTGGAAGAAATGCCCTCCTCTGAAGCATCTAGTTCCATAGCATCTCTCACCACAGTTTGTGGCAAGCAGCTGAGACCCCATAGATCAAGCTCCTGTAGGTGAAAATCAAGAAATTTCCACTTGAGTTCTGGGTGGCTGTCTGTTGTAATTATAGTTGATCTCATGTTGTTCTTTTTAGTTGACATGTCACAAGCCGTGGATGCACTCTCCCTCACTAGCTTTCCATCATATTCAGGGCATTCTCTACTTACAGTGGGTTGCTCTGTCTCCATTTCCAATGCTGTAGCGCAACACCAGCTCTAGGCGCTTTGGTACAGTTCGTGAGTCAGGCAAGGGGCTGGAGATTAACACACAGAGAGACACAGAGACACAGGTAACTCCAAGAATTCCCCAAGAATGCTCAGAATGCCTCTTTATTGTTTTCCAGGGCAGCCTATATAGGGTCTACTTGACTAATGGCCACACCCTAACTCTCAGCTGCGAGCCCACCAGAAAACCACTCCCCTGACATCAGGAACACCCGAGGGTCTCGTGCTCAGAGCAGCTGCAAAACAAGTTGTTTACTCAAAGCTGCTACAAGCGTATGAAAACAAGCTGTTTACTCCAGCAGGCAGGGGGTCACAGGAAATTCAGGGTCTGGGGGCCGACAGTCCCCAACACAATACAAGACTGTAAAGGGCGGGCATCAATATAGCCTTGTGTCCACACTGTGCTATGGTGTGACATGTGTGCTTAGGGAATTTGTAGTCCTAATCCCAGAGTGTCAGCAAGGAAAATATTGAAATATGAAGCATTTAAAAATTGATTTGGACATAAAGTAAATAAACTTTCATTTCATATTTGTAGGTAAGTTCAAAATTTCCCCAAATAATTTGGCTTTTTCATATACGAAATAAAACCAACCTTTTAGACCTCTAAAAGAATTGTGTCTTAAACTAAGAGGAAGGGTTTATGGTGTTGTCTGTATAGGATGGAAAAGTGTACTTCCTTACAACTGTTGCGATTGTGTCCCATATTCCCAAGTTAACACCTTTTTTCTTAGAAGTGGTCAGCACTATTCATGCAATAAAATGGCTCATCTGATCACTACCTGTACTATTATTGTGTGCAGATTATGAATGAGATTCTGATATTTTATAACTCCTAAAGAATGTGCCTTTAATACTTTAAGTGAAATATAGATGATTTCCTGTTGATTTTATATGACATATTCATGTGTCCACATGTTCGGGCATTAGCACTAAATGTTCGTACTAATTTCAACTTGGGTGCCTTCTTTTAACAAATGAGGTTTTATATAACTTAGCTAGAGTACAATTCTCCTTAAAAGAAAACAAGAAACATCTCATTTCTTGTGTAAAAAACCATTTGGCTTTCTGGACAGACTACTCATTTATAACTACCTCAAATTGTGGAAGGCTTCTTTAAAACCAGCGGCCACATTAGATATGTCCCGACAGGCTAAAAAACGAACCCAAATTCTGTGATTGGGAATAACAAAGAGCAGGGCTGAAGAGTTGGCTCAACAGCTAAGAACACTTGCTGCTTTCTCAGAGGGCTGGAGTTTGGTTTCTAGCTCTCACATCAGGTAACTCATAATCACTTTATATATCAGCTCCAAGAAATCCAATATTCTCTTCTGGCTTCTGGGGACATCCTTACACATGTTTATATACACACACACGGACACTTGCACACACAAACTCACTCACACATGAACAAATAATGTCAAAAAAAAAGAAAGGAAAAGAAAAAATATGAGAGCTATGTGTCTGCCCTCAGCTCCATGGTCATATTGTTATTCACTTACCCTCCGGGTCTAGGCCTCCTACATCAGTTTGTATTAATTTTGTAGAAAGTCTCTGATTCTTCTCACTGGACTGACATCCTCCAGCAGACTTCTGTACAGTGTAGTGCTATGGCAATGACTAGACCAGAACCCATGAAGCCCAGATACTTGAACTCCCAGAAGGTCGGTCAGTCCTGGGACTTCCTTCTGTTCAAATCAGTGAAAAGTTCAGCATAGAGTCACACCATCGAAGGGCACAGTGGGTACATACCAATGGAATCCAATCTTATGCCTGACTATTGCTTCCAGAACTTCTAAGACATCTACAAAGTCTCCTTTAAATTGAGCCTCTACCTAAAGGATCCTCTATTGTATGGTGAAATAATTAAGGGAATATGCAAAATATTATAGTGATGCAAACTCCCTGTTTTGCCTGCCTCCTGTGTAGCCTCCCACTAAGGAAAAACTATGAGAAACTAAAAGAGGAATTTTTTAGTTTATAGTACCAGATGCTCTCAATTCTGGCATAAGCGTGATATCGACTCTTTTTAAAAATGTTATTCACTGTAATACTGTCAGAGAATCTGTATCACAATGGGTGAGTACTACAGATAGCTCGGCACACCAGTCCCCCGAAATTCCATAAGGGAGACCACCTGGCCACAGAGCATCTCCAAGCTCCCTGCCTTTGCTGTCAATTGCACCACATTTGCAATGTCTCCATTTCAGTGTGCTAAATACAGTTATGGTGAGAACCCCACGCGGCAAACAAAAAATAAAAACATTATCCGCATACATCACGATGGTCACAGAATATTATTTGGAGAGTTTCAATTTGTGGGCTCATCTCATGGCAAGGGAGCATGAGCCAGTGATCAATAAAAGAGCTCTAAGCACAGAAACACACGGCAGTGGGAACAACTGCTCAGTAAGGAGAAGGAAAAAAATCCAGAATGGTGTAACATCCGCAGCTGCAATAGAGCACCCTGTGTGGGTGTATTAAATGATGGTCATCTCAATCAAACACCACTGCTGCTTCACTCCCTATGGATGTGCCATCGGGAGTAAGAACAGCAGTTTACGAGCCAGAAAGGGCATTCTGTAAACATGCTTCAAAGGAAAGATTTTGTTTGCACTTGTTGAGGGCAGATAGTACGTTCAGATGTTTTAGGGGGTAGAGGGAGAAAGCAGGGGGAGGTTGATCGAGAGAAATGGAGGAAATGCTAATATGCCTAAAAGTCAACCTTCAAGACAAATCTAGTGTCTCCATGTTATCTGACAGAGATAGGTCCGACCCTTGAAAGAAGCTGGGTCGTTATTAACCTTGCAGGACATAAGCCGTATTTGCTCTTAATAACCATCAGCAGTATTGTGGGAGGACACCACTGATTCTGCTGTGCCGTGCTGTGCACCGGACCTTCTCTCAGCCATACCAATAGTCTCTAATCAGCAGAGTAACATCCCACTAAAAAAAAAAAAAGTTTGGTTTGGAATTTTCTCGGCTTCCCTTTAGATGGGGCACAAGCATACCAGTGGTTAGCATTCTTCTGTCACAAGAAACTTGTGGATCACCCAGAAATACTAGTGCAGCTTCCTTTTCCTTGGATCCATACCCCACATAAAAGTGACTGTATTCTCATTCCCACAGTGTGTTTGCATATAATCTCAGGGCTTCCCGGACAGGGCGCACAGGCTTCCATTGATCAGAGTGAAGAATTTAACATTAAAGGAAAACGAATCCCATTCCCACCTGCTTTGAAAGTCCGATCACACTGTGCATATCTAGATGCGCAGAACTCAGCAAATATTTGTTGATGACGGTAGCTGATATCGGCCTCCCTTGACATTGCTTATATATATATATATATATATATATATATATATATATATATATATATATACTCATTTTCAAACAACCTAAATTCAGTAGGAAGAAAAAAATCATTTTAGAAGGGGTGAATTCACACAACCCACTTTGAACACAGTTCTGAAAGCATTTTGTAATAGACCAGGCTGACGGAGGCAACACCTAACAGGCTGAAGCCTGTTCCCTTCTGAACACGCCACGAACAGATTCTAGCTTTAGTGCTTCTAAATATTCTTGTCGCAACTCCAGATCAGCCTTTCCATGAAGCGCTCGTTTTAGGCAATTTCTTATCTCACATGATTCTACTTTGAAATAATTTAACGTCGTAACACTCAAACATAAGACGACATGAGAGAGAAGATGACTTGCGTGGTTTGATCCATTTCCCTTCCTGCTTTCAGATGCTATTTCTCCGTAGCTCAATCTATTAAAAAGCTCAAGTTAATTTTGACCAAGGGAGATGCTAATTAGAGACACTCTATTCATGGGTAAAAGCAAAACTTCCTATTATTTATAGATTTGTTAATATTGGTGCTTCATTTTCCAATCATCTGAATAGACAGTTTCCTCTAAAAGTTTTATCTATTTTAATTTAAATAGACCGAGAACCATTAGAAGCTGCAGTTAATAGGAAAATAGATTATGTTCTGAATATACACAAAATAAAATTTTCTGTATTTTATGAATGTTTTTACACATTAACTTCCAGAATTTGCCTCATCAATTTAAAAACAGGCTTTAAAAAGGCCATAGAGATATCGAATTCAAAATATACCACTGTTATTTCACCTAAGAGTTCTGTCATTCAAATTCCCATGTTGGAGAAACATCCAGCACTCCATCTACCTTCACTTCCGCTGCAAGCAAGAGTTGAATGCGAGCCAATTTGCTGACTCAGTCACTATTACATTCTGTTTATTTTAGCTGCCAATCTAAGAAAAGCACAGCTCAACCAGGTTGACTTGTGTGAAATGAGGAATCGAAATATGATCATAAGAGCTGACTTAGACTGAGCAATTGACCTGTGCTGGGCGCTAACTACTTTTAGCTTTGGCATCTTATCCTACCCTTCCCACTAACCCCACGAGGCAGATCATGTCCATCCAAGTTTTGCACATTAAAGAGCAGTGTCTCAGAATCAACTTCCCCAAACCACACACTAAGAGATGGAAGGAGGTCCAAATGCATGTTGATTGACTCTAGATCAGTCATTATTCAAATTTCCAGAGAGTAATTAAAAGTGAAAAATAACTGTACACGGCTGCTCATTCAAACTTCCTGTGTCTAGCGGCGGCAGGCTAATCGATGCTACAGAGGTCAACCATCTCCACAGTCTCAGGTACCCCTATTGAATGGTGCTGCCCTACATTATTGTGTCTTAACAAGTACTAGAAAAATAAATATTTTGGGGGGTCTCTGTAATTTTAGGTAACTTGAGCTGGGGAGATAGTTCAATGATAGAGTGTCTCTCATATGCGTGTCCCTGAGTTTTGATTCTCAGCATCAAAAATCAAAACAGAAAATGCAATGAACTCTGTGCTTTGTGGTACAGGGCCTGCAGGCCTAGCACACAGACAATAGAGGGAGAAAGGTAAGCTCAGGCTCACGACCATACTGGCCTACAAAGCAACTTCTAGGCCAGATAGGGTTTCACAGGAAGACCCTGCCCCCCAAAAATAGTTTAATAAAATAATATTAATGATATGTGATAGCCTCAGTTCTAAACTTACTAGTTAGCCCCCTTCTTAGCTATTGCTGATACCTGTCATCTCGGATAATAGCAAATTCTTTCATCGTCTAGATCTAAGTGACCCAATCCAATTCAGCACAAAAACAATAGCCTCAGATGAAAAACTGCAGAGACAATCAACCAGGTTGGAAGTCCTGTCAACTCCTCACCAAGGAGAAGAAGACACCCATAAGAAGCCCTGGGGAGAGGACCCAGGGAAAAAGGGCTCTCTGATAAGTGTTAAATGTCTGACACCACACATACAACAACAGCAACAACAATGAAAATGGGGGCATGCATGTTAAATCTTAGTATCTAGAAATAAGAATTCACAGACAAACTTATGAGTTACTTGACCAATGTGATTTCTTTCCTAAATCCTATACAAATTAATTTAAATCTCAGAAGTTTGCAGCAGAGTTTACAGGTGTTTCAGTGGAGACACAACAGACAGAGAGAAACGATCTAACAGATAATGTCACTTCCACGCAGTGGAATGGGACACGCAGTTATATGGGAGCACATCTCCGTGTGAAGAAACTGAGAAGGTTATTCGAATAAACTCTGGCTTAAAATGTTACATGCACTGCCAGGGAAATGACTATATAGGTAGCTTCTCTGTCCCTACACCTTCATAATTACATATTTATAGACAATCTATTGCCCTGTGCATTCATTTTTTTTTAAATATCGACATTGCACATGTCACACCGGTCTACAGAACTTGCCAATTGTGCTTCTGCTTGAATTAGAAGGTGTGTGGCTGAATGCTAACACTCTTTAACATACCTCCTTAGCAATGAGAAAAACTGCGGGCCTGGTGCTTGAAGAGTTTTGGAAAGAGAAATGTCCTGTTGGCAACCAGACATTATAATGAAGTATCTAGGCACACACAAAGGACAAGACGAAACAGCATTGTGACTGCCACCTGGAAGAGGGTAATCTTCTACCCTGGCTTTCCTGCTCAGTCCACTCGTGTGGATAGCCACGGCTGCAGCCCTATGCAGTGGGTCAGGCCAGTGTCTAAGAAACCCTTTTTAGGCACATCTGTTGGTCATAGTCTAAGTCACACACTGTGTTAAAGACCTGAGCGGCTTAGCCACTGCTCTGAGACCTCTGGGATTGACACCCGGGGTTGTTTTCTGTTTGCTGTTTATTTGTTTTGCTGCCACTGTTTCATGAGTGTCAGGAGAGTCAGCTCTAATATGGGGAGTTGCATGATGATCTGAGGCACTTACATCACTGAGTGATAGTTCCAAGTAATCATTCTAGGTCCTGCTGAATCCAGGGGTAAATGTGGAAGGGGCAGCAAGGCCAGCAGAGTTTGCACATCATGAACAAAAACCAGGTGGGTATGAACTAACTGGCTTTTGTGGTACCTGAAAGCTGATTTTCGATTATAGGAAAGATGCTAGAATTCCTCTTTCCTGAACATTTTGTTCTAAATCTTTTCTCTGATTGCTTGGAAATGTTGCCAAGCCTTCTTAACAAACACAAATAGAGACACAACATAAATAACCACTGTTGCCTATAATCCAGACACATAGACTGTTAAGGCCGGAGGATTACCTCAACTCCCAAGCCGGTCTGAGTCACATAGTGGTCTTTGGGTCAGTCTACCGAAGGAAAAAAAAATTAAATTTCTGATATTTAAGTCTCAAGTTAAAACCCCAACTGCCAACAACAAATATGACTTCCACTTTGGGTGATTAATGTTTTTAACTTGTGCAGTTTATGTGATTATACTTCAGACATAAATGGAGCAATCATGTTCAAAGGAAGATGCATGTACCTACACACCCCTGGTATAGGGTGTGTACAGAGCATAGACAACTGAATACGTGTCAGATTGCTAAGTATTTTGTGATGTTCCCTTACACTTCAATATTTGCATTAGAGCAAAATGAAGATCATTGAACCCAGTGATCGTTTCATTAGGCATGTAGTGAAGAGTTAATCCATTTTTAAGTGTAAATCGGATTCAAAGGAAATCAGGAAATATTTTAAGTTCATATTTACTCCCCATACTTCAAGCTTATAAATTCAGTCTCACTTGAATCTCTTAATGTCTTAATTTGCTTTGTAGAGAAAGTGTATTTTCTTTCATTCATATAATTCAAAACAGCTAAAAAGATTCTATTTCAACCATTTAAATGATTCACATGTGAGAACGAATATGGAAAAATCTAAGCCCCAAACAAAGCTGCAGTCTTAAATTATCATGATAATTTAAAACGTGTGTAATGTAATTATAGTGTAGGGTCTGCTACAATGAGCTCCGTGGTGCTCTATATCCGATGTGTGAGGACGCTGATATTAGCTATGGCGCCCTCGGAGCATTTTTTACACATTTCTGAATTATGATACCTATGCCAGAACCAGTCTACTGTATCAAGAGTTTTTTTGGATGAAGGCATGAATTTTTTTTAAACTGTCAAAACATGATAGAGCAAACGTTCAGTTTCTACATAGGATCTACTAAAGTATGAATATCAACTATGTAGAAGATTTTAAATATGTAAAGATAGTCATACTCTAAAATAAGGTTAAAGATATGTGAACTAATAATGAATAATTTTGTAGTAAGACATCCTGGAAATATCTCAAATTGTATGCCATAATAATTACGATGTCCTTACAGATAGGTGCTTATTTGGTCTTTCTATATAAACATTTTTCTTTTGTTCATATAAAACATGCCATGCCACAGTGCTGCCCCTCTTCTGGCAATGACAACTCTGTTGATTATGAATTGAAGAAGTGACAATTATACACCAATACTAGATGTGAAAGTTTGATTAAAACTTTTACATACTGGGTTCATTTTACTGCAGGTAGCTCTACAAAGAACAAAATACAGGAAATATATTGATTGTTTTCTAAATAGTGTAACTTAAATCATAGAGCCCTTACTTCTAAGGTGACACAGAAAGGCCACAGACCATTGTCCTCCATACTAATAAGCAATGTGCAGTGAATTCAAGAAATAAACAAGATATGATGTTCACTTTATATTCCACCTAGTCATCCATCCATTCACCCATTCATCTATCTGTCCATCCATCTAATCAGCAACCGTCCACTAGCAGACAGCTGATACAGATGAATAATTGCAACATGCAAAACCAGTACCAAGGAAAGATGGGTTCTAGTTGTGAGCTATCTAGGCTAATAAGTTAATTAAAGATATTCTGCTAAATATCGATATATAGATAGATAAATGGATAAATAGATGATAGGTATATAAATAGAAGATAGACAAACAGACAGACAGATAGATAGACAGACAGACAGACAGGTAGATAGAGATAGAGAGACAGACAGACATAAAAAGAGATAGAGAAATAGATATGATATTACTGTACTTAAACAGATGCAACTGATCCAAAACCGTAAGGCAGAGAAGGGTTCCCATACGAAAATGGAATTGAGTCTTGATTGGGAAGATGTAACTGGTCTTAGTCACAGGACGCTCCAGAGGCCATCTCTTCCTTCTCCTAATCCCTACAGAACTTTAACCCAGTTTCTGAGACTGCACACCTATTGGTCTGAGACCTGCAGACAGAGGGAAGAAAAATCAGCCTGGAAATACCGCCGATTTTTTAAAAATGGCTGCAGGTAGAATTGTGTGGGGTGTATGGAGTACTGCAGGGGTGGTGGAGTCCAAATCACAAAGAGCAGCAGAAGCAGATGGCCAATCAGCTGGAAATTCCATAAGCTGAGGAGAAAGCTTCTCCTGTGCTTTGAGCTCTGTGGGAAATGGCAAACTAAGTTTGGACCATGAGATATAAATAAAAACTAAGTGCAAAGATAGAAGAATAGTATTTTGAAATAATACACATTTTCTAGCATCTCATCTGCATGAGTCCATGAAATCTTTTTCTTTCTTTCTTTCTTTCTTTCTTTCTTTCTTTCTTTCTTTCTTTCTTTCTTTCTTTCTCTCTTTCTCTCTCTCTTTCTCTCTTTCTTTCTTTCTTTCTTTGAAATTATAGTTGGTTGTACACAACTAAATGTCTAACAAGACAGAGTTACAGCCTCCTTGAAGTGACTGGGGTTTCAGTAGGGACTATTTCTATATAAACAAATGTCGTTGAGCAGGTCTGCCTGTGAGGGCTACCACTTACTACAGTTTCACTTACTGTGTCTTCACCCCTCCAGGGTGTGGGCCTGGCTGCCAGGTGTGGCCCTAGATGGTTGAGGGCACAGTTCCCTGCTGACCCTGCCCCCACCCCCGATTTCCTGCTTCCTTTTATCTGCAGACCCCTCTAAAAACCCCAGTGGGAACCTGCCAAGCCTGGCCTTTCTCCTGTCCTCAGGCCTTGCCCACCGTGGACTGCCTGGCTTACCCCTCCATGTGTGCTTGACCCTAATTTTGGATTCTGATTCAAGTTTAGGCAACCCCTCCTCTCTCGCTGCTGATTGTGACTGGTGTTGGAGACCAGCTGTCAGCCTTCATTTGCCTCTAGTGAAAATTCTGATTTGGGCTGTCAGACATACCTGCCCACATGGGATTCTGGCACTAATTCTATACTTGAGAAGCTTACACATTTTGTTTACATACCTATTTATTTTGGTCTTGTACATCCGTTTTTATTCCTAATAGCCACAATCCTGGGTTTTGCACAATTCACAGCCCGGACAGAGGCATGCATGCTTCAGGGATGTGCTGCAAGCAACTTTAATACACAGCCAGGCTAGGTGGAAATTGGTGGGTTTGGCTCTCAAGGACTGCCTGTCTGTCACTGGGCAAGCAGACCCACTTAAACTGCCAAGAGAACTTAGTGTGGGTCTTTGAAAAATGCAATGTAAATCAAAGTAAGTCTTCCTAAAAGCAAATTTTATTCTCTATTCTTTTATACTTTGTTTTTTTTTTTTTTTACAAAAAAACCAGGGATTTTGACTAAATTCCATTTTATCTTTGCCTTAATTTCCATCCTTGCAATTTTGCATCCTACATGCTAGCTAAGAATCAACACAAGTATAGTCTACACCTTCCCAAAAGAATAACCTTCCTAAGAGCTTGCTACTGCATGTCCTGAGAGATGCTTAAAATTTCTCTTACATTGTAATAAAAGTTAGGTCAAATTATGTTGATTTTATGTAAATAGACACAAATTCAGGGAAGTAATAATATGCAGTATGAATCAGCCCATTTTAATCTAGACTGCCCTTAAATAAGAAAAAAAAAATTTCTACTGAAGAGAGAGAAAGGGATAATTTTAAATTATTTTCAAATTGCCTGTTGATGTATTAGTCCATATTTATGAGATTCATCCATTCACAAAAATCACCTTACTTCAAAACAGTATGCATTACATATCAACTCTACAAAATCATGTACTTTTAGACTGTATCTTAGGTATTAATATTATTACATTCTTCATAAATTACATTTTGCAATATATTGCACAGCTGTTATGTAATATATGTTGCATAGTGTATTCTGTGGACACAATGAATTCTTAAAATATTCATAAAATAAACCATAGACAATTTACTTCACTGTAGACATTACTCCATGGTTTTTAGGGGACTTGATAATATCTAATATTATACTTTTATTAGTACTTTCACATTTTACTAAATTCCAGTTCTGTATAGTAAACATGTTAACTGTTGTGTTTTCTAAATATCAAATTACGCCCTTAGGCTTTTCTGAAATATTTATCTGGCTTTTCAGAGTAGATTCTTTTATTTCCAATTGTAACCTCTATCGCTTAGAAAGTTTCTGAATGCTGATCTAACACTGTATTTACAATTGGTACCATGTCTACGCCCACCACACCGTGTGCAATCCCAATTGTTTCAGCTTATAATAGTAGTTTCACCGTAACATAGAGGGAAAATGACGTGTGTACAGTAAAACTTAGAGCAAGTGTTTATTAAACATTCCCGTCTCCATTCCCTTAGTGCCCTGTTTAGATATCGTTGCCACCCTTCTCCTTCTCTTCTTCCTTCCTTCATTCTCTCATTTTGTACATCCTTATCTTCTTGGTCCATTATTCTTTCACTGACTATCTGCCCTTTTATTCACCTATGTTTAGACTTTGCTTTCCATTGTATTCTTCAAATATAGGACTTGGATATATGGTACTGAATTGACCTTTGTCCAGACAGAGTGAGGCAAAGGTGACAGACCTACAGTAGGACAGTGTAGAAGATGGTAGAGATGGTTGTTTTACTTTTTCTCGTTTCTTGTTATTTTTTCAGAGGTTGGAATTGTTGGCAAAACTCAGAGGGCTGACCAGGACGAAGGAGCCATCAGTTCTATTCTTAAAGGCTTTTGGAAACCAAGGCACATGTCAACAATCTTTCTGCAATCATTGCCTTCAGCTTCTGGACACTGCGGTGTTCTTGGACATCATCTTTCATACACTTCTGGTATGAGGTTGGGTTTTAACTGTCTGTCATCTGTGTGGAAATACTGATGCCTTACCCACTGTCGTAAGTAGAAAGTTTGTCCTTCCATTTGCCCTTTAGCCACTTAAAAAAGACTTTCCCTAATGACATCCTGAATTTTACAGACAAATGGATGGAGCTAGAAAAGATCATTTTGAGTGAGGTAACCCAGATACAGTAAGACAATTTTCACATGTACTCACCCATAAGTGGTTTTTTGAACATAAAGCAAAGAAAACCAGCTCACAAATCACAATCCCAGAGAACATGGACAACAATGAGTTCACCAAGAGAGACTTACATAGATCTAATCTATATTGGAAGTAGAAAAAGATCTCCTGAGTAAATTGGGAGCATGGGGACCTTGGGAGAGGGTTGAAGGGGAGGGAAGAGGTAGGAGGGGAAGAAAGAACAATGTAGAGCTCAATAAAAACAAAATGAAAAAAAAGAAAGAAAGAAAGAAAAAGACTTTCCCTGACAGTAAACATGGTACGCCTTTCCAAGGGCACAAGTGGGCACTCCCAATGGGCTTGCTCTAAATTCATGTAGACAAACACAGAGAGCTGCCTGTTTGTGCTTTTTATTTACTTTCAGAGTCACAAAGTCCTTCTGTTTTGATCCTGTTTCCTAAAACATCCAGATATATAGGAAATTCTGTCAAACAAATTTTTAAAAATGATAATAGTGGTTAATAGGGAGAATAGGTCCTGTTAGTTTGACAAACAGCTTTTTTTTTTTTTATTGGTCTCGAAATTTTTCGTTTCGGTTGTGCCAAATGTGCTTGGCCATGCCATCTTCATGGATGTGTCCATGTAAATTTACCCCACATGTTTCTGGCTCACAGACTCTCACTTTATCTAAAAGTTCTTTTCTGAAACCTTTCATCTGAGCTGAGGCAGGTTTGTTAAACTCTGTGGAAGTTCCTGAAAGCATTCTTTCGGCTTTTCTCGAAGATCCCAGTTGACAGGAACTCAAAACCCTAGAGTTTGGTTCTAAAGCTAACATTGGCAAAGCTTGATTGAAACCCAAAGCTGCCCATTAGAGTTCGGACTCTGAAGGGTACCACCTTTAAGAAGAGCAAGTGTTGAATAGAGTGTTCACAAGAAAGTACGGCAGCGAGCAAAGATTGAGAGGTGGTAGACAAGGCCCCCAAGGGAAGGCTAGTGTGGAAAGTTCAATTTTCTTAGCTTTTCTTACTGGTCTAGTTCCCAGCTACTTCTCTCTGGGCCCTTTCTTGTATCTTAGGTAATTTAATTTTGTATACAAAAAATAAAAAATAAAATATTTTAAGTAATTATTCTGATAATCTTGCCACAGTGAAAAGGGTTAGGAAAAGTCATAAGAACGTATTGTCTAGAATGCATCTCACAATTTCCATAATTCACAAAAAAATTCATTCACTGC
Organism: Myodes glareolus; assembly: GCF_982192425.1. Taxonomy (NCBI): domain Eukaryota; kingdom Metazoa; phylum Chordata; class Mammalia; order Rodentia; family Cricetidae; genus Myodes; species Myodes glareolus. The sequence continues at coordinate 40,435,977 of NC_142043.1, forward strand.
CAGTTTATTTGATTTAACAGCCTCCAAAGTGTAAGGTTACATGGAATAAATAGCTAATTGGGTTAATTTAATAGCAGGTTAAATCTTTCTTTTATTTTGTCTAAAAGGCACATTAAAATTGTACAGTTTTCAAGTGGTCTTGGAAATCTAAAGTAGAGTTTCTTGATAAAAAAAAATATATATATATATATAGCTTTCCCACTGCTGGGTTTACAGTGGAAGTAGCTGGCGTGCTTCCAGTTCACCACATGAAAATCTAAGCCTGCCTGTATAAGTGCAGAATTTAGTGTTGGGTCTTAAGGTTTTGTTTGGCGTCTTGCCAACGATGTTATGCATTTAGCTGGGAAAATTGCCTAGAAGTTAATTGAGAGGAAAACACTAATATAAAACCCCCCCAAGGAAAAAAAAACCCTTGTATATGCATATGGTGCTGTTCATTGATAAGATTCGTATGTATACAATAAGGACCCAGTATAGTTGCTGAGAGCCAGTTTTCACCCAGCACCCATTATCCAGCGCCATTCATCTCCCTTCTCTTCAGAGCATTTCTGTGGCTTCTCCACAGCCAAGAATTTCCAGACACAATGTCTTGGGAGGGGGACTGGGTGAGCATGGGGGGGGGCTTTTAAAATTTCACTGCCCAAAGGTAAGTGAATATTCAGACATTTTGGACTGTACAATTCTTGTTCTTCCTTTTAATCTATTGTTCTGTAGAGGACTTTTTAGTGCAAGATCTCAGCTCTGCTCCTTGGTAGGCACAGGTCGAAGGCTCTTGGGATTCTAAACAAAGGACTCAGGATCTGTCTGGGATGCTCTACCATCCTCAGAATGTCTAGAGGCAGTCAAGAGAGCTCAGATTCTGCCTCCTGGCTCGCATGGCCGTCCCTGCTCGAGCAGAATTCCAGAGTTTCTGTGTTGTTTATTGTCTCTCTGAGGGTATTCCTACACGCTCTCTGTGCTTTCTTATGTCCTGATTTTTCTCTGGGCTGCTGATAAGGATATCTCTTCTCCGGTCTGTGGCATGGCCCACTACACTCACCTTTGCCTAGTCCTTCCTTCCTTCCTTCCTTCCTTCCTTCCTTCCTTCCTTCCTTCCTTCCTTCCTTCCTTCCTTCCTTCCTTCGTCCCTTCCTTCCTCCCTCCCTCCCTTCCTTCCTTCCTTCCTTCGTCCCTTCCTTCCTTCCTTCTTCCCTCCTTCCCTCCCTCCCTCCTTCCCTCCCTCTTCCCTCCTCCCTTCCTTCCTTCCTTCCCTCCTCCCTTCCTTCCTTCGTTCCTTCCTTCCTTCCTTCCTTCCTTATTCCTTCCTTCCCTCCCTCCCTCCTTCCCTCCCCCTTCCCCCTCTCCCTCCCTCTCTCCCCTTCCCTCTCTCCCTCTTCCTCCCTTTCTCCCTTCTTTTCTTCCTTGCTTTCTTTACTTGTGTTTTTCTTGTTCTGACCAAGGATCATGAGAGAAACTAGTAAGATGTTTTCCAGAAATGACCACTGTGTTTTTTCTTCAGAACGGAAGTACAGGAAACCAGTGGCCAGACACTTATGTGTCCTTGTCGTCAGACTGAAATCTATCTGGGAACACCCAGGGATGTCACTGGGCCTCATTAGTACTGAAGTCACAGTTCGGAGTCCGCCTATCCACACCCCACTCCTTTCTCAGCCACTTTGTAAGCTGTGGATGGAAAAAGAACACTTCTCAAAAACTGAAGCTGGCCTGAAGCTGGAAAGCCCAGGTCTTAAATGACATAACTCCCAGGGAGTATGCTTCCTGGTCACTTTCTCCTTTCACTGTGCTCTCAAGAAAGGACTGGAGGGCAGTAAGCTGGATGTGTTCTGGGATAGAAAAGGAGGGGAAAGTGATCCTTTAATTAAGAGGGGAATTCTTTTGTACCTGCACTGTATCCTTTTGATGCGTTTAGATAGAGGGGACCTGAGAGGCCAGGGACAATGGCGGTTTGCTACTGTCTGAATCCCTTCCCCTTATACTTAATCCTGTCCTTATTGGGACCTTGGGTGGAAAGCTGATAATTTTGGCGTTGCCCTAAAAGGGAGGCAGTGCCTTGAATTCCTGCCACTATCCCATGATAATGAACAGGCCTAATGAATGCGGATAAGTGGTAAGAATCTGTGACCAGCTGCATCGGGGCAGGTAGTACAGCTCAGATTTAATTGGGAGCAGGTATTGGGAGGCTGTATTACTTTAATTGGTGAGGGGTTTTCTAAATGGAAAGGACAAAGTATAATGAAGAAATTGTGCTGTACAATGGCACTTAAGCTGGGATTGTATGCATCCGTTAATCTGCTGAGGAATGAGGCAATTCTAAACAATTTTCCCAGTGAAGCCAACTCCAGAAAGCTTGTCCCCTTTGTTCCCCCTTGGGAAAATGCAAGATTGAAACAGAAAATACCTTTACCGAGGCAATCATGTGCCACGTGTGGAAAGCGGATACAGCTGTAAGCTCTGCGAAAGGGATCTTTGTGGTACAATAGGGGACGGAAATAGAGATAAGGCTCAGGATAAGAGTGAGCCTGTCACTGCGGCTGGGGAGGAGGAATAAAGTGATGGCATTTACAGTGACAGATGAGCCTCCGAAGAGAGGGCAGGACAGTTCAGAGAGGGGAATTTGATATTTAAAAGACAGGGCTGTGATAATTAAAAGTAACATTGCCTTAAACTGTTATGCAGTTCATTAACGGCCGAAGGAAGGCTTTGTCTCTGAAAAAGTTAACGAAGCTCAAGAAACCACTCTGGAAGCCATACACGACTAAGAGCCTAAGTGATCAGAAGGCTGACACCAGTCTGGATGTCTGAACTGCAAAACTCCTTAAAAATTATAAAAAGCAATGTAGGCCAAAAACAAAAAAAAAACCCTCGTAATAATTGTGTGGAGTTCTCTCTGGACAAGAGAGGGCTCAATCTGTGTGTCGCTGGGACCGGGAATGCGGGAGACTAGCCATGTAGTGGAGGTTACAAAAGTTACTGCTTTGAACATGAGGGTGTAAAATGGGCACAGGACGATCACCACCAGGCACTTGCTGTTGAAGGTTTTCTTTCACAATTTATATTTGACAGCATAGCATGGGATAGCATTTATGAGAGAGAGAGAGAGAGAGAGAGAGAGAGAGAGAGAGAGAGAGAGAGAGAGAGAGAGAGAGCACCTGCCTACTGGCTCCAGATTTGTGGTTCAGTGACGAGCCTTTATGAGACTGTTTACCAGGATTCTTAATTGGTTTTAAACCTCATGTGGACGAGCAATTGTATTACATTTGTGTATTCATTTTCTTACAGGTGGGAAAATACAAAGATCAAAGTTTCTGTGGTTTTCGTGAGAGGAGAAAAGGAAACAGACTAGGATTGTTGGCCAGACTTTCCCAGGATTCCCAGGAGGGTTTCATATATTGCCCAACTGGAAGAACCAGACCAACTCATCATTCCCCGAGGACTGCAAAGGCTATTGTCCCTGCTAGATCCAAAGCTAGAAAGCTCCAGTTTATATGAAGAACTCTTGGGAAAGAAAACTACTTTGGTGTTCTGCACATTTAGATCCTATCTATTGGACAACGTAGACATTGGGTTCAAACGAAAGTATTGATACGATGGAAACAAAAAACAAACAAGTAAACAGACACCCTCAGTATGAAGTCTATTATCCATAGAAACAAGAGTAAAAAATCCTCAAACATTGGTTATTAATTCCAAAATCCTGCTTGAAACTCAGGAAAGAAGGCATAAGCTAAAAGTTAACCCAAATCAACAAGGTGCACCATAACTCTCCTGCAGCCTAGAGGCTTACATGAAGTACATTCAGGGATGTAAGGATAGCAGCTCAGATTCAAAACTGGTCCTATGGATTGAAACCTCAAAGCCTCTCAAGTTCCTTGGCAGAGTTGTTGGCTCTGGGGACTGAGGTGGGAGAAGGGTGAGAAAGAAGGAACTGGAGTCCCAAGTGGTGCTCTGTATCAACAACTGTGACAAGAAATACCCCCATGCTTGTCCACAGAAAAAGTCATGGTTAATTATAAATGATAGGTGAGTGTGCATGCTAGCATGTGCTTGTGAACTGAGCCTGAGCAATGGGTTATGTGACTATGATATATATAATATGTCAAAAATCTAAGAATAGAAAATACATCCAGCCTGAGAAGGAGGGTGTGGTTGTTGGATAACTCTGTCATCGCCCCACCTCTGGGACAAAGCAAAATATTCTACTGCACGTAACTCCATGTCAGTCTCTCACTACTATGAGAATGGGGAAAAGCATTCCCTCAACTAAGACTCCTCCACAAACTTCCGTGAGCAATTACTGAACACTGTAATTGCTCATCCTAGCTTTCTGAAAGAACTCACTCAATCCAGAAATAATTTATACGACGAACGTGAGTCAGGGAGAGGAGTCCAGCTTGGGAGTATCACATTCTACCTACAAGCACCAAATTTAAATACTGTTTCTTTATACACTCTTACTTAAGAGTTTAGGGGCCACGAACGTTAACAAAGCAGTGAATCCACTTACATTGGGAAGGTAGAGTTCAGATGAATAAACTTCTACTGTTTTCTGCGATGAAGCCATCTTGAAGTAGAATAAGAAATTGGAGAAAGTTGTGGGTTTTATGAACTAAAGCCCTGAATATTTTCAGGGATTTCCATAGCTCTTCCACATCTATCTGTCTATCTAATCTATCTATCTCTCTGTCTGACTGACTGTCTGTCTGTCTGTCTATCTATTTTGCCTTAATCTTCCCATTTATTTATTTTGAATGTTATAATATAATCTAAGTTTGTCTTCCACTCATGGTCCTCCTTCCTCAACTGGACCACTCCATCATCTTTTAAATCTATATGTAATCGCAACATTAACAGTCATCAAATACCACCCTCCTCTCCCTGTAGAAGAATGAGTACTCAGTGTAGTATATTGAAACTTAAATTTGATGTACAATGTCTTCATAATTATCTCTGCAAGAAGAAACAGAACAATACATATGTTAATGTTCGATATGAAGATGAAATATTAAATGATATCACAAGATAGACAGCATTGTAATAAACTTTCAAATAGTTTCAGTTAATGAAATAAGTAGAAAAGAGTTACAAATATAAGGAAGCATATTGTCACCACTTTCAGTGAGAAAGTGGAGAGGAAAAATTAGAAACTTCCTTGAAAGATATTTTTGTCTTTAATCATTTCTAGACATCTCCAGGTAGAGTGGGGCCAACAAATTTAATCATATCTTAGAAATATCAAATATCATATTTTATATATTTTACTAATACATATCTATACAAGAGAAAAACATGACTATAAATAATTGCTATATCTGATATATTTTAAGTGACTCATATTTATGCATCAGGATTGAATGAAATCTCAGCAAGTGAATATTTTCTGACTATTCTATTTTTGGATTACTGAAGTTGGTCTGTAGTATATATCAATCTTATATACTTTCTGTGAGATATAATTAATTCATCCATGAAGCACAAGTCCCTTCCATAGGGAATGTCCTTGAGCTGTTGAAAGTAAAGACAGGAACTTGAAAAAAAGAAAGAATTTGATTTAAAAAAGGAGCAATGAACTGCACATAAGGGTCCTGGTGTAAAATAAATGTTCTACAAGTTCTTCACTCTCATTAAAGGGCAAAGAAAACATGAAGATTATTATCTTCCAGAAGAAGATAAATGCTTGGGAATTTGGATTGGCGTGTATAGTGAAAAAAAGATAGTTTGTGTTATTTTCTTTCTTGAAATAAATAAAAAATAAAATATATCCTATAGATAGGTTTTCTATGAGAAACTGAAGGATTATGGGTATGCCACATGCAAGCAAGGGGGCAAGAGTTTGTTTCTTTTCTTATTTCACACACAATGTGAAATAACTATTTTTATGTTCTGACATGGGATGCTTTGTATCTGGTACCCGTGATTTAACTTTAAAAGTTAGAATGAAAGACAATGCCTGTGTGTGCATGCCTCACAATGAGAATCTAGGATCACCCCCAAACAATGAATACAGTTAATGAAGGGCCCAGCAACTGACTTAAATGCACAGGGCAAGCAGCAGCCTTGGGGAGCTGCAGAAGCCACCCCAGAGAGGTGATGTTCTCAAACATCAAAGGTAACATAAGAGCCTGTAAGGTAGCTTAGCACCATCCTGTTAAAATTATTATAGGAATAATATCAGGAATAGAATTTCCAAGGGAAGCACAGAAGATTGAAGGTGGAAAGGAAGCTGTCTGACAAAATCATAGACAACCCTGGTGCCATATCACTTGAACAGCAGATAGTTCAAAGCAATGCCTATCATATATGGGCACATAGAAAAATAGGAGGCTGAATATTAGGACACTCCTACAGTCCTAGAACTTGGAAAGGCTCAGATAAGAGCACTCGTTCTTACAGCGGGCCTGGGTTCAGTTCCCAACACCCACATGGAGGCCTAAAACCACCTGAAGCTCTAGAGGATCCAAAACATTCTTCTTGTTTCTGCAAGTTCCAAGCAAACAATTGGCACACATACGTACATGCAGGCAAATGTCCACAGACATAAAGTAAAATAAATTTATTTTTAAAAAACAAGAAAAAGGAATCAAGGTAATAATTGTAGAAACTTTACAAATGTGAATGAAAACATGATTCTATAGATAAAATGTATTTACCATGATACAGATTGTATACCCAGAGATAAGTATAACTGAAGTATTAGGAACCAAAGACAATTGTACATTCTTTGAAGCAGCCAGAGAAGTGACTTGATTTGCACGAAGAGATTTCAAAATTTATTATCAGCCAATTTCTCATCAGAAACCCAGAGCCAGGAAATCAGAAGGATGACATATTTAAAGGGCAAAAAGAAAAAAAAATCCCATCAGTTTGTAAGTATACATTTGTCAAGGTTGTCTTCAGTATGAGAGAGAAAGCATATTTCCAGATAAATCTAAGGTAAAAGAATTCATTATAACTAGGCTTGCCTTACCGGTAAGTTCTTCGGCTAAATGTAAATACATTAGGTAGTGTTGTGAAACTGTATGAATTGCTAAAGTCTCCCTATAAAAATACATACACAGGCCAATACAAAAGCCACTATTATTAGATATTTTTTGTGATTCTAATCTTCATCATCTGCAAGATTTTAGACCAAAAATATAAAAAAATTTAAACCTATGTATTATTCATTCAATGTATAAATGTATTGTGTGTGCCCTATACACTTACATGAGCTGAGTTTACATAAACTGTGTCCTATGAGTCCTCATCTTAATTGACCATATCTCTTGAGTGCCTATGAATATCCTTTAGTTGTTGCCTTTGGACTTGGAAAAAAGTCATTAGACAAACCCACTGAACACAAAAAAGGATGCTATGTACAAAATTATGGACACAAAATTAAAATACATTTAGAAAAAACAGAAGATCAAACAAGGCTTTATCAACAGATTTTTTTTTTTGGATGTAAGTGGTTTATGTTGATTAATCAATAGTCATAGTTTCGGTGATGGAAAGAACCAGAGGTCAAGAGTTCAGTTCCCAGAATCCGTGTTAGGAGCTGTGGGATGATTTAACTGCACTCCGACACACCCGAGACTGCCAATAAAGTTTATTTGAATACGAGGGTGGAACTAGCTGCTAGCTGACTAAAAGAGGTTTAGGAGGACCAATGACATATAGAGAGACACAAGAAGTAATAGAAAGATTCTTGGCCTTTTTGGACTGAAGAACGAGACAGAGGCGATCACTGGCCGCTTTTCTGCAGCTTCTCTGATCATTCATGTACTTACCCTGATATGACTCTTGAATTTTTATGGATAAAGAATAATTAGATAAATGCTTCACGTGTTGTACAACTTGGAACATGAGGTTGCAAAGCAGTCACCGGAGTCACCACCATGTCTAGCACTCCCTCCCTTCTCCCAGGCCTTCAATACAAGACTGGGGTTTTCCCATTGCAGCCTCTCAACAGCAGCCTCCAGCAGCCACTCCCACCTCTACCTGGGCCCCAAATGTCACAGGTGGCTGGGTCCCAAAACCCCCTGGAGTTAGCCACCTTCTGCTTATCAGGTGGCCCTGTACCCTCACTTCCCATCACACAGGCTCCTTCCACATGTCCCCTGGTGTCCAGTTTTCAGGCAGTTTGATCCCTCTTCCAGTGCGTTGTGGGCTTCTCCTAGAGCCCTCCACCAGGCGGCCGCCACACCAGGATGGCGGCCTCCATGGCTGGTCAGGCTTCTGCAGCTGCCACACACTCTCAGCCCCCAGCTGCATGTCAACAGGTATAACTGCCATCAGCCAGGCCATGCACTGCCCACGTTCTCTGCATAATCACGCTCTGTCCAGCTATATGGCAAAGTAACAGGAAGCGTAACACTTCACTGTTACTGTCAGCTGATCTAGTAAGGCTCCTGGGAATTCTTGAGGGCTGATTTAAGTTGTTTTTTTTTTTCTTTCAAAAAAGGAGTTTTTAAGCACGTTATGAATGGGGGACAATATTATGATTCAGGGAGTTAGGTCTCTGTATGGTTCCAGAATGGATGATTTGAAAATTAAGAAATTAAATGAAAAAAAATCAATTTAGTTAGGATCAACATAAAGTCAATTATATTCATTATCAGTTTATCAATTTATGTTTTATTCTTAAAAGAGTGGTTTGATATCAGTACCAAATATGAAAAAAAATGCCTGGTAAGATACAATCCTTTGAAATACATACTAAAGAAACTAAGAAAAATGTTCTCTTACACAGATAGAGCTTAGAGCAGAACCTACCACACCGTTGCTTTATAAAACTGAAGAAGAGTGGTACAAAGCTCTTAGAAAATCAATCTTAATTTATTCAGTTACCGTTCAAGAATGAACAACATACGATATGCACCCCAAAGGCTATTCAGAAGGTAATTGGGATCCTGTTAATGTCAGATTCGAAGAGATTTAAGAAAGACTCAGTTTCATATGGTATGCATTCACCCATTGTGAAGCGAATGTTAAATTCTTAGGCAACTCAGAAAAGAAATATTTCACAAAACTAGGAAGAATTAGCTACAACAATACTGGAAGCTGATCCTCAGTTACAATGGAAACATGGTGGAGAGAGAAAGCTAGGGTCATAGAACAATAACACAAGAGTAGAAGTATTGAAATTTCCCAAGACCAGCTTCTCAGTGAACGCCAGTATGCTGGTTTGCAAAGACAGATTACATTTGATGATCATACTTTGGCTTTATGCCATTTAGCAGCTTTGTGTGCTTGCAACAGGGCTGAAGAACCAGGAAAGAGGACTGAGTAATTTACTAATATTATATAAGGCCCAAAAGAAGCCTTCACTTTTTTTTTTTAACAAAGATTGACTTCAGCTGTAAATAGAATGATTCAGATCCAGAAGTTAGACAAATGTTAATCGAATCTTTGGCTTTTGAAAATGCTAATTCAGAATGCTAAGGAGGTGATTAGGCCTTTAAAGGCAAGATCAGCACCAAAAGATGAATGGATTAGAAGTACAGCTGGTATTAGACTTCTCACTTAAGATGACAGTTGGATAGGAGAAGTGATTTCTAAAAACTTTAAGAAAAATCAAAAGAGTATATGTTCTAATTGTGGTAACCATATTCTCTGAAAAGGGATTGTAGAAAAGAAATTCCTACAAATACTTTTTTTTTTCTAGAGATGATCCAAACAGAAGGCTACAGCCTTCTGAAATATGTAGAAGGTTTGGCAAAGGTCAACACTGAACTAATGTTCAACTTTGATCATTGCAAAGTAACCTTTTTCCAACTGGTAAACACTTTAAGGGACTTCTTGCAGGACCTCATGTCAAATTTGGTTTAATCATTTCCTATCATCATTGGGGAGACTCATACGCAGATATATACTCAATGCCCGTTGTAAACAACAATGCTGTGGATAACAGAACAGCTACAGTAAATAAAATAAAATTTTGAAAAGGAGATCATAAAACAACTATTTTTACAAGCCTCTATAAGTAATCAAAAGCAACACCAAAAGTAAATAGAAATGACATTGTGATTGAAGGTTTACCAGACACATGGATGTGGCAATAATTTCACCAAAATCTAGGCATCCAGATTGGACTCTTCAAGAGGTAAATATTCAGCTTCTAGGTATTGGAACTTTATCTCAGGCAAAACAAAGCCCAAGATGGATCAAGTGTATAGGGTCAAAAAGATACATAGGAAAATTAAAGTCATATGTGGCAAAATAGCAATAAATTTATGGGGATATGGTTTGCTACACAATAGAGAACCCAGTTTAACATTCTATCAATCTAGAAACAAACCACAAGCGAGCATATGCTTCTGAGAAAAATATTAAGAAGTATTATCAAGAACAGTCACCAACTGTTCAGGTCATATGTAAGTAAGGCACAACAGCTTCTGATCTTCAAAAGACACCAGCAACCCTATCTCTAAAATGATTAATTGACAAACCATTCTGGGTGGAATAACAGCCTTTGACATCAGAAAAAAAGAGAGGCATAATTAAAAATTAGAACAGCTGATAAAGGAGCAGCTAAAAGCTCAACATTTTGAAGAATCAAACAGTTTTTGGAATTCTTCTATATTTGTCATTAAAAAGAAATGTGGAAAATGGAGAACAGTAACAGATTAAAGAGCTACTAATAAGGTGATACAACCAAAGGGCTCTTTACAGCCTAAAATTCTCTTGCCTTCTTTACTATTAAAAGGATGATCTATTATTGTGATTGATTTAAAAGAGTGCTTTTTTTACCATACCTTTACAAAAAAATGGATAAGTAAAAATTCGCTTTCATAGTACCTACTTATGATGTTTTCCAACCTGCTAAAATGTATCAGTGGAAAAAATTTCCCCCAGTGCTGTTAAACAGTCTGAACTTGTATCAATATTTTGTACAACATCCATTGGAAATAATTTGTAGTTTCCTCAATCTAAAGTTTATTATTATATGTAAAATATCTTATTAACTGATTCAGATTAGATGCCTTAAAAATGTTTGATGAGGTAAAGAAATTTTGCCTTGTTTGGGATTACAAATTGCTCCTAAAAAAAACCAAAAATGATATTCTATTAATTACCTAGGATATAAGACCAGTTTATAAAAATTTCAACCACAGAAAGGCATATCAGAAGAGCTCAGTTGCAAACTCTTTGATTAATTAATTAATTGATCAATTAATTAATTAATATTAATTAATTTTCACTTTATGTTCATTGGTGTTTTGCCATGGCTATCAGGTCCCCTCAAACTGGAGTTACGGACAGTTCTGAGCTGTCTTGTGGGTTCTGGGAATTGATCCCAGGTCATCTGGAAGAGCAGTCAGTGCTCTTAACCACTGAGCCATATCTTCAGCCCCCTTAATTACTCTTAATGATTTTCAAAAATTGCTGGACTATATTGGATTGAAATATCAAAAACTAAGCAATTTCTTTCAAACCTTACAAAGTGATAAGGTCTCAAGTAGTCTAGAAAATATCAGCTGAGGCTTAAAGAAAATTGGCTTTGATAGAAGAGAAATGATGAGATGAACATGTGGATTGCTTGGAGTCAGAGCTTGAATGTGCACTGGTCATAGAATATTCTATACATTCTCCTACAAGAATTCTTATGCAGAGAGAAGATAATAACTTAGAATGGAGATTTTACCACACAAGCAGAGGGAAAAATTACAGACTTATGTAAAAAAAAAAGTTTGTAAATTGATTCTGAAACAAAAATTGAGACTTTATCAATTATCATGAATTGACCAATCAGAAGCTGTAGCACCTTTTACTAATGCTGAAGTTGCCATATTGAGGGCGAAAAATGAACATTGACAAAGCTTACAGTAATTTCTCGTGAGAGATTAGCAACAAATATCCAAAAAGCAAGAAACCTGACTTTGTAAACAATCAAACAAAAGAGACCCACTAATTGGATTCTTCCTCACATTGTACAAGACGCATCAATTAGAGGTCCTACATTCTATAGTGATGCAAATAAATCAGGAAAGGCAGGCTGTAATTGAGAAATTTAATTAAAGAACCTCAGAGCCTTGTTATGATTTTGCTCAAAAGTCAAACTTGCTTGCTTTTCTCGTGACATTATTAGATTTTCTAGAACCTCTTAATGTAGTTACTGACTCTCAATATTCAGGAAGAGTTGTTTTACACATTAAAACTGTTAATCACTGTAAATGATTCAGAATTAACTTTGTTATTTGTTCAGATAAAAGATATTACCAAAAATAAAAATAATCCCTTGAGTATAACGTATATCAGATTCCATATGGGTCTATCAGGTCATCTAGCACAACACAATGAAGAAATTGATCAGCAATTGTTGGAAAATGTGCTAAAACCCTCACAATTTCATAATAAACTATTTAATAGCAAAGATTTAAAGAAAGGTTTTTCTATCACTTGGCAACAATCTGAGAAAATAAAAGATGTCCTACTTGTTCTTTGTAGAACCAAATTCCATTACCTGGAAAAAGTAACCCAAAAGGTACTCGAAAATAAGTTAGGCAAACAGAAGTGTTTCATTTCATTGAGTTTGAAAAATTAAGATGTTTACACCATACCATAGATGCATATTCAGCATTTCAATGGACAACTGCTTTAAGTTCTGAAAAGGCTGATTCTACAATTAGACATTCATTAGAAGTTATGGAAATTACAGCAATGCTGTAGGAAGTCTTATAGCCAGTAGTTACCCAGCCACTGGGTCGTGGCCTCTAATATTATATAAGCCGATGTAGAGCATGTGTCTGTTCTCTTCTCCAGCCTCTCTGTTCTGGTTGTGGGATTTGTTTTCTGATCTTTCAAAGAGAGGATTCTGATTTGTGAGTCTACCCCTAAATAAATAACCATCTATTTCTCAATTCTAAGCTAGTGTGGGATTTCTTTTAAGCGTCTGGCCCCATTTGGTGTTCAACCTGTAGAGAAATGACTGCTGAACTTGCCTAAAGGTGAGATGATCCTTTGGAATTCCTGCTTCATGGAAAAGTCTGCTGGATACTATGTGCCTGTAAGCTGAAGATGGATGCCCCAGTGGTACAGAAGAACTTTGGTAGCAAGATGTCTCTGTCATTTCTAAAGTTTTAGATTTTTCTGGAGTCTTTGACGGAGTTGAAGAATAAATAGATAGTTGCAGTTATAGTTTTCCTTAGTTATAATAAAAGAAAAAGGAGATAGAAATATTGTAACTGTAATTCTTGCTTGATTTTAAAAGTTTACAAGAGACTTGATTATAAATGGGATCCCAGGTCAAAGGAGAGATCCCCAGATTGTTCTCTGGACAGAGGAGAGGGTGCCTGAACTGGCCTTGGCCTATAATCATACTGATGAAGATTTTGCTTATCACCATAGATCCTTCATCTGGCGATGGATGGAGATAGAGACAGAGACCCACATTGGAACACTGGACTTAACTCCCTAGGTCCAAACGAGAAGCAGAAGGAAAGAGAATGTGAGCAAAGAAGGTAAGACCAGAGGGAACCTTCATCCGACGATGGATGGCGATACAGACGGAGACCCACATTGGAGCACCGGACTGAGCCCCCCATGGTCCAAATGAGGAGCAGAAGGAGGAAGAACATGAAAAAAAAAAACTCAGGACCACGAGGGGTGCGATCACCCACTGATACAAGGGGACTGATCTAATGAGAGTTCACCAAGGCCAGTTGGACTGGGACTGAACGAGCACGTGATCCAACCAGATTCTTTGAATGTGGCCGGATTCTCTGAATGTGGCTGGCCCGGAGCCTTTCTGAAAAGCCATTGACAATGACACTGGGACTTGTTTCCTCTGCTTATACTGGATTTTTGGGATCCAGTCTGTTTGGATACTCACCTTCCTGGACCTGGAGAGATGGGGGAGGAACTTGAACTTCCCACAGGGCTAGAAGCCCTGACTGCTCTTAGGGATGGAGAGGGAGGAGGAGGGGGAGGGGGGAATGGGAGGATGTTGGGAAAAAATTTAAAAAAAAATAGTTAAAACCTTCCTTTTTATTTAAACAGAAAAAAGAAGGTGATGAGGGATTTCCCTCTGTGTGTTGCTTGTATGGGTTAATAAATAAAGAAACTGCCTTGGCCTGATAGGGCAGAACTTAGGTAGGCAGAGAAGACAGAACTGAATTCTGGGAGGAAGAAAGCAGAGTCAGAGATATGCCATGGATCCACCAGACACAGATGCTGGGAATTTTACCCGGTAAGCCACTGATACGTGGTGATACACAGATTAATAGAAATGGGTTAAATTAAAATGTAAGAATTAGAAAATAAGAAACTAGAGCTATTGGGCCAAGCAGTGATTTAATTAATACAGTTTCTGTGTGGTTACTTCCAGACTAAGTTAATCAAATGGCTGGGACAAACAAGTGGCCTGGTTCTTCTTGCAACATGGCAATACCTGTATGAGTTAAGACTGACAATGCTCCAGCATATATCTCTAGTAAAACAAAACAGTTTTTTTTAATATTACAACAGAAAACATATTACAGGTATACTACAGATTCCTACAGGACAAGCTATTATAGGAAGAGCTAGTAATACTTTGAAAGATAGACTTAATAAATAAAAAGTGTTAATAAAGACCTCCAGACATAGATAGTACAATGCTTTATTAACTTTAAACTTTTAAATGATAATGAGAAAGGAACAACAGGTACAGAGAGACAGAGGATAGTAAAAAACCAAAACAAACAAAACAAAATACTGCAAAATTAAATCAGCCTATATACTTTAAAGATATTGTGTGTTCAGAATTAAAGCCAGGATATGTGTTATACTAAGGAAGAAGATTAGTTTTTGTATCTAAAAACAGAAAAAAAATCATGGATACCACCAAAATTGATTAAGATTAGATTCAAACAGGAGAGATCCCTTGATTGGGAGTGGTGATAGTTCATTAAACAGCATGGGAATTCAGTCTAAGCTAACTTACAAGACTAACAAATGCCTTCCATCTGATAAGATATAACCAGCCTGAAAGGAAAATTCCAAAGTTAAGGTTGGGACAGAGTTTTAGTTTTGCCTTTCCATCCAAGAGAATTAAAACATCCAGCCATAGAATCTGAAAACCTCAGGACAAATGAGACATCTAAGGAAAAAAAGGACAAATCATTCAAAATAATTTCCCGGGAAAAAGAGTAACGTGGCCTAATAGTGTAGCATATTTCTAAAAGGATGAAATTTTATAAATATTTCCAAATGTTTATTTCTACTGATCTCTACAGTCATGTAGGCCAAATAGTCTTTTTGTAGTCCTAATACAACTAAAAATTAAAGCTGGTTTTGGAGTTTCCCATGGCTCTCTCCTTATCTAAATCTAAGCATGTTTGTTAAAAAAAAAAATCCAAAATCTCCATCTCTCCATCTCATGTCAAAATAACCACCTGGTATAGGACAAAAAAAAATTAAGAGATTATTCTATTGCCAATAATTTCATAATGCTTTGTTTTTATTTTGACTTTTTAAATATATATTTATACTTTCTATTGTAATATTAATGGTTATACAGAGTACCAATTAATTCTAGAAATAGGCTATATTTAGCTTCCTGTACATTTTTGGGGGCTTGAATCTGAATCAGGTAACTAAGAATTTAACTTGTGTAACCCAGATGTATTTAATAGATTATGGTTCTTTAACCTCCCTAAGATCTGCTGCATATGAAATTTAAAATGTTTAAATTTTCTACAGTGAACCACAATCATTCCTAACAGTGACCTTTAAAGTTTCCAAAAGGATGATGGAGCCACTTAATTGAGATTCCCTTGGGATTGCTGCAATAACATACACAGAACGAGTCTCTCTCAAAAAAGGAAACGTTTTCATCCTTAAATTCATGCAAACCAAGAAAATATTTAGTCCATGGTGTAACTCCAAACAAAGAGGAACTAGAGAAAGAATTAATGAAAACAAGGTAAAAATGGTAACAATGAGGCCTATTTCATTTTAGAATCACATGCTGGGCTAGGAAGAGTTGATCAGGTCCTCAGCATGACACGGGCCTTACATGCAAATTCAAATATAAAACCAGAGTCGAAGATTTAACTTTGGGATATTTTCTATTTGTTTACTTGTTTGTTTGTTTGTTTTGTCCTATGTTTTTGGCTGTTGTTGCCCGTCTTTTTTTTTTTTCTGATAAGGGAGAAAAAGAAAGCTTGTGGATTTGGGTGGGTGGGGATGTGCGGAGGATCTGGGAGAATTTGGAGCAGGGGAAGTTGTGATCAGAATATACTGTATGAAAAGAATCTATTTTTAATTTTTCAAAAAAGAAAAGAAATGACTCAAGAGGCCATCCAGATGGCTGAGTGAGAGCTGCCAAGCTGTGCAACCAGAGTTATTGAATTGGATGCTGGGCATTTGGACAGTGGCGTGAGAGAGCCCACTCCAGCAAGTTGCTCTCTAACTTCTGCAAGTACATGCAGCATGGTCTCTCTCTCCACACCTACCACTACAACTAGGCACACAAACTTTGGGTGATAATATCAGTCATTGATAACATATACAATAAACCAACAATGAAAAAATATTTTACATCTATTTGGATGGATACCACTGGAGCAGCAAATGAAGCTCAGTTGGAGAATGTGGGAAGCAACAGTGGACACTATGAACAATGATGGTTGTAATATAGAATGGTACCATCATTTGCCTGTAATATATGTGACTTCAGGAGACATTTCAGAGTCATACACTGTGAAAGTAGGGTTCAAAGGCTAGAGAAATGGCTTGTTTGTTAAGAGCACTGTCTGCTCACATTCAAGACCAAGACTTGATCCTTGAATACATATGGTAGCCCACAAACATTTTATCTCCAGGTCCGGGGGAGCAGATGCCCTCTTCTGTCCTCCCTGGCCCCAAGGATTCAAGTGATATATAGATACACATACAGACAAAACATTCGCATGTGTAAAATAAAAAAAAGTTTTGTATATAGGCCTCATAGAAGCTTGTCCGTTAATATTTATCACTGTATTAGTAATACAATCAAAATATTGAAACAGCTCAAATATCCCCTGACAGATGAATTGATATCCAAAATATGCTACATATATTAAAATAGAGTATTACTCAGATTTCAAAAGAACAAAATTCCTTGGACACATGTCATAAGATGGATCAAACTTTAAAATATAATCCTATGTGAAATACACAAGGCACAAAAGAAAATGATACAACAGCTTCTCATGGAAGATATAGGAAAAGCATCTAGCACAGGCAGGAAGAACAGCCGATACCTGAGTGGTAGCTGGTAGATGAGAGGGTGTTATATTTAATGTGTGCAGAATTCCTCTTTGGAATGACAAACCTGTTCTGGAATGTAAAACTGTAGCATTTGCACAAGACATCAATGTTCCTGATGTCATAGAACTGTTGCCTTACAATTGGTTAAAGGGGGTAGGGATAAGCTATAGTCAATGAAGTGCCTTCTGCAGAAGCATGAAGACCCGAATACCATCCCCAGCAACTGTGTAACAAAACGACAGGACATAGAGACACATGTCTGTATCTCTGAGCGTATATTGGTTGAGTTGGGCAGCTCCCTGTCACTCGCTGGCCTCCTAGCCTGAACTGATCTCTTTGTTTTGAGGTACCCTGAGGGTTGTCGTACAAAAATTGGTTAGCTCCTAAGGATTTTACCCTAAGTTGATCTCTGAGCTTAACATTCATACATGAGTGCACGTGTAAAATTGGTAGGAACGTATTTATCATTATATATCAATTTCTAAAAGCTAACACAGAAGATTTCCTGATTTTTGTCTTGATATCATATTGTGCAAGAAGAACTTGTTTCCAAAATTGAAGTTCTCCTCAAGTTAGTAATTCAAATTCTGCATTTCCTTGAAACCAAGTAGCCGTAATTGATAAAGAAATAGTTACCTATGTACAGTACTGTAAGTGAATCAAATTGTTCTAAAAATTAGATAAAATGCTATTAAATTAATTATTTGTTATTCAAAGTTGATATTAGCATCTAAAGATAATGACAATGATCATGATTGTGAAATAGATTCCTAGACACAGGAATCCAGCACCCAACTGTATTAGGCAGGATTCCATTTAGATTCACTGGAATTGTTTATATGTAAGTGCTAAACAGTTTTTAAAAATGGTTAGGTTCACAATGCAGTGATTGAGAGTCTCGTACCCGCTCATTTCACAATGTTAGGTGCTTCAGCAGTCTCGATCTGCTGCAATGATTTGGAAGATTCTAACATCAACTCTGGTCATTCAGTCACTGCTAGAAGTTCAAAATATTGGCTTTCAATGTCAGAGAAGGACAGTAGCAAACAGGAACCGATGCACTTTCCTATAAGAAGTAAAATTAGTCAGGCCAACAAAATTGTTTTTTTTTCTTGCCTCTTTACATATGGGTCACTGGCAGAAAGTAGAACTCACTCAGGGATAGGATCTCCCACAATTAATCCTTTCTGGAAACACCTTCACACATCTTCGCAGAGATTTTTTTAATTAATTTCAGATCCTGTAAAGTTGACATCCAATATTAATCATAATAATGCTAATAATAGAAACTCACACAGACAAAAACTAACAGAAGGAATCATCCTTGAACTGCTAAGAGGAGTCTTTCTAAGACTTATGGGTGGTGTCACTCTCAAAGCTTAAAGACTGAATATGTTCCCTGCAGAGTGAGGCTGACGCAGCACTCAGGTCTCAGCAATGATATTTAATATGAAATTAAAATTGTAGACAACATTAAAAAATTGAAGTTGTTACATTGGAAAGGATGACCCCAAACTGTCCTTCTAAACAGGCGATAATTCAATATATAAATATATTGTCAGTGAATTTATAATAAAATTAGCAAACCTAATGAAGAGGCTGGGATGGATCAGTTCACAAAAGAGGCCTAATCTCCATAATCTAGCAACAAATAATCCAACAATGAATTTGTATTATAATTCATTCACAAAAGCATCAAAAGAATAAAATGTTTTGAACTATGTAGTAGGAGGCCACTTGTTTGTTCCCGACTGCTCAGTCTCAAAATAATCAAACAGAAACCATATAATTTGCAATGTTTTCCCAAAAACTTAAGCGTATTTCTGGCTAACTCATATCTTAAATTAACCCATCTCCACTAATCTGTGTATTGTCACTGGGCTGTGGCTTACTGGCTACAGTTTCGGCGTCTGTCTCTGGTGGGGCTACATGGCTTCTCTCTGACTCTGTCTCCTTTTTCCCAGCATTCAGTTTAGTTTTCCCTTCCTAGCTCTACTCTTCCCTATTAACAGGCTAAGGCAGTTTCTTCATTCACCAATGGTATTCACAGCATACAAAGGGAAATCTCACATCAGAGCTACACTTAGCAAAAGTAGTAGAAAACTTAAATACATGATAAGTATCAAACATTATTTGCTAAAAGATAATTGCATAATTAATATTTTTTCTGTCCATTCTCCCAAAAAACACTCCTATACAAATTTCAGTAGGTGTTCATTTGATATAAATTTGACAAATTGATCCTAAAATAGACAAAGAATAGCTGATGCTCAAAAATAACTGAAACGAACTTGAGTGAGGCCACAAGATTTAGAGTTTCAGATATCAGAATTATTGTAGAAGAGCAGTACTCAAGATAGAGTGAGGCTGGTGTGAAGCTCACCATAAACCAAGGATGCAGAGTTCAGAGCCTAGACAGGACACATCTACAGCACATGATTTACGACACAGGTGTGAGGAGTCATATAAAACAGGAAAGGAGAGGCTCAGGGAAATAGTAAGGTTTCTAAAATGTATACATACACAAAGTCTCAGTGAATTTACTCTTTAAAGAGAGAACAATACCCTTACTAGGCACTACTTGGTAGCAAATAGAAAACCCAGTGCTGGGAATGGGTTTGCTTTTTTGAATTTGTTGACCAGTAGACTCTCATAGAAGCCCAAACATTATAGGCTATTAGCATTGTTCTTGGTTACCTTTCAAATCTCGACAGAAAGACCCTATTGTTGAAGTCACTGCATACTTAATTCATAAAACAAGAAGAAATTCCTTGGGTACTGAGTTAAAGGTTTCATCTCACTACCTAGCTTTCATAATGCTGGAAAGTACTATGCACACTACTGCATCAGAAAACTAATCATCAGTCTTCCCCAGCTTCAAATACTGTGAACTATAAAAACAACTGTATTGACAAGATGATCCTACTGGTTCAGTTGTGGCACAAATGTTATGGGTGTCACAAAATATTTTCTGATTGCATTTAAGGACCACTCAAATGAAATAAAATCCATACCTAACCAGAACACCAATGCTAAGAACCAATGGCTAGCAAGATCAGAGAATCTAGGAGAGAATCTACAACTGTTACTCTACCAGTGGACACAATGTTAAAATGACTCATAATCACTTATTACTATTTCCATAGATGTTCATCACTGAACTCTTGTTGTATAAACTTCTTCTTGCTGAAGATCATAATTAATACAAAGACCCCAAACTGGTCAAGGGGCAAAGAATACGAGATTTCAAAGTGCTCTGCTAAAATGGAACATCCATATCACACCCTTCCTCATGAAGTTTGGAGATTATTGCAAAGAGGGGACAGAAAGAGAGCAAAAGCCTAGGGTGTTAGGTGACTCCAAGGAAATAGATTGTTTAGTTATGGAGAAGTTGGGGGTGACGATGGGTATAATGAACACACATTGTATGAATTCTCAAGGAGTTTATAAAAATGTTCTTTTTGACAAAAGGATTACTGTCTTCTGATATGTCTATCACACACAACTAACTAAAAAATGAGCCATAGGCTTCATCTCTAAGCAAAATTAAAAAAAATTTTACATGAAAACATACAAGGCAATTTTGTGACCTTAATATTTTTTTAAAAAAAAAAAGTTTTTAGGCATTAACAGTGCAATCTATCACAATGAAGAATGATTAATTGATTGATTAAATGAAATTTATCAATTTTCAACCTTGCAGCATTGAAAGATAACAAACATGCTTTGGAAATTTCAGAGAGTAGAACCTCTGTGTCTCTGTGTGTGTGTGTGTGTGTGTGTGTGTGTGTGTGTGTGTGTATGTGTGGGTGTGTATGTTGTATATAAAATAGCAAGTGCCACAACTTCCAATGGGCAGTTAGTTAGGTGAATGGAGGATGTGCGCTCCAACTGAGGGCAGAATGCTGAGTACTTTATACCCCTACGGAGTCTCTTCAGGAGCGAGCTGGTTAGATCTCATTGGTTTAGGCATCAAACTTGCCTCCTTTTTCACATGGAATTTATGTTCCTCTTGAATATTGCAAAATTATCTCAAGCAGTCCTGAAACTTTTTCCTGGTATGCACATTTTTTACCCTGGTCTGGGTTATCCTTCTCCATTCAAAATACATACTGGATTGTTCTTGTGGCACACGTGGAGCGAGAGGTGCCAGCTAAGATATTTGCACGTATATTCATATAGTAAAAATTAGCATAATTGATTGAAGTAAAGCACAGAAAATTTTAAAATCAATACAGAAAATCATGTGACATTTAATGTCCTTGAGAACCTGTAAAATTCAGTTGTAAAACAAGACTTTTCCCTTTGTGCCCTTGGATGATAAAGTGAGATCTTGAGTTCTCCCTTATGGGCTTCTCCAAGTTTGCTCAAAGCATCTCTCCATTTGACACCTGAAGCCTTAGAATTCCCTTTAACTTTTAAAAATCATATACCCCACTCTCAAATAAAAGTGAATCGTGTTGTGGTTGCTGTTAGTTTTCGATTATGATAAGAAGCGACTTTTGGCTACAGGTTGATGCACGTGGGCATCCTTAAATGTCTGTGGAGTTTTTCTAATGCCAATGCTTCGATTACTGTATTTGCAACTCTTTCTGAAACAAAGCCCCATTCACTGTCACATCTATGGTCTCCTTTTTGGAAAACTGGCAACTAAATTCATTTTGGTGCATTCCTTAAACATTTTCCGTTTCTTAGTTCACAGAACACCAGCTGCAGTTATCTGGCTGGAGAGCTTACTTGGCCTCTTGTGTACTGCACAGGATTGAGCTCAATCAAATGGCTGCCGAAGTTGCTGTGGTTACCTTAAAATGTTGTCATTTATTTTAAGAAACCTTCAAATATTGACTTTCATTTTTATAAATTACAAATTACAAGTGATAAACTTCTTCTTCAGTCTTAATGAAAAAATATAAGGGAAGAAAATATACATATATAGACATACATAAATATTTATAAAATAGTAGGGGTCCTATTTGGGCTTCTGATAATTTTTCATAGGAAAAGTAGCAAATAACTTCTTTGTGCAGTTTTTAGTCAATTGTTTAATATATATTAATATATTCTATATAATAACCATATGTATGCATATGTTTGCAATTGCTACCTAAGAAGTTAATCAGATGCAAAAAAGCTGATTTGTTTTATATACATGTGAAGTTATTCGAATGCATTAGTGTATCTGTGGAAAACACAAGACAGATTGAAAACACAATAGACAAAATAAAAAAAACAAGAGCAGGTTAATATTTAGCATAACACCCATGAATGCTAGATGTAGCAAAGATTAATCTGAATTTATTTAGTTCCCTTGGAAATTTTTCACAGATTTTTTTTTCCATCTGGATATAGTCAAACTAGAAAAAAAATGCTATTCAGTTTATTAACAGTTAGGATATCATCTGGAAATGAAGCTCATTGCGATCTCAAATGGGCTCTACAAGGAGCTAATGAGCAAGCTCCTGCCTGATATTGACAATTAATCAGGCATAAAGGCATTTAGGAGCAGGGTGCATTGACGAGCATGTAGGCTCACACAGACTCTGGTGCAACATGATATGTGAACATATTTGTCTAATTGTACTTCGGGTTTCCTGAACAAATTCCCACCAAAACACTTCATTATCCACAGAGGTGACGCATCCGTTTCAGAGTCTGTAGGAAGCTCTTTGGTTTGCTGTAACCATATATAATGGATTAAATGAAGTTTTATTAGGCTTTGTTGCTAGTTTTCCCATTTAATTGCTATAGCAACCTGAAGCCAAAGTTGGATCACTGGATAGAGTAACTGAGCGATTCATTGTGTCCTCATTATCCTTGGCCCTTAAGGGAGGGAAAAAAAATCCTGTATTTAAAATAATTGGAAAGCTGGGGTGAGAGAAAATTTTTTTCTTTACTTTTAAATTAAGAAATTTTAAATTAATTGATATTTATTTTCCCCCTTTAAATAGCAGAAGGCATTCAAAACATATATTTGATGTCAGCTTTACATAAACTATATGTGTGTGTTTTTCTGATAACAAATGACTCATTGCTGATCTTATGCTGATATAAAAATGAGGGAAATGAAACAAATGCTTATTTCATAGGTTGGTACACTAAAAATATTATAGATAGTGTTTCCTAGATTCCTGTCATTTATTTTATTAGGGTACTTAAATATCAAAAAACACGTAATTCTGCTGATAGTTCAAACTGTGATCTAAACTCCCCTCCATCCCTCATGCTATATGTGATGTTATGGATCTTCTCACTGTTTACTAAATGCTTTTGATTTCTAAAATATAAAAAGAAAAGCTTCTTTGTTGCTAAATGTTATAGTTAAATGAAGCCTTTTCATCTTAGGAAATACGTTATGGCTATGGAGGATTGGAGAGCATTTTCTCTGCCCTTAGTGTTCAGACATATTAAACAGACTAATATTTTAGGTTGATTTCATTGTACTGGTTTAGAAGCTTACTTTTCACTTTTAAAGGACATTCAGCAAAGACAATAACTTCCTTACAAATCCTCAGGGAAATGTCTAGCTTATTAAAACAGGGAGGGTTTAAAGAAGTTCAATGAAGAAAACATAACTAAGCAGAAGGAATATCAGAGCAGGAAGAGACTAGCAGTGAAGGGTCAATAGGTTAAGAGCCATTGGGGAAGTAACTGAATATCAGAATGTCACTAAATATAGAATGGATGTTTTCAGAAATACAAGAAAACATAGGCTATAACACAATATCATTTTGTGTGAAAATAAATTTATATATAAGATACAAATTATAGCAGTCATAATTATCATGGTTTGTAGTTTTCCCTTGAACTACAATTTCAATTAGATATGGCTTGTACTTGGGTCTTTTTGAAAGGAAAATGAAGCTCATAAAAGAATGCAATGATAGGAGTCTTAAGTTAACTTGGGCAAACTAACTTAAAGAGTATTATTTGTCAGTGTTGGTGTAGAACCTTCAAACTCGCCTATAAAACATCAATGGGACCAAAGGAAAAAAAGACAAAGCAGTGAAGCCAAGCTTCATCCTCTGCTTCTGCGGACAATCGGGAGATCCCATGTTTCCTAAGTGAGACAAGGGTGGCTAGAGTTATGCTTAAGATGCAATAAAATGGGAATCTGAAGAAGATACACGGATGTTCTCTGTTCCCTATGGATGCAAAATGCCATAGAATCCACAGGAAGTCCTGAAATTTTAAGACCTGGCATGTCCTTCCAAGCCTCTTCTCCAACATTTACTTTCTCATTCGATTTTCCTTCACAAAAGACAACTTCGACAACTTCAATGCTCAAGAGAAACAACAGAAAATTATGCATTTGGATGGATTATGCCATGAAAGACATGGCCCAGAGATATGATACCAGGGTAGAAAACGAAGGGACTCAAGAAAACATGGTACCAGCATTAAGGTTTTCAAAATCGTCTATTGAATGTTGCTTGACTTGAAAGCACGTGAGTGAATCCAACTTCCTAAGAATGACTGGTGGACTCTAAAAATCAAACTGGGAATATTAATTCATTGTATACAATACATTCATATGTATTAATTCTATATTATCATGCCTGCATAATATTCTGTACTATAATTCCTACATGCTAATACATAAATATCCCCATCAGGGTCAAGCCTTGGCTCTGTTACCATTTATGAAAACACTCAGGCAAGACATGGAACCAGACTGGAGTTGAGGATAATGACTTTGAATGAATACAGAGATACAAAGGTTCCCCTAGCTGTACAGCAATACTGAAAATGAGATAAACTATTAAACTAGCCAGTCAATATTAAGTCTAGAAATGGGAAGAGATTCAATCTGAGTTAAGACTGAATCAGACAAGAAGATTTAAGAAAACTAACTACCAGACTGTGAGGAACACATTGGCAGCATTCTATAAAACCCTAAAGATTTAAAAATAAGAAAAACGAATATTCTGAAATCTGTAAATTATTTTTAGGAATTTATCCTACATACATACTGACTTTCATAAAAGTCATTTACATAAGACCATTTGGCAGAATTGCTTGTACTATCAAATATTGGACATAATTTGGATATATACCACAACAGAATCAATTAATATAATATGCAAATTTACCTAATTTAACAATATATAACCATTGAATGTATCTTGAGACATAGTCATATTTTAATATACATTATTTAGTGAAACAAAGGAGGGCCATAAACATGTACAGTAAAATACATTTTTTAAAAGAATACAGAAGAGCAAAGCTGACTTTTCTTAAAAATCACACAAAATTTTCTCTTTTGATTAATTATGGGCAACAGAAGAAATGCTTGTTATCCAGGAAGATATTAGCACTGGGGTGAAGAGTATGAAATAAAAATGAAATGCAAGTAGAAAGATATTTGATGTAAATAATTCACTGTAAGAAAGAAGATTTAAAATGGTAGAAATTCTAAAATAATGAAGGAACACTTTCTAAGTTAAAATTCCCAGACTCAAAGAATTCCACTAATGATAAGGAGCAGTACAAATGGAATGGGATCCATGCTTTAAATTATAAGTACAAAGAGAATAGTACTTTATCTTATAAACTCAGAACTTCCGACTTCAAACGAGAGCTTGTCATCTCAAATACTACTTCTGCAACATGAGATGGGAAAGAATTCAATGTTAGGATATGAACTGTCTGTAGTGCTTTTGAGATTATTTACCCAAATTGTTCTTTTATTAGTGAGCCAATAATCTTGAGAATACATGTAACAACATTTATAGAATCATTACGAAAATCAGTACAGTTTTAAAAAGAAAATAGAAATAATGTTTCACACAAATTCAATTTTATGGCTCCAAATTATGAAATTCTAGGTATTGATGCTCATGAGAACAAAATAAGGGGTGCTAATATGTATGACAAATCAGTGGAAACAAATTTAGAAATATTGGTACAAACTGAGACATTCCTTCTGCATCACTGACTTTCTCCGATGAGGCAACAAATAAATGAAAATAAAATAAACACCATAAACTGGATTAATTTTCATGCATTATTATCTCAGCAAAAGGAAATGTTTGCTTCCCTGAGCTTACATTGAAATGCATCTTTCTGAGACTCAGCTGTCTTTTTCCTTTATTTTTTTAACTTAATTTTATTTTTTTTAAAATTTATTTATTTATTAAAAATTTCCACCTCTTCCCCGCCTCCCTTTTTGCTCCCCCTCCCCACCTCCCGATCCCCACCTCTCCCTCTCTCTCCAGTCTTAAGAGCAGTCAGGGTTTCCTGCCCCGTGGGAAGTCCAAGGTCTCCCTCCCTCCATACAGGTCTATAAAGGTGAGCATCCAAACAAACAAGGCTCCCACAAAGTCAGTCCATGCAATAGAATCAAATCCCAGTGCCATTGTCCTTGGCTTCTCAGTCAGCCTTCATTGCCAGCCACGTTCAGAGGGTCCATTTTGATCACATGCTCCATCACTCTCAGTCCAACTGGCCTTGGTGAGCTCCCATTAGATCAGTCCCACTGTCTCAGTGGGTGGACGCACCCCTCGTGATTCCTTGCTCATGTTCTCCCTCCTTCTGCTCCTCATTTGGACCTAGGGAGCTAAGTCAAGTGCTCCAATGTGGGTCTCTGTCTCTATCTCCATCCATTGCCAGATGAAGGTTCTATGGAGATATGCAAAATATTCATCAATATGGATATGTGACAAGGCCATTTCAGACACCCTCTCCTCTGCTGCCCAGGAAACAATCTGGGGACCTCTCCTAGGACCTGGGAACCCCTCTAGAATCAAGTTTCTTACAAACACTAAAATGGCTCCCTTAGTTGAGATATTTACTTCCCTGCTCCCATATCCACCCTTCCTCCATCCCACCCATCCCATTCCCCAAGCTATCCCGAATCCTCCCCTTCTCCCTTCCCTCTACTCATCTGCCCTTACAACCACCCCCCCCACCAACCCTGTGCACCCAAGTTTGCCTGGCTATCTTGTCTAATTCCAATATCCAGGAGGATAACTATATGATTTTCTTTGGGCTCATCTTCTTATTTAGCTTCTCTAGGATCATGAATTATAGGCTCAAAGACCTTTAATTATGGCTAGAATCCACTTATGAGTGAGTACACACCATATTCCTCTTTTTGGGTCTGGGTTACCTCACTCAGTAAAGCGTTTTCTATTTCCATCCATTTACATGCAAAATTCAAGATGTCATTGTTTTTTATCGCTGAGTAGAACTCTAATGTGTATTTGTTCCACACCTTCTATAACCATTCTTCTATTGAGGAACAACTAGACTGTTTCCAGGTTCTGGCTATTACAAATAGTGCTGCTATGAACATAGTTGAACAAATGCTTTTGTAGCATGATAGGGCATCTCTTGGGTATATTCCCAAGAGTGGAATTGCTGGGTCCTGAGGTAGTTTGACTTCCAGTTTCCTGAGAAACCACCACACTGATTTCTACAGTGGCTGCACAAGTTTACATTCCCACCAACAATGGATGAGTGTTCCCCTCACTCCACATCCTCTCCAGCATAGGCTATCATTGGTGTTTTTGAGTTTAGCTATTCTGACAGGTGTAAGATGGTATCTCAAAGTTGTTTTGATTTGCATTTCCCTGACCGCTAAGGAGGCTGAGCATGACCTTAAGTGTCTTCTGGCCATTTGAAGTTCTTCTGTTGAGAATTCTCTGTTCAGTTCAGTACCCCCATTTTTTAATTGGGCTAATTAGAGTTTTAGTGTCTAGTTTCTTGAGTTCTTTGTATTTTTTGGAGATCAGACCTTTATCTGATGAGGGCTTGGTGAAGATCTTCTCCCAGTCAGAAGGTAGCCTTTTTGTCTTATGACAGTGTCCTTTGCTTTACAGAAGCTTCTCAGTTTCAAGAGGTTCCATTTAT
Organism: Myodes glareolus; assembly: GCF_982192425.1. NCBI lineage: Eukaryota > Metazoa > Chordata > Mammalia > Rodentia > Cricetidae > Myodes > Myodes glareolus. Next base: position 40,464,042 of record NC_142043.1, read on the forward strand.
TCATTCTTTCTCTTATGGTCTGTGTTACTGGGATTCTACCTAGGAAGTGGTCTCCTGTTCCCATGTCTTGTAGACTACTTTCCACTTTTTCTTCTATCAGGTTCAATGTGGTCAGATTAATATTGATGTCTTTAATCCATTTGGACTTGAGTTTTGTGCATGGTGATAGATATGGATCTACTTCCATTCTTCTACAGGTTGACATCCAGTTATGCCAGCACTGTGTGTTACAGATGCTTTCCTTCTTCCATTGTATACTTTTAGCTCCCTTGTCAAAAATCAGGTGTTCGCAGGTTTGTGGGTTAATATCCGGGTCTTCTATTCGAATCCATAGATCGACTTCTCTGTTCTTATGCCAATACCAAGGTGTTTTCAATACTGTAGCTCTGTAATAGAGTTTGAAGCCAGGGATGGTAATGCCTCCAGAAGTTCCATTATTGTACAAGATTGTTTTGGCTATCCTGTGTTTTTTGTTTTTCCATATAAAGTTGATTATTGTTCTCTCAAGTTCTGTGAAGAATTTTGATGGGGATTACATCGAATCTATAGATTGCATTTGGTAGAATTGCCGTTTTTACTATGTTGATCCTCCCAATCCAAGAGCAAGGGAGATCTTTCCATTTTCTGGTATCCTTCTCAATTTCTTTCTTCAAAGACTTAAAGTTCTTGTCAAATAGGTCTTTCACTTCCTTGGTTAGAGTTACCCCAAGATATTTTGTGCTATTTGTGGCTATCCTGAAAGGTGATGCTTCTCTGAATTCCCTCTCTGTTTCTTTATTCTTTGTGTATATGAGGGCTACTGATCTTGTATCCTGCCACATTACTAAAGGTGTTTATCAGCTGTAGGAGTTCTTTGGTAGAGCTTTTGGGGTCGCTTATGTACACTATCATATCATCTGCATATAACGAAAGTTTAACTTCTTCCTTTCCAATTCGAATCCTCTTGATCCCCTCATGTTGTCTTATTGCTGTTGCTAGAACTTCAAGCACTATATTGAAGAGGTATGGAGAGAGTGGACAGCCTTGTCGTGTTCCTGATTTTAGTGGAATGGCTTTGAGTTTCTCTCCATTCAATTTGATGTTAGCTGTCAGCTTGCTGTAAATAGCTTTTATTATACTTAGATAACTTCTTGGTTGATGTGAGATCCCAAGTCCATTTCCCCCTCTCAGTGGTAGGGCTCTAGTTGGTTTGAGCCTATGGAGTTTTTGCTTGCTGCCACAGGCTCTGTCAGTTCCTATGTCCACAAATCCTGTAGTGCCTGAAAGATACTGTTTCCTTGGAGTCATCTTTTCCCTCTGACTCTTGCCGTTTTTCTTTCTCCTCTTCCATAGTTTCATGATAGTGAGGAAAAGGGGACGATGAGGTAATCCCATTAGGACTGAGTACTGCAAAATCTCTCACTCTGTTGACACTGTATAGTTGTGGATCTCTGTGTTAGTTCCTATCTACTGTAAAAAGAAGCTTCTCTGGTTGTGGAAGAATGAGACACAGACCTATGGAAATAACAGAATGTCATTATGAGTCATTTTATCATTTCTTTAGCAAAACATTAGTAGAATTTGGTTTTCCTTAGTCCCCCATCCTATACTAGCTCAAGTTGTAGGTCACACAAGCAGGGTCAGACAAGGTTCCAGCTCATAAAATGATCTGTAATCTAACCAGAAAGGTTGTTGGTTACTCTAACAACATTTGTGCCACTATTGCACTGATATATCTTAAAGACTGGTAACCATGGTAGGGCACAGGGAATGCAACTGGGTTGATGGGACCTTTCTTGAGAGGCAGCAGACAGAGTGGTTTCCAGTTGCTTTAATGCTAGTTAGCATGGATAAAGCCACTAGTAAGGCACTGGCTTGACTTCTCCACATTTAGTGAGGTTCTTAGGGAAATAAAAAGTGATACTTCAGTGTGTGAAAACAGTAAATTTCCTCCAAGTTAGAAAGCATTTATAGTTTCTAATATTATGTAAAAAGCATAAATAATAAAAGAGTTGTGTTTTCAAAGGCTATCGAAATTAGTTGACAGTTTACAGACTAATTTGCTTTATTTTCTGTTTAAATTTTTAACACATTTTTTTCAAATTAGCAATAATTACCTTTTAAAGGTAGTTTTAGATTTAGAGCAAAATTTCTGAAAGGGAAGTGAGGAAAATGGCAGCATGGTCCATCTCTACGGATGGTGATACCCACATTACCCATATTCCCCACTCAGAAGTTTAATATGTATCATGGCCTCTTGGAGCACGAAGGGGCCAGCTTGTTGGGGTTTATGTCCTGCCCATTTCACCACAACTGACAAGCCCCAAAGAAAATCACACAGAGATCTTCATAAGTTATAAAACTGATTGGCCCATTAGCTCAGGCTACTTACTAGCTCTTGTAGCTTATATTAACCTATTATTTTTATCTATGTTAGCCACATGGCTCAGTACCTTTTTCAGGGGGACAGCTTACACCTTGTTTTTTCGGTACTCTGGGCAGAACTATGGAGGAAGCTTCCTGCTTTCCAGAATGCTCCTGTTCTCATTGCCCTGCCTCTACTTCCTGTCTGGTTCACCCACCTATACTTCCTGCCTGGCCAATCAGTGTTTATTTAAAACATGATTGACATAATACAGATAATTCTCCCACACCAGCCTCTTAGCCTATGTTTATCATAAAAAGCTGATGTTCATGTTTTATGGTTGGTCTTGATCCTCTGTATTCTTCATTTTACTACTAATACTGATGTTTCTTCCATTTTATGGAAGGAGCCTTCAGTACATCTTCACTCACTGACTTAAGCATCCTCTGCTTTCCTACCCATCCCTATCTTCCTCCTAAACTTCTGGTGTTTTAAACATTGTTGCTTCTGCCTCTTCTAGATGGAAGGCCTCACAACATGAAGCATTTCCAGACTGGCCTCTTTAATTAATGGTATGTCTTTTTAATTCCTCTAGGGTTCTTCATGTTTAAAGGACTCTTTGAAGTGGTGGACAATATTTCATTGTTCATGTATAGTATCGACTACCCATTTACATACTGTAGAAGATGCTACATCATCTCATGTACTCATTTCATTTTGAAGTCTGGTAAAAATAAACAATTTTTGTGTTCTATAGCTTCACTTTAAGCAATAAGGTTTTAAGCCATAGAACACAGTGAAAACAAGGTGGTACTCTCCTCAAAACTTTATCCTTGCAGACTAGGACTCATGAATCGGGAAGGTTCTATACATGCTACTGTTGGAGAATAAGAATCCTCACTCTCACCCAGCTGTGTACCCTGAAAGCTGCAACAAAATTGGCCTGATATGTCTACTATTGCAATAGTGGCACAAATATTATGTGCATAAAAGGAACTTCCTTTTTGGATCTAAGGTTTCCCTCATGAGATGGAACCCATATCTGACAGTGGTTAAGGGGCTGTGTACCTATGGCCAGATAGATCATAGACCCTGAGAAAGAAAGCAATATTCTCATTCTGCTAAATGGACATATTAAATTTACTCCTCATAAGTTATGTTAGACTCATAGATCAGGGCATCTTTTAACATTCATCAGAGAAATTTCATCTCGCACTGGCTGACAATTAATGTAAAGCCCCCCAACTGTTTTCAACCTGCAGAGAACAAGCAACTATAGAGTGCCCAGCTTTGTACTCAGATTTAAAAGGAGCATTCACATCACACACACACACACACACACACACAACTCAGGGATATTCATGGAATAGGGGGTGAAAGATTCTAAGCATCCGAAGTGGTCAATAGTACCAAAGGAAAAGTGTTTTTCAGACCTAATAGGGCAATTGCTAATATGAACTCAGAGTATCTATGACAGTATACACAAAAAGCACAAGCTCCAGACAGAAACATAAGCCCAGCATAAGGAAGGAAGGTGTACATGAAAGCCCCCATATCTGGTAGTTATTGGCATTTGATAGCTGCTGGGAGAGGGAGTGACAGTTTTCTTTAATAATGGGACCTCTAGTAGGCTGATCACAGTCCAGAGAAGGCCTGTCCACAAGAATAACTGAACAAGACAAAGAAGACACGACAAGGGAAGAAGAAAAAAGAAACAATCTCTAAATTAGGTAGAAAGAGGAGGGAGTGTGGAAGGGGGAAATATGTTTAAAACTATACAGAAGATAACATTTATAAAACATGCAACTTCCAAATTTTCTGAAATTATCTGTTGGTTCCAGGGATATTTTATTGATTTTAAGGGGTGGTATTTATCCATAAAACTTCATATCATCTTTAACTAAAGAGAATTTCATTCTTTATTTGCCATTTTAAAATGATAACGTCATAGTGTATGACTACATTAAGAAGTATTGGGAAGCAGGAAATTTAGACCTATGCTGATCTAGAGAATAATCTTGTCCTAGTCTGGTTTGGGTTTGGCAATAACACTTGTCTCCTAGAATAATATGTGAAATATGCTCCATTTCTAATTTTCTGAGAGTGTAGAATACCTCCATTGGTTTTTATTCTTAAATATTGTCTAAGATTTATCAGGGAAAACATCTAAGCCTGGCATTTTCTGTTTAAGAAAGTAATTAATTATTGATTCAGCTGCTGAAATGGCTAATAGGCCCAGTCATTTTCTCTGCTTCTTCTCAAGTGAAGGTTTATCAGGATGTGTCTTTGGAGCAGTTGATCCACTGAATCTTGATTTTGGATTGGTGGTCATGAAAGCCTCTAGAACAGTGCTTTACTGTTGCTCTGACTGTCAACTGTTATGTGTAACACACAGAAGCTCCCACTTTGTCTTACTTTACTGAGCTTTTCTTACTTTAGGGGCTGACAGCTGCACTGATCTTTACCAGAACCAGCCTTTTGCTTTATTTTTTTGTGTTTTGATTAATTATTGAACTTCATGTTATTAATTTCAGTGGATCTCATTGTACATTTTTGTTATTAGTTTTCCGTTTCTAACTTTGAACTTAATTTTCTCTTTTTTCTGGCTTCTGGAGGTGGGAGCTTAAATTATTGATTTCAAATCATTCTTCATTTCTAATGTATTTATTCAATGCTATAAATTCTCCTCTAAGCACTGCTTTTGCTGTGTCTAACACATTTTACTAAGTTGTCTCTTTATTTTCACTAGATCTGTCCTGAGATTTCTTCCGTGACCATGTCTTATTTGGAAGTGTGATGTTTCATGTATTGGGAAACTTCCTAGTTTTCTCTCTGCTATTGACCTCAGTTTCAGTCAAATGAAATTCCTCTCAATGCCAGAATTATGCAAGAGAACACGTTGCCTACTTTTTTTTTCCTTTTAATTTCCGGGGATCCAACAAGGTCCTTGCATAAGCAATGTAATAGTTCTACTGATGAGCAACATCCCTAGCTCTCTTTAAAAGTTTATTAATTTGAGCCACAGTGATAGCTTACTAGTTATGCACACTTGCTGCTCCTTAGAGGACCCACTTTCAATAGCCCGAAGCCGCAAACGCCCTCCAGCACCTCCTACTCCACTTCCCTCCCTGCTCATGCCTCCAGTTTTTGTTGCTATTAATAAATCCCTGAGTGTCATTCGTGCCACCAAAATCACATGGGTATTGGATCACCAATTGGGAGATGGATTACAAGCAGCCATGCCCTTAAAAAACAGTATCTCTCACTTCCCAAGCAGCCATCCATTTTCAATAACCCCTCCACAAGGGGTGGAGCCATTCCTCTCTTTAGGCTGAAGTTTTTATTGGCTTCATCTTGAGCAGTTGTCATACAAGTAAACATAGCTGCTGTGAACCAATGTATACAGCAGCTACATAGTTCCCAGAAGTCATCAATTCATAGTTTTCCTTCCTGTCCACCTGAAATCTTATTTTCTTTACATACTCCTCTTCCACAACATTTCCTAAGCTGGAAGGGTGGACAATGGATGCAGATGATCTGTCTGCAAGTGAGCACTCAGAATTATTTATACTCAGCACTTTGACCAGTTTTGTGTCTCTGTGTTAATCATAACCCACTGCCTAAAGAAGCATCTCTGACCTAAGTTGTAGAGACACAAATCAATAGATAGTAGCATAAGTGTTTAGAAGAGTCTTCTTTTTATAACCCTGGGTTCTGCTCTTCCCTGTCTCCCCACACCCCAATCCCACTTCTCAGTTTAACTCAGAGCATTCTTCTCTAGTCTTTCATGTAACCTATATACTAATGTCTTCTCTGATTATATTCTTCCATTGGGTTTAAAGATCATAGGTTTCCATGCTGCTTTTTAACACACCCTTTTGGTTAAGCCTTACTGCACTCCCTGTTCCCCATCACCCACACCCATGTTTGAATCTTTCTGCCCTGAAGTTCTCCTCCCAATTTTCATTTTGTCTGTATTTACTATCTTCCCACCCTCGATACATCCACCCCTATGTCCTATTTCTAATTAGTACCTTCCATATGCAATTCACTTAAACATAAAGGCAAAATGTCAGTGCTAGGATCCATATGTGAGAAACCTTGTTTGCATATAATACATAAACACTTTCCCTATCTTGTTGACTTAGGTCTTCTTTTTCTTAATTGTGTGTTTAGAAGAACAAATGAGTTCAATTCTGGTTGCTCAATATATCATTTTAAATTGATAGGTACATGCTGCCAATTTGCTTCTTGTCAGTCTAGACATCTACTTACCTAATCCATCGATACATACTAATAACATGTTGTCATAGAACCAATAACATTGAAGCAAAATTAAAAGTCCTCTAGGTTCAGAGACTTCCTCCTATATACAGAAGACCTAGCTATTTAGTGACAGTGACAACAGCTCTGTCTCCAATAGAAACAAATGCCTCCCTTCCTTCAAACCACTTGTTAATGTTTTTGGTGCTTCTTCTTTAAATTTCCAGTGTAAAATTTAGACTGCTTCCCTAAAAGGTAAAGAGTCCTAGTCCTTCTAACCTCTAAATGAAGCATATAAGGGAAATATAGAAAGCTTTGCAGAAAAAAATGAAAAATGACACCCTGAGAGTTCTGGATTATTTTGGATCATTTAGATGGGTCCGAAATTGAATCACAGGTATTTTTTTATGGAAAAAAAACACAAAAAAATCACTGAACTACACACACACACACACACACACACACACACACACACACACACACAGAAGATTGGAAGAAATCTAGAAAGAAAAGCAAGATGTTTGGTAGCGCAGCACTTTTAAACGTGTCTTTTAAAATTTTTTTTGCATAAAGATATACTTTAACTTCTATGAGTGACCTTGCTTGGCCATAGGTTAATCTTGTGTTTCATGTATTGCATAAATGTCAAGATATTTCGGGCATACTGGGCACGTAATGCTTAATATTTATGCATCTTCCCCTGAACTTGCCACTGTTTAGATTCTATCCATCCAGTGAGTGTGATGTGCCATTTCTCTGTGGTTTTTGATCTGCGTTCATATAAGGGTCAGTGGTATTGTGTTGACTTTGTGTGTTTATTGTCTTTTATACCTTCTTTGGAGAACTTTCAGGTTAAATATTTTGTTCCAATTTAACTGCATCATCTTTTTTATTCCCAGGTTGTGTAAGATCTTGTATACTTCATTTGCTCTTGAGAGTTCACGTTCCTTTTTGCCATGTTATCCCTTATCTTTCCCACTTAAAAAAGCCACAATTATAAATGGCAATGGATTTCTATGATTAACATGTCTTTTATCAAAGCCTTTGATTTTGGTATCTTTCTTCTTGAAGCTCTGTAACCCAAAGCTATGACTGCTTTACACTCACGGCTTCATTTTAGGATTTTCAATATTATATCGTTTATTTAGAATGACAATCCATTTGGAGTAATTTCTATATATTTATAAGTTAGGCATCTAAATTCTGGGCAATTTTATTTATTTAAAAACTTGTTTAAGGTTCTGAATTATGTTCTTGGCCTTTTAACGCATCATATGTAACACAAATGTTACACTCAGGGGATTAAAAAACAACATGAATAGCAAAAATGAATTGACTTTTATGCAGCTGTTTAAAATTCAAAGAATTGGCTTAAACTAGGTATCATTTGGCCAACTTATGAAAGGTAATTTTGTTGTAAATATTTAATTGAAGTTTCACTAGCTATATTTTAAAAGAATTATTTGGTGATAGAGTCATTGCCTTTTTATTATCTTGAAATTTCCCCATTTTTTTCCTTTGAAAGTGTTTAACATCTGCTTATATGTGTGAAAAAAATGAATTCAGCAAAAAGATGCCAAGAGATCCCATAAGAGTCAGAGAGTTTTGAAATATGAATTTTTGTCATTCATATTATATCTAGTCTGTGCATATAAAAAGTTATGCATATCCAGGACAGTGTTGGGGTATAGATCAGTGGTACAGAACTTGCCTAGAATGAGCAGGGTGGTGGGTTCCATACACAGAACCAGAGAAAGAAACTAAATGAACTTAAAAACCAGTCTCAAAGAAACGAGTTTTTACTGCTTAGTTGTTTTTTTGACAAATGGATATGTGATTGCCCCAACACCATTTTTCGAAAAGATTATAAAGATTATTATCTCTATTCTCACTCTAATTGCATTTACCCCTTATTCAAAGAGTAGTTGACCTGACTATTGATCATAATTAAGGATTTATTTGTGAGTTCTAAGATCTACCACATGTAGATTTTAGGGAATTCTTCATTTCTGTCATCGGATTAGCAAACTTCACCACCCCATGTACAGCCTAGCCTCCCCCACACAACTTGCCACATAACCTTGCATGGTTCTACAGATTAGGACACTGATTTTTTTTCTCAAAGTTGTGACTCAGTCAGCTGATTTTACATGATGAGATTTAGCAAATGGTTTTCATATTTTAAACTTTGTATTCTTACAAGAAATTCTACTGGCTTGTGGTGAATAATTATTAATTAAAAATTTTATGTGGAATGTAAAAACAATATTGAAACATGTATATACCATATTCCAAGTCAATGGTAATTTCCTACAAATATAGTCTATAATATTAATAAGAAAATATTGTTATTAACTCATAAACATTCTAAAGAGCTCCATCTGATGGGAGTCTTCTGTTTTTTTTCATGTCTAGAAGGACTTTAAATTATACTTGTGAGTGAATGAGCACATAAGTGCCAGAGCCAGTGGAAAATAGAAGATTTCCCATTGGATCTAGAGTTACAGGCAGTTGTGAGTCACCTGCTTTGAGGGCTAGGAACGGAACTAAGTCCTCTGTAAGAGCAATATAGGCTCTTAACCACTGAGACATAGTTTCAACTCCCTGATGTGGAACTTAAATCTAGTCTGTTTTGCACACAACTTTTAAATTATTTTCTAACCCAACCTTACCTCACAGATGTAGCCACCACTAATTTGTGTGGGACATTTGTGGGTTGCTTTCTAAGGGTGCTATATTAATGAAATCCTGTTGTATACATCATTTAGGATGGGACTTCTGAATCAGTGTAATTCTTTGACTCATTCAGTTCTTTGTGCATTGTTTGTCATTAGACCGTTGGTCATTTTCCTTATGGGCTAGCAATCCACAGTGAGATCTTGTAGTTCATTTATCCATTTACTTTTAAATATATACTATTTACTTGCTTAGAAATGTGATAACCTTCATGTTTGGGGTTTTATGTGGACATATGCTTTATTTCTCAAGGATAAATTTACAAGAATGGAATTGAATAACTGAAAGATGGTTCAAAAGGTAGTTCCTTTAATTTTTTTAACTTCTGAAATGTTTTCTTAGACAGTTTTGGAGAATAAATAATAAAAAAAAACAGAGACAGATATTGGGGTTTAGCCTGAAGACCAGAAAAGCAAAGCAGCCAGCCCCTGACTTTTACATCTACCATGGACCGAAATGGAGATAATACCTCCATGAAACCTCAGAATGAGACTGAGCTGAGACCTATTTTCTCCCATCTTATATTACTCTCCAGTGCAGGGATTAAAGGTGTACACCATTACCACCTGGTGTCCATGGCTGACTAGTGTGGCTACTGGGATTAAAGGTGTGTGCCATCACTGCCTGGCCTATATGGCTGACCAGTGTGGCTGTTATAGTCTCTGACCTTTAGGCAATCTTTATTTATTAAATACAAATAAAATATTATTGCATGGTTTCCCCTGTTAAATGATCATAAACAATATGCAAAGCATCCAGTTTCTCACCCACATTCTACCTTTCTTCTAATCCACTTTTTGATGGACATTGTATATTTGTTGATGTTCCAGTAATAGAAAAGACATTAAGCTTCCCTAGGGTGGTAGGTTCTATTTCCCTGACGACTGAGAACCCTTTTTGACATTTGTCTATTGTATGCCTTCTCTGAGAAAGTATCTCTTGTCTGTCACCAGATTTAAGTCCCCTGCTAGCTTTCTGCTTTACACATTTGCTCTCCCAATCTGTACTTTCCTCTTCATCCATTTCAAAGAGTATTATTTTTATATAAAAAAATTCTATGAGAATGATTAAGTCTGAGCAATCCTATCTCCTTTCTTTTTCATCTATTATTTATTGGAGTGTATGTAGATGCAAACTTCTACCATTTTTCTTGACAGTTATAACTGATATGTATGAACAATATTGATCTTAATTTAGTTTTGTTTTGTTTTTGAGACAAGGTTTCTCCGTAGCTTTGAAGCCTGTCCTGGAACTATCTCTTGAAGACCAGGCTGGCATCGAACATGAAGAGGTCCACCTGCCTCTGCATCCTGAGTGCTGAAATTACAGGCGTGTGCCACCACTGCCCAGCTTGCCCAACTTGCCCAACTTTTAATTTAGTTTCTTTATTCTCATCTCTGATATCTGCACCTGGTTTGGGTTTGAAGGTTATCATGACTTCAAAGGATGAGCTGAGGAATGTTTCCTTCCAATTTTATTTTTTTAATTTATTCTGCTTGTATGCATGCGTGTGTGTGTGTGTGTGTGTGTGTGTGTGTGTGTGTGTGTGTGTACACAATGAAATATAGTCACTCTACTCTCCATAAAAGTTTACTCACTCCCTCTCAACATACCTTCCTCCCAACTTCATGTTGTCATCTTCTTCTTCCTTCTTCTCTTCCTCTTCTTTCTTCTCCTCACTTTTCTTCCTTTTGATAACCCATTAGGTCTAGTTAGTACTAACCATAAGTGTACAGGTGTGGGAACAACCATGGAAGCATTGGAAAACAAAACATGATTGAGTCATCAAAAATGAATAGTTTTTCTTTCCCTGAACAACCATCTGCTGCCACTGTTTCCTTTTGACAGTGGTCTAGAGAAGGACTCCCATTTCTCTCTAATCAATGAACCTTATCTTCTCTTTGGGATGATTTTTGAGCTACTAATTTATTCTCCTTGTGTAATCCACCAACATATTTCCTTCTCACCCTGCTGTCTTCTATCTCTGTGCTAAAGTTAAGGCTTGGAATGCTGAGATTGTGAATAATTATTACCGATTTAAAGAAATGAAATATTCCTAGAGATGGGGATTTTCTTTCAAGACAATTTTGGCTTTGGCAGTGGATTCTCCTAAAGCCCAAGTTCTGACAATGTTCCGGTGGCATTCTCTAAGTGATCTCAGCTACATCCTAATACCCGTACCCACAATCTGCTGGCTTCTGCAATTACCATTGTTATGAGGCTTGTCTACAAATTTATCATGGTACTTGCCAAAGGAGAATGTCAGTGGGCCATATTCAAAGCCTGTGATCTTCTTATTCTTAATCAAGTTTAGGACATTATAAATATAAATTCTCTATCCTGTTATATGTCTGTGATTAATTTCCTTAGAAGAAACATTTTGAATTTGTCAAATTGACTAATATTTTCTGTACATTTGTTCTGCTCTTTCCACAGAGACTCATATTGCATTGTTCCAGAATACCAAAGTATAGGCTGCTGTTGTTCTCTGATTGATTAGTTACAACAGGAGAAAAAGAAACATCCTAAACACAATTAAGTAACATCAAAGACTAATTGCTATTGTATAGTAGAATTGTTGCTTCTCCCTTTTTTTTAAGTAGTTCAAATTTCAAAGCTCCTTCTGGGTGTAGGTGTCACACTGTAATATAAGCAAATTTAAGGGTTAATACTGTAAGTTCAAATCTGTTGGGCCAGAGGTGCTCAGTAGGTAAAGGTACTTGCCTCTAAGCCTGAAGATGTGAGTTTCATCTCCAGAGTGCACACAGTGAAGATATCTGACTCTCGAAAGTTGTCATCTTAAAACACACACACACACACACAGAGAGAGAGAGAGAGAGAGAGAGAGAACAGAGAGAGAACAGAGAGAGAACAGAGAGAGAGAGATACACACACACAGAGAGAGAGAGAGAGCAGAGAGAGAGAGAGAAAGAGAGAGAGACATACACACACACACAGAGAGACATACACACACACACATACACACACACATGTAAAAAGTTTGTTTGACTGGTTAATCCGCCAGCACATATTTTCCTTATTATAAATCATTCCAGAGGCTCTTCCAGTCCAAGGAACTGAGGACAATATGATCAATGCCCATACATCATCACCACACTTAGCAAATTAAACGACATCAGTCTTTTCGATCCTGCAACTTAATAACCTCCTTAAAATTTTGCACCCCCAAACAATCATATTTTCCAGAAAATAACAGATATCTTAGTAGTTCCTATTAAATAGATTAAGCGGAACAGAGGACTTTGACTCAGGATGTTTCCCTTGAAATTGATGTACTAGGCCTTTAACGTGATTCCACAGCATCCATGTGTCGAACATGAACAAGCCTCAGTGCTGATGGTGGTCTCTGAGAAAAGCTGTCGCGTCAGCTGTCAGCTCTGCTCACATCCCCACTTGCACACACTGAAAGTATCATGTCAGTGAGTTTTTGATTTATGAGGGCAGCACGAGACTTCAAATAAATAGCAGGAGTGAAGTCCCTGGTCCGAGTCACTTTCTGTTTTTAATATTGTGGAATCCATTTGAATACAGGATTTCTTTTTTTGCAATCCCTCAAACTAACATCTGTGTAAAAGTCACCTGATCATGGGACCCAAAAGGATGAAAACTATTTCACATTTCCACCCGTCCTTTCTCCAAGGGATTGTAAGAATTGCTGATTCGTGGGATGTTTTTTAACCAGAAACACAAGTCCTCATTTCTAACAAATGAAAATCAAAGAAACCTGTAATTGTGAATTTCACCCTGGTGTTCTTCATATACCATATATATATAAAAGAATTTCTGTTAGTCACTTTTGTAACATGGGTATCGTTGGCAATAATAAACTGACATACTGATTTCCCTACTGTCTTTGATCATATTTTACTTGTTTTCTTTAGGAGGAGCCCTAGGCTTGATGAGTATCCTACATGTCTACTAGACAACTCAATAGTGATCATGCTGGATCCTGTTACTTGATGCTCTTCATTCAAACTATGACAAGTGGCTTCCTCCAGTATTTTCTTCTGAGTAGTTAATAAGAAGATGATGAGATGATGAATGTATTAAAAAGGTTTTCCTAGTACTATAGAGAAGTCTTGGTAGTTATGAATACTGATGTTCTTCCAGAGGACCAGGGTTCAAATTCCAGCATCCACATGCCAGCTTAGAATTGTCTGTAACTCTAGTCTCAGGGAATCCATTGCCCCTCTGACCTCCATAGGCACCAGGCAGTCATGTGGTACACAGAGAAATAGAGGCACAACAGCTCAACACTTACAGATAGATAGATAAAATTAAGAAAAACATTTCAAACATGTACTTCCTTTATGAATCTCCTTTATGTAACAATCTAAATCTGTCCAATTGTGAATTCAGAGCACTGGATTAGAGCTGGACCCTGCAGGAAATGAACCCATAGAGTTGTTAGCCTTGGAGGTAGGGAAAGAAGAGAAATGAGTCCTAAGAACAGATGTGTTCTGACACAAACAGAATACCCAATGAGCAGATGTTTGTCTATGCTGGGAAAGCACATGGGTCTCTCTTGCAGAAGAGATATAGATTGCTGGGGCCTAATTCAGGACACTTTCTTAGAGAAGTCTCCACAAATGATCACCCTTTTGGATATCTTGCTTTCAGCTTTCAATTTGTCACGGATCCTTGGAGAGTTAATCACAGGTATGTACAGATCAGGACATATTTTCTTCATCCGAGGCTTCAGTTTTAAGTCTTCCATTAGGTGGTGATAAGTGCATGAACACTATGATACTTTAACACAGCACAGTTGACTCTCAAGACTCAGCTTTGTCCTGTCACCCCAGGTTTTCCTCATCTTAGCAGATGTCTGTCTATTCAAGCAGTGGTTCTTGTGATCAAGCTGGGATTTATTCAGGGTTGCTTCTTCTTCTTCCTCATATCCATTTATTAGCAAATATACTTGACCTTGTTGTCTAAATATATTCACATTTACCCACTTTTACTGCTCCTGTCTAAGCTCAAACATAATATTATCTATTGTCTTATACTCTATTTTTGATGATATATTTTCAAAAATAATTCTAATTCTTAATCAAAATTTAGTTGGTGCATAAAAACCATGAAAATTGTTCATGTCAATGTACTAATGTGATATTTGATAGATGTTTAACATTTAATAGTATTTAATCTAGTTAAATGTATCTCTCTCCTCAAACATTTATCATTTATTTGTGATAAGAATATTCAGAATTCTTTCATCTACACTAGCATTTATGCTGCTTTACAACAGCACTTAGATTCTTGCTCCTATCTAAGTCTTACTTAGTACTTAGTCTTTTCCATCTTCACCACCCTGCCTTCACTGAACTCAATTTCTGTGACATTTGCATAGTCAGATACCTAATAAGAGTGATCCAGGATCACATTCTTGTGGCATGAGTCACAGCATGTTATTCTTACCCACAAATTCCCTCTTTTACTCACAGTATGTTCTTAGGTATAATGCATGCCCTGCAACACAATGTAGAAGCTGACTGCTTCTCAAAATATGAGACCTTAGCACCCGTACCTTCCTGACCTTTCTCTACATGATATGCATCAAACCAGGTCTGATCTCAGGATCTTCTCAAGCCCTATATTTCTTGCCAAGAATTTTCTGCCAGATATCTGTGGCTTCCTTCTTTACTTTCTGTACATCTTCATTCAAATATTAACAAAAGCTCTTCTGATGCATTTTCTAGGATGATCTCCATTCCCCACATTCCTGCTGTCTTCTTCATTCTTTTTTAATATGGTGTCCCTTTAGATAAACTTAATGAATAAGACGTGAATGATTATTAAAAAGTTATTTAATGTATCTGTAAGAAAAATACACTGCTAAGCAGATAATGAACTAATTCATTCTTTCCTTAGGGTTTTTATTTTACTCTAATAAATGTTCATTATTAAATTTGCTGGAACATAAATATCTAGCACCTTCCACATTCCCATTACAAATCATGAATTATTTTAATTCCCTTTTTCTTTCAACAAATACACATTCAAGAACTTCCATCAGCATTCCTTAAAAAACCACCTTGCTATTAGCTTTTGCATTTCATCTGAGTCACTGGTGGCCCTTGTACAAGTTGTGATGGATGTGCATCATAAGAATATGATAAACAACCTGGTATATTCCTTTATCCCTCAGGGAAAACCCCGGGTACCACAGAAACATAGACCACTTAAGAACAGCTTCATGAATCCCACACGCGAACAAACTTGAGTAGAAAATATGATCAAAGTGTCCTTAAAGGGATGAGATAGGAAGGCAACACTCGTTTCATTTGTAAGACAGAAGCAGAAGGGGGCACAGTGAACTTCTTTCTATTGTCTTCCATAAATCACACAACCACTTTCTGTCTCCTTCGAGTTACCCAGATACCCAGGAAATGCCAAGAGATCTCATTATCATTCCATTCCGACGTTCCTTCCTTGTGTCGTCAGGGCTGACCCCAAACTTCTGCCTCTTTATTCCTTAGCTCCAAGAGCTGCTGCTGCTTACACAGACATAGAGACAAGTAGAACTTTGGTACTGAGTCTCTCCACCCTTCTCAGAAAGGAAGACACAGTGGTGAAAGTTGGGAACCCACCCCATCAAGCGAAACATGTTCTGGAGAATGTTCTACAGGATGCTTCAGTCTGCCCTGATCACTCATCTGAATTTAGAGGAGCCCAAACAACCACTACATGCCCAGGACTATCCCTGGGATTCCATTGCTCTTCAAGCTTTCCTCCAGAGCCAGCCAGGAGGAAACTGAGTGAACAAAAAAGGCTTGACTGAAGGGGAACTCCCCCCCAAAAAAAGACACAGGTAGCTTTGACCAACGCTAGCTTGGCGGAAGTCCAGGGTGATGCACTTTTATTAACAGAACATCTTCATACTCAACTGACCCCAAAGGCAAGTTTTTGGATTGGAAAACACTTTCTAATTGAAACAAGAACCGAAGCAAGGCCCAGGTTATGTGTGATCGATATCTAGTGGTGCTAACTGGACTTGAAAATAACAAACCGTTTTTCCATCCCCAAATTAATAATGAAAGGAAAAGAGCCGTGCTATTTACACCATCAGCAGAAACAACATTTGCTTGCTCTCCAGCAGACTAGACCTAAATTAAGGCAAGTGAGAGCCAGAGAAAAGTTACTGTTTTAGATAAAGACCGTATCCCTTTTCTTTGCTCCCATCAAAGGTTCCAGAATGGCGCAGGGAGACACCGCTGCCAACTCTTTCTTTATTTAAAAGTTGGATATTTTGGCAATCATGAATTTTTGCATTAGTTTTATATTTTAGCACTGCATTAAAATAACATTTGTCTTGACGACTGGGGGATTAGTTATGACTCCCTAAATTTTTGTGTCCCAGGCAAATAAATGCCTTACTCATCTCTGGCTTGCTAGTTAGTATTTATTTTACTAAAAGATTTGTGTTTCTGCTGTGGTCAGAATAGAATGAGCTAATCTATCATATTTTAGATATTAAAAAAGATATTGAAGTTTTAAAAATGCTTCATTTCCACTGAAAGATTACTTCATTCAATCTGACTGCTTTATTTTCTCCTTTTGCATTATCTACACATTTCTTCATATTCCCAAATATTGCACTGCTGTTATATTTGGCTTTCCTGTCCACCTTTTAAGATGGGACATTGAATATCTTCCACACACATTTTAGCAAGTTTATAAGATACAGATATCATGAACTTCGGTTGATGCCAGTTCCCACACACATGTTTTGACACATAAAAACAACAACAAAAAGGCATGCAGATTTATATGTGGGGCCTCATCTTGAGGTACACAGACAGGAAGTAATTAACCTTTGGCAACCCACAAGGGACGAAAAAGAGAAGTTACATAATTTATGTGGGTTTATGTGAGCTCGAGTTGAAAGAAAAATGAGGAGGGAGAAGAAGAAAGGGAAGGAAGAAAGAATCCATTTGCAGACGTACAGATGACATAAAGTTTTGTTGTTGTCTACTGTGGCATGTGCTTGGGGGTTCTTAATTTTTTTCATTTGTTTTCTGAGTTGATAATGATAACCCATGTCTCTTTCATGATATCCAATATTAAAGCAAGGTGCTTAAACAGTCACTGGAGAGTGTCAAAGCAAGGAGAATTGCAGCAAAATAATAAGCTTAAACATTCTAACTTTTCCATTTTTTTTAATATATCCACTATAAATATCTGGTTATTGCCTAAGTACATATGACTCAAGTTAATAACAAAAAGCTCTAGAGTCCAGACATTGTGCAGAACTGCCCCACATTGGGTGCCATCTTCCATCATTTCCCCTTTTTCTGTTTAAACAAAAAAGAAAGGCTTTCATTTTAACATAGTAAAATTACATATAACAAAACAGTTATCAAGCAAGAATTACAGTCACAATATTTATAACTATATCTTTATCATAATAATGGAAAACTATAACTACGACTATCCATTCTTTAACTCCATCAAAGACTCCAGAAGGATATATTACCTAAGTAAACAAGAAGTAAGCAACTTCCAAAACTCTAGAAATGACAGAGACATCTCGCTGCTTGGCCAGTCACCCAAAGCTCCTCTGTATTGTTGGGGCACCCATCTTCGGCCTTCAGGCCCATAATATCCAGAGACATTTCCATGAAGCAGGAAATTTCAAAGGCAATTCAGTCACTATCTGCTGTGTCCTGCAGAATGTCTCGCAGACTCTTTTATGAATCAGGAACCCCGAAAGATCATCTCACCTTTAGGCAAGTTCAGCAGTTCTCTCTCTGCGGGTTCTCTGTGTCCAGTTTATATAACAGTCCAGGCAAGAGCAGTTTCTTGCCCAAATGGCTAACCAACTCCATAAGGAGCCTCTTCGATGCCCATCTTCCTCTTGAAGTAGATTGGTGCTGCCAGGAGCAGACGTGTCTCATTGTCATGAAAAGTCCAAAGTTATTAAAACATTAAATGCCATGTTCTGTAGTCTTTGAAAGATATGAATGTCTATCTGAAATATATCTATGCACTTCTAGAAAATCAGACTAACATTACTACAAGCTAGTATTATCCATTAACAACCTATATTTTTAATTATACATTGCATTTTTAAATAAACTACACAATCACAATACCTCAATCAAGATCAGAAATATATACACATATAACAAAATTGACCTTAAAATCCATAACAAAGCAAATTATTCATATCTATATCATATCCCCCTTTAAATGTAAAAGAACATTTATAAACAATATTTGGGAATATGGACGTAGTTATTTCTCTCCAAACTTCTTCCTGCTGTATAGGGGCGCAGTTAATCAGGTCTTTCATGGTATAACCTATCTGTCAGGTTCATCTCAGTCGGCAGTTGAGTGAAGTAATTTTTTGAGGGTGTTCATAGAAACCTTTCAGGAGGGCGTGGTCTATTATACCATATTGGGATAGAAGCAATCCACAGGGTCTCATCCTCTGTGAAAACAAAAGAAGAACCTCCTTTCCAAAGTATCATATCCTTAGATCCAAATTCAGAAGTCAAGGTATTTTCAACATATCTATCTTGGATTAGATCAGCAGCATTTATAAACAAATATCTTTTACCAGCTGTTGCTCCTTCCTCAGCATTCAAACAATTCAAAGAGAGTATAATAGCATACAGTATCAAGATTTTCTGTGTATTTTCCATCTTTATGCAGCTTTATTTTTAACCTCTATTTCTTTTATTTTTACTTTTACTTTTTGACACAGGTTCTCTGTATATCTTTGTCCTGGAATAACTCTGTAGACCAGGCTGTCCTTGAACTCACAGAGATCTGTCTGTCTCTGCTCCCCAGTGCTGGGATTAAAGGCATGTGCTACCACACCTTGAGGTCACAGAGGTCAATCTACCTCTGCCCCTTGAAGTCACAGAGGTCAATATGCCTCTGCCTCCCAGGCATTGGGATTAAAGGTGTGTACCACCACACCCAACTACTTTCTTTCTTCCTTTTTTTTACATTAAGAACTTTAACTTTTAGCCTGCATATATATTTCTAACACACTGTAAAATATTTAGAGGTTTTCTTCCTCTTTGAATCTCTCTTTACTGTATATTGCTCTTTTTCTGACCACATGAGCCTTTAAGGAGAGGACTAAAACTGTGGCTTTTACGGCTGGAATTAGCCCATTCCTTAGCTTTCCAGCCCCATGGCTGAGATACCAGCCAGAGCTGTGTTCACTGCCACAACTCTATGGCGTTTCAAGGTCCTTGCTAGCAAGCAAGCCGCAGCATTGTGCTCACAGACCACACTCAGTCGGACTGCCTGCGTGAAAGAGTCAGAGATTGCCCTGACAGGACAGCCCAGAAAGCCAGCATTTTAAAACAGTGCAGCTTTTTTCCTTCTATGCCTGAAAACAAAAAAGCATGCGTTCAGCTTTTCAACAACACCGTTTAAGTGTTTCGTGGCAGGACCTCTTAATGAGCTGCAAGGTTTTGCAGCTAAAGCTGAGTCAGGAAGCCTCTCTTAGATGAGAGTGCTTGCTTGCCTCTAGCAAGCAGAGCAGACCCGAGAAATTGCTGCCACCAAGAAAACATGCTTTATTCTATTCTTTCCCAAACTTTCTCAAGGTTTCTGTGGATTCAGTTATCCACGTGGGCGCCATCTGTAGTGTGTGGGCTAGCTTGTTGGGGTTTCTGTCCCGCCCAGTACCCCAACAAGCCAGCAAGTCCCAAGGAAAAATCACACACAGGACTCCATAAGGTTATAAACTGATTGGCCCATTAGGTCAGGCTTCTTGTTAACTCTTATAACATATATTAACCCATTATTCTCATCTATGTTAGCCATAATGGCTCCGTACCTTTCTCAGCTGGGCAAGTTACATGCTGCCTCCTCAGTGATCTGCGCAGGAGTGGCAGAGGAACCTCTCTGATTCCCAGAATTCTCCTGTTCTCATTGCATCACCTCTACTTCCTGTCTGGTTTTCACACCTATACTGCCTGCCTGGCCAATCAGCGTTTTATTAAAATATGATTGACAGAATACAGATAATTCTCCTGCACCACTACTGCCTGGACAAAGACAAAAGTTCAGAATGACTAGCAGGTGGATTAGCTAGTCTCACGTTAAACTATCTCGGCTCTATGATAAGAAGACAAGGCAGTAGGCCCTGTTGTCTGTCACTTACACTACATGCATAACCTTAGAAGACAGGCATCTTAATTTAGGTTGCCCTGTATCATCTCCACATCCTCCTCAGCACCAGGAAGAAGCTGTAAGTAAATTTTGATGGTAACAAACCGCCATTCACTTAAAGCACGATGTTCACACAGTTGCAGGAAAGACACAATCACCTGTGGTAAAACATGAAGCTCAGAACCAGTTCCATCTAAATTCCCCATGCAACCTCTCTCCATGACAAATGTTGCTGCATTTCTCTTTGATGTTCTACATTTCAGTTAGGTCATTTGTGGTCCGAACAGTAAAGGAAAAGCCCTCATTCCTGAATAATTTGTATTTTAAATTGCCACCATCTGAGCAGTGTGACTGCCCATGTTGTCCAGGCCCACTGCACACAGCCAATACTTGGTCCAACCTGCCTATGCCACCTATGCTGTCCAAGTCACTGAGCATTAGCAGCCTTCGCTGCTCCAGAGTCACTGCTACTGAAGCCACAGTTCACATGACCCCCATTTACCAAAAAGCAATAGCAGAGAGACTGGTGATTCAGCTATACCTCAGAGAGGTCACAAAGGCCATCCTTCACGGGAAAGAGTAGTATTGCTCCACTAAGTATGAAAAAATCATATCCTGAGATTTATTAAGATTCAGAGAAGGATGCAACTTTCAGCCAAAAAATGACGAGGGAGAAGAAGCTTCGTCGTCATCCCTCAACTTGTACACTGGGGGCACAGTGCACCCTAAATGCCTACTTGAGACGGGAAAACAGTGCAGTCAAGGATGGAAGACGAACTGGAAACAGCCACTGATGATGGCAGCAAACACAGAACCGACACGAAGACTGCCAAGGCAGGATTTCCCCAACCAGTGACACCAAGCCATTTCCTATGGGAAAGGAAATGCTTCGCAAATGCGGGGAAATTTTGGATGAAAAAAATATAAAACATTAATAGAGAGGATGTGTCTGCCAAGGAAAGCTGCTGTCTCATTCCTAATGAGTTGAAGAACTTGATTAAAGAGAAACTGCTCCCACGGAAAGCACTTCTCCAATTATTAACTAATCATTATCAGTTAATTACTATTAACTAACTAATAATTAACTGATCGTTATAATTATTACTCATTATAACTAATTGTTATTGGTTATTGTGGTTAATCTCTTGCTGTGCCTAACTTCTAGATTAAAGTCTATGAGATATTTGTTTGCACAAAGGGAAGACTGGCACGTACAGGGGCTGGGACTGGCCATGGTCCGCAGCATCCTTTGCATGTGGGAGGGGGAGGAGGGTCCTAGAATATCTTTAGTAGAGGGCCATAAACATGAAGTTCCTGAAGATTAAGCAAAGCACAAATAACATTGAAATCTGCTTAAAGAAAAAGCAACAACAACATTGTTTTGAAAATAAATAATTATAGGCTGTCTCCTGTAAGCGGATAAACATAAATTTGGATGTAAACTTGGTTTTGTTATGAATTCTCATTATCGTTTTTTTTTTGTTTTTTATACACTGTGTGTGAAATTGGGTCGTTGGATTTTGATAGTTGAAGTGAAAATAGGGAGATGTTCAGGATGTGCGGAAGGAGGGCAAGAAGACAGGAGCAGGAGGTTCTGTCCCAGGGCCTCTAGTGTGCCACACTGCAGCCTGGGGAACACACAACTGCTGCCTCCTGCTGTGGTCGTGGACTGTGAGAGGCCTCTGTGATGGAAAAATGTGAAGGCGAGCATCCCGGCATTATTGTAAGGTGTGTGAATGTATGTGTGTACATTTGGGTGTTATATCATACATGACTTGCATCATTCACTGGGATTCGATAATAAAGATATTATACTAATCAAAACACTTCTATTCATTTTTCTTACAAATGCATTGGGGATTTTGAAAGACAAAATTTTTGAAAGACAAAAAGACAAACAAACAAACAAAATAACAACCAACGTTATGAATCTTGCAATCGATTGTGCCTAAAAATACTTAAATTAAATTAGTTAAAATCAGATGAATTGTGCCCAGTATTTAAATTTACCACTCTAACAGCTTAATAGAAAAATTGAGGCAAAAATATTATGTACATTTAGAGTCTTTGAGTTTTTTTCAACACTGGAAATGGAGGAGATTTTGTAATCTATTTCTACCCTGAGATGCTGTATACCCATAGAAGACGCTTCCTCATTTTAAAAGGGCCCTCTCTATGTCTGCTTTTGTGTCTTTATATATTTATATATAGGAGGTAAATGCAAAAACACTTGAATATATTATAAGCATAGTTATAATTCAATATGCAAACATTTATCTACAAACCTATCCCGTAATGACTTTCAACATATTTATACAATATAATATGAAAACAAACACAATCTATACCACAAATTGCTAACTAAAAGCTCCATATTTTGTGTAATAACTTCTTAGCTTACCTTTTCAATAAATTTAAGGCTTGTATGTATTTATTCCACTAACATTTGCTGATGGCCAACTTAGTACAGAGCCCTGGTTGAATATTAGAGAAACAAAGACAACACATCCATGATGCTACACACTCTAGACCTTGTAGAGCCAGCCCTAGTACTTCAAGAAGG
The DNA here is from genome assembly GCF_982192425.1 of Myodes glareolus. Lineage (NCBI taxonomy): Eukaryota > Metazoa > Chordata > Mammalia > Rodentia > Cricetidae > Myodes > Myodes glareolus. The sequence goes on from NC_142043.1 coordinate 40,487,105, forward strand.
GCCTCAGCATGTCACCACACATTTTTCAGGAGAGGCAGTGCTATTCCAAGAGTGATGAACCTAGGAGGACACTCTGTAGCCCATGCTGCTCTGAGGTTGGAGGGCACAATGCAGCCCATGAAGAACAACCTGAACAATCCCGAAGTGCTGGAAGCTGAACTAGGAGAGCAGCCTCTTAGGGATAAAGTGCTAATTGTCTTTTGTTTCATCACTTTTATGTCTTTTAGTAGTTAACTTCCCTCACAAGCCTTTTTCCTTACCAAATACTCTAATCTGGACCTATGTGTGTTTGTGTCCATTAAATAGCTATGCACAGATACTGTGGCCCTTTATCAATGTATTACAAATATGGCATTCCATTCTTTATACATCGACATCTATTTTTAAGAGGTCAAATTTTTCTCCGTCTGTTTAAAAATGTTACTAACTCTTTAGACATAGCCTTGCTAATTTAATAGCTATTTTGTTACATTAAACAATCGCATGAGTTAATAAATCTTTTTAATGTTTTTGGAAATGACTGGAAAGCTCAAATAATCTTTTAATCAAACAAGATATGTAAATGACCTTTAAACCAATAAAAAGATAATCAACACCACTATTATGAAAGAGCAAATGGCAACCATGAGATTCTCTTTCTGCACAATAGAATAGTGACTCTCCCAAAAACTAATTAACATTGTAGCTAACTAACAAAGTGGCTAACTTTAGTCATAATGTAGAGAAGTTGGAGCCTCGATGCACTGCTGGAGGGAAGCATGAAATGGAAAATATTAAGACAGTTCCTCCAAGATAGGACAGAGATTACCATGGACCCAGATTCTGTTTCTAGCTGTGTAGTATTTTGTTTCTTTTGTAGCCTAGGAATTGAAGGAGGGGTACCAAGTATTTGCATACCAATGTTCATAGCAGTATCATTCATACCTTCCATCAGAAAAAAAGCAGTTCAAATCCCCATTAATAAAAGATAAACATACATATCATATATCACATACATATACATATATTTAATGAAATACCATCCATACTCAGGAATGAATATGTTCTCTGCAGGAGTGAACTGGAGAACACTATACTAAGTGAAAAAAATCAGATACAAAAGGACAGTCTCCTTAGATCAGTGGTTCTCAACCTATGGGTTGTGACCCACTTGAGGTCAGCATATCAGATATTCACATTACAATGTATAGCAGTAACAGAATTATAGTTACAAAGTAGCAATGAAATAATTTTATGGTTGGGATCACCCCAACATAAAGAATTGTGTTAATGGGTTACTGCACTATACTACAGCCTTGATGAAGTATGTTGAATAGACAAAGTCACAGACAGAAATTGCTGTGGCCAAGATGAGAAAGTCATGTCTCCATAGACTCATGTCAACTAGGACCCCAGCTGGTGACACCATTTGTGGAGATTCTGAGGTCTTTAGGACATGGGGCCTTGCTGGAGGAGGCGCATCCCTGGGATGAGTCAGGTTTTATAACTGTGCTCCACATTCCTTCTACTCCTTCTCCTTCCTCTGTGACTGAGATGTGTTCTCTCAGCTTCCTGATTCTGCCGTCCCCCATTTCCTGATACTGTGACCACCTTACCCTCTGGAACCACAATTCCCAATCACTTTCCTCTAAGCTGCTTTTTGGTAATGGTATTGTATCACAGCAACAGGAACCTCATTAATCCTGAAAGCGAAGTGGTCACTGTTGGAGTTTGACAGAGATGAGACGATTGCTCCATAGATAAAATGTTTTAGTCTGTGAAAGCAACAGTGGTGGTGGCTGCACAGTCCTGCGAATATGCTCGATTTTCTTCAATATTGCACTAAAAATGGTATAAAAAGTATGAATTCTATATCCTGTGTACACTCACACCTTAATACAATTCCTATCATAGAAAACAAGGAAAGTCTAGGAAGTTGTCCTAGTCAAGATGTGTACAGTGTTCTTGACAGCTGACTGTGATATGGTAACGTAAAGAGGGTCCTAAAACAGAAAAATGACTTTAGCTAGATACTGAAGAAATTTGAATTGTGTGGGTTTTCATGAATAAACATTGCTTCCCTAATTATGAAAAATGCACCAACTATTGTAAGATGTTGCTTTAATGTACAGCACTGGAGAGCTTTCTACTATTTTTCAATTTCTCTACAAATCACAAATTATTATATAAAAACCTTTCCTTTTGCAAAGTGAAAACCCAAAGCTTATGTAAGAGGACAGAACAGTCACAAAGCAAACTGAGTCAACATTTGCGGTCTTAAGAAAAATTCAACTACTCTTAGTGAAAGTTTTAAAAAATGCTCAGACATCTCAGTTCCAGGACATGCACATACAAAGAATCTAAATAAATTATAAATAGTAAATTATGAGAGAAATACAATAAGAATTTCCATTCTAAAAGTAAACTGTGCATTCAGACATCTAGATGGTATTCAAAAAATAGAATATAGGTAAGGAAATTTGATAAAAAAATGTAACCACAATAAAAAATGGAAGCAAAGATTACCTTCAAAATATAACGGATTGTAGGACATATAAAATATTGATAAAGAGATATTATTTTTAAAAATTTGGTAAGAATCTATCTTTTATAAAAGTCATTGCATTAGCTAAATCTCTGTTTTATGATACAATACCATGATAAAAAGCAAGCTAAGGAAGAACGTGTTTATTTTGGCTTATGATTCCCTAGAGCTATTGTAGGGTGCATAATAAAAAGGGGGAATAGCATGGTAACAAGAATAGGAAGTTTCCTACACACAGGAAGTACAGAACAAATGAGAAGAAGGGCCAGCTATAGACTCTTAAAGCCTCACCCTCTGTGACAGACTTGCACTAGCAAGGCTCTACTTCCCTGTTGTTTCCCAAACAACATCGCCAACTGGGGACTAAGCGTTCATATCCATGAGCCTATAGGGAACATTTGGCAATCAGGCAACCACATCGATACATTCCTAATTATAAAGAAAATCATTTCACACTGCTCAAAATAAGTGAGTGTAGGTGGGTGTCCCTTTCCCACATGTCTCACTGGAGGACTATGTGAGCCTACTAACAGAAGACAAGAAATTTGAATCAATCTTTTTTTCATTCGGATAACGCTATTTGCTAGTTCATAAAAGATCCTATATACAGGCTATCCATAGCAAAAGGAACGGGTGGCAAATAATTCAGAAACCATGGTGTTGTGGGAGAAGAGTTCCCTAGAGAATGTCACATCATATTTATATGATGCTAATCTGCCTCTTCTGTACAACATATGTTCCTGCTTCTCCATGTGTTTTGTGAAAGTTTGCCTTTTGATCAGTGTTATCTTGCTTACCTTTACGATAATGTATGTGCTTGATCATAGCCTTTTTGCTGTTTGGTTTCTATTTCTCTCTCTCTCTCTCTCTCTCTCTCTCTATTTCTCTCTCTCTCTCTCTCTCTCTCTCTCTCTCTCTCTCTCTCTCTTTCTCTCTTCCTCCTCATTTCTCATTTTTCTATTTTGTCACCCCTTGAGAATGCAAATGGGTACTCTTCTGTTTCACCATTTTATGTTTAAGAAATATTTGAATGTAATTTTAAATTTTCTAACTATTTTTAAAATTTAAATTGTCATTTCTTAATAGCCAATCTTAGAATTATAATATCCCTTTTACTCCTAAAATTCATTTCAGGTTAATATTGATGATTTGTTAGTTTGAATTAAGTAAGTATATTACAATATAATCTTGCTTTCCTCTCTATTGTTTATGCTGTGGTTATATAATAAATATTGATTGCATGTGTATTTGTAAAAAAAAGCACTAAAATATGATAATGACTCTTATACAGTCTTTTCCTAAATTAAAAATGTTATTTATCTACAATGTTCCTCCAAAAGTCAGTTCTTCACTTTCTGTAGTCATCTATAGAAAGAAAATATTAAATGGAAAATTCTATAAATAAAGAGTTCATAGCCTTATGGCTACACACTACAGCCCAAGTCTCCATTCCAGCTTCTATGAGCTGTCTACCATGATAAGTTGGGTATGGTGATGCAGCTGTCTTTGAGTCATTTCCGCTCCTATAAGTAACCTGAATAAAACTACTTTGTTCACCAAGTTAGACTTCAGTGGTATCAACTTCAAGCAATCCTCAGTTCCCCATCTGGGGTGAAGTAGATTTTTGTTCTCGAAATCCCAGGAAGAATTACAACAGCATAACATCATCTCACATCATCAAAGCAAGCATGGGTGCAGCGCAACATGATGTCGAGAGAAAGGTCACGTTCACACAAGTTTTATTGCAATAATAGTAGTTCAATTGTATTGGTTATTGACACTATCTGTTCATTGTGTTTAGTTTATAAATTAAAGTTAGTCTAAGATGTATATAAGGAAAAACACCATATACAGAATGCTGTATCTCTTACTACCTCAGACAGGCATTAGAGACCTTGGAATATACAATCCTCATTGTATTAGAAGGATTCTGTATCTATGTATCAGTCTTAGACTATACACACACACACACACATGTTATATATGTTATATATATGTGTTATATATGTTATACATATATGTTATATAATATATATTAGATTATACACACACGTGTGTGTGTGTGTTTGTGTGTGCATGTGTGCTTTAGATAGACTGTTATATAGGTCCGTATACCAGTATGTATCCATTACACAGATTATATTCATGCCAAGAAAAGTGCATATGTGTAAAATACAAACGATTTTATGCTTATCAGTGCATTTGCATTACTGATCACCATCATTTTCTTTCTTGTATTTGGTTCAGCATCTGCTATATTTTCAGTCTTCAGAATTATTAGTATTTGTACTAATAATGCATGCATTTGCTTGACTTCTATTTATCTATTGTTTTTAGTTTCTTTCAATTTTAATGTTTAAATACATAGTTTCATGAACTAAGCCACTTTAACTATAAAACGTGTAAATAGATTAGCACTATGTTTATTCAGAGTGTTGGTAAGTCAGCATTAATATTTCTAGAACTTTCTCTTCATCTACCACAGAAACCCTGTACTCCTGAAACTTTTTTCTCCCTCTACCCCAATGGTAATCCTTATTTTTTGTCTTTGTGAATTTGCCAACTCTAGTAACCTCTTGCTGGAGAACATGTCTGGTAAAGTCCTTTATCCATATTTAATCTTTTTTAAAATTTGTTGAGTTTTAGGAGTTCTTTCTGTATTCCAGATAACAATCACTTTTAGATAAATTGTTTCCATATATTCCTTTTAATCTGATTGGGCTTTTATTTTAATTTTTTAAATTTATTTTACATACCAATCACAGTTTCATCTCCCTCTTCACCTCCTGTCCCCCCCCCAATCCCAATACTATGGCCTCATCCACTCTTCAGAAAGGGTAAATCTTCCCCTGGAAGGAGGATCAATATTGACTAGCATATCAAGTTGAAGCAGAACTAAACTCCTCCCCCTTGTACCAAGGCTGAGCAAGGCATCCCACCACAGGGAATAGGTTCCAAAGAAAACAGTTTCTATGCCAGGAGCAGATCCTGGTCCCACGGCTAGGGGTCCCACGGCTAGGGGTCCCACGGCTAGGGGTCCCACAGCTAGGGGTCCCACGGCTAGGGGTCCCACGGCTAGGGGTCCCACAAACAGCTCCAGCTACACAACTCTCATCCACATGCAGAGCGTCTAGGTCAGTCTGATTGGTTACTTTTTTTACTCCATATTTTATTTGGACAAACAAGCATCTTTAATTTTTATAAAGTTCAGTTTATATGTGTTATATCTAAGTTCAGGTCAAACCTGCAAAGATTTCCATTTGCATTTCTGTGGATTTTACTCTTAGATGTTATACTTTAACATATTTTGAATTTCTCGATGTATGTTAATCTTTCACCATTAGAATGTGTTGAACATGAATCTTTCCATGCTCAAGTAATCTGACCATTCTTGCCAAATAACAGCTGAAAACAGATAAATTTTTAATAATTCTTCTTGCATATGTTCTTTGACAACTTCATACATGTCTATACTGCACTCTGATTACTGTAACCTCACCCACTGCCCTCCTCTCCCTCCACAACTGATTCCACTTCCACTTCTTTCTGACAGTTTTTTCTATATTTTTTGTTTATGTTCTGAGACCCACTGAATGCTGTCTGGATTATTTGTGCAACTGTGGATTTGGAGCCTGAATCGGCCCTGCAGAGGGTACACGACTGAAGAAAAGGACCACCTCCTCGCCATCCATCAATAGCCTGTAGCATAAACTTTTTTTTCTGTTTCCTTGCTTTATGCATTTACTTATGCCAGATCCATACCATATTGATTACTGTGACCTTTGACACATATTGACATTAGGAGTGTGTTAATCATTCACTTTTGAAATTGCTTGGACTATCTATAGCCTGGTAATGTTCCAGGGGACTTTGTAGTGGGCTTTCTCTATATGTCTCTTTGATTTACTCTTTTACTAACTTTTACTCCACCTCCCCTGTCCCCTCCCTTCTCCCAAATTGTCTCATTTCTGATTTAATATCACACGTATGTATGTGTTGTTAAATCCTGATTGTGTGTTTATCAAATTTTTATAATATCTTCATTATTTAATTTTGTGTGTGTCTATGCATGGCCTCTGCAAGTTTGCCAGGCAATGGACATTTTGCAGGAGACAGCTCTCTACTTCTATCTACTGACTTGGCGGTTGAAATGCATATCATTGTTCTTGTCATAGAAGTGTTTTTATCCACTATGGACAATCTGATCCAAAGAATGTGTTTTTCTGTTTTAAATAAATACACTGTTGTGTTTTCAGAGCGCTTGCCTTGGATCTGAAAACGTCTGCGCAATTCTGGCATATAAATACAACATGTGTGTGTGTGTGTGTGTGTGTGTGAGAGAGAGAGAGAGAGAGAGAGAGAGAGAGAGAGAGAGAGAGAGAGAGAGAAAGAGAGAGAGAGAGAGAGAGAGAGAGAGAGAGAGAGAGAGAGAGAGATACTTTTCATTCCTTTTAATTTTTTTATTGTACTAAAATTGTTTCTAGTTTGGGGCTAAAATGTATTTTGCATCCTTAGCAAAACTAACACCTAATTATACTTTTCTTTTTATGATATATACATAAGTTTGATCCCTTCATACGAAAGAAAAGTAGTCAATGTTGTTACATAAAAGCAATTAGTAGGTAAGCCTGGTGGTGAGTGCCTACAAACCCATCAATCTCAAAGTTGTATAACAAGCAATTGATTTTTTTTTTGGTGTTGATATTTGTTTCCTTCCACTTACTGGAGTTTATTTAATAGTTCTAACCATATTATTTAGAATCTTGTAGTAGTACTATATATAATATTATAGCTTCTGGGTAAAAAGTATTTTCACCTTTTCCTTTGTAAATTTGGAAGACTTGTTTATTTTTCTTGCCTAATTCTTTAGGCCAGAACTTCCAGAATGTCAAACTGAAGTTGACTTTCAAGTAGTCTTTCCCATTCTTTATTATTTCAATGAGAATGTTATATTTTTCACTGTTTTCTGTAATACTGACTACATGCTGTTATGTGATCTTTATCATGTTTGAAATTTAATTCTATTTCTTAAATATAGCTTTTTTCTGATCAAAGAACATTGGTTTTGTCAGAGCCATTTCCTGTATCAACTAAGACAGCCACCTGTCTCAGTTCTCTATCACAAATAATGGTATGTTTTATTATTAATTGATTTTCATATTATGAACTATCCTTGCATTCTTGGAATGGAACAATTTTTCATGTTTAATGATTATTTTAATATGTTGACATATTGTATTTGCTGCTATGTTAGGGTGCATTTCCTTCACATCAGTAGAAGTATTGATCTGCAGTTGCATTTTCCTTGGTAGACTTTGTTATATGCAACTGTTAGCTTCCTAGACAAGTTGAAAAATACTCCCTCATGTTTCCTTTTAAAGGGGCTTGTATAACATTTGTTTTAACTTTCCTAAAATGCTCCATAAAAGTTAACTGTGAAGCTGTATGGATCTGGAAAATTTACTGCCAAATATTTTCTTATTTGACGAATGGTGTATCAATAGTCTTCTCAACCTTGTAATGGGGAAGAAAATTCAAAGAAGGACAACAGGAAAAAATTAGCATTGCTATTAAGAAGATAAAGAAAAAACAGCAACATGGCTACATTACAGATTGGCTGGAAGTCGACTAAGTGGGTGTCATTGCTAAAGAGATTGGTGCCATGAAGGGAACATGTCACTCTTGGAAAGGTGATTTTAGGACAGGGCTCCACCCATAAAAACTTCCAACTTCTAAAAATTCATGTTCATTAGAATGAGAACACTAAAACTTAGTAGAATATTGCTGAGGGGTTCCCTGCCTCCAAAATGTCCATCTAGGAACACATTTGAAGTTCTGAGGCAAAGGCACACAGGTACTGTTGCGACTGTGGTAGACAAAGGCCACACTATATCTCAAGATGAAAATAAGAGCTGTCATCCTTGTACACAAGTTGCTGTTTTGTAGGTATGCGAGACACAAGTGTGAGGAAACCATGAAGGTTTGTGGACAGGCCCAAAAAGCTGAAGCCAGACAATGGGTAGCAGGGTTGGATTTCCCGAGAGCTGGCCCCAAGAGCTATTTCATGAAGCTGTGATGAAGGAGGCTAAGTTGTAGTAGAGACATAATATAGTGATGAGCAAGATATTCATGAGACAAAACTACAGGGCTTGAGTGGATGGAACCTGCTCAAGAAGGAGATCCTATGTTCTAAACCGTGCTAATCAAACGGTGTTGCCCAAGTCTGTTGGAGTCCAGATGACGACATCAAAAGTCCCAGATTTTAGATATGGGATTATAGAATTTGGCATTTTCCCCACTGGGTTTCAGTTCTACTTTTTTTCAATCTTTCTGCAGTGTGTCCCCATTTTCCTCTTTTGAAATAGGAGTGTTTAATATATGATATGCTTTACTGATCTATGCAAGTTTCAAAAAGTGTTCTATGAGCTCATAATAAAGAGATAGTTTTGAATCTTAGGAGAGATTTCAGATTTTGAGCATTTTGACAGTGGTGGACATTATAACTGTAGAACAATGGTAGCTGAGACTGCATGCATTTTCACATTATGAGTCTAGGGGAGCTTGGAATTTAAATGGCCCTCATGGGCGTGATTGATCGCTTGTTCCTCAGCTAGTGGATCTGATAAGAGATGTTGTGGAACTTTTCAGATGTGATGTCTCATTTGTGGAAGCAGGTCACTGAGGCTTGCAGCCCCACTCTAGATCTAGCTACAGGCTCTCCACATTCCTTCCACACATGCTCCCACCCCACCCTCATCCAATCCTCAGAGATGGTAAGGCACATTGCTTTGGGAAAGGTCCAAGGCCCTCTCTAATGTATATAGGCTGAGAAAGGTATCATCCAAAGAGAATAGGTTCTATGGTGATATTTAAGATATTCATCAGTCTGGCCACTGGGCAAGTCAAGATTAGCCCCCTCTCCTCTCTTGCTTAGGGTCTTAGCTGGGGTTGTCCTTGTGGATTCCTGGGAATTTCTCTAGAGTCAGGTTTCTTGCTAACCCTATAATGGCTTCCTCAATGTACTCATTCATAAGTGGATACTAGCTATAAACAAAGGATATTGAGCCTATAGTTCATGATCATAGAGAAGCTAAGTAATAAGGTGAACCCTAAGAAAAATATATATAGATCCACAGGGAAAATGGAAGCAGATAAGATTGCATAACAATATTGGGAACATGTGGGTGGGAGGAGAAGGTAGGGTGGAAGAGGAAGAGGAGGGGAGAGGGGAGGGGTAAGGAGAACTTGAGGGAATGGGATAGTAGAGAAGGAGGAAGGACAGAGATGGAAGCTAGTTTCAATTTCTTAAAATAATTTTCCAAATGAAGTCTTTAAACGTTGTATACAAAGGTGCACACACATTTACCCACATTACCAGAAAATTTTGTGGGATTTTATTATATTTTAATAATTTGAGGGTTGAATAACATCTCATTATTTAAATTTATGCCTCATGGGTGCTCATACTCAACCATGACATTTTATTTATGTCCTTTGTCAATGTTCACTTGTTTCTATTTTACAGCTAAAGAGATAGTTGATACACAGATGATAGATAGATAGTTAGATAGATAGATAGATAGATAGATAGATAGATAGAATTTTTTAGTATTCTGCTTCGTGAAAATACATTTTCAACAGCTATACATTGTTTATTATACTAATATATAATTTTCCATGTGAAATATTTACGATTTAAGTACTTAGTGTAGGAAGTCATACAGAGTTATAATTAAGAAAAAAAGTTCTGAATCCAGATTTTCTAGTCTTCAACTACAGTAGCTTTGGCCAACCCAGGAGATAATAAAATTAAATGCAGTAGGTAATATCTCTGTTATTATACAAATAGGGATTCTTAACTCATTCAAAATCTAGCAACATAAGTAATAGGGAAAAGAAATATTTAATTGTTCCAAATCCTCAAGTATGGCATTTCATATGCCTGCAGGTCTATTTTTGCAATGTTTTCATAGATACATCAAAAATTGAAACTATATGATTTTACCTCTGTTTCAGTCAAACCCAATCAGTATTCTAAATATTTATATTTAGTGTTCCCAATACACATCAGCATATTTCATTTTCCCCATTTGGTGATTTCTTATCATACTTGAATCAGCTTTAATACTATATATATATTGTTTAGTTTATCTATATTCATTTATTCCTAATGGAATATTGTAACAATTTAATCACTCTAGCTTTATTATATATATTTTAACTTGTTTAATATTACTCTTATATTTAGACAACTTTGCTTCTCTACCTATATGTAAGAAGTTATCAATACAAGAAAGCATTTCTACTGGAAGTGTGTGTGTGTGTGTATGTGTGTGTGTGTGTATATGTATGTGTGTGTGTATGTTTGACACAGAGTTATTGTTATTGTTCATATTTACCTCAGGGGTCGTCTACCTTGGTTATTATGACAGATATTATAATATCTGTCATTGACCAGGAGCATGCCAGAAGGGCAGTGAGCCCGAAGAACTCACCTATCTCTATGTCCACAGTGCTGGGATTTGGGGTGTGTGTTATCATACCCAGCTTTTTACATGGATACATGGATTGAATTCAGGTCCTCATGCTTGAAAGACAAGTTACTTTATGGATTGTGATGTCTTCCGAGCCCAGTTTTAGAATTTGGTATTTTATTAAAATTTGCTGAATGTAAAAAAAGAACTTCAGAAGTTAAACTTCAACAATACTACATCTTTCATTTTTGTAGCAAATATGTGCCGTTGTGAAATTAGTTATGATAATGTGTAGATTATACTATCTCTTTTGAGAGTAACTTGTCAAGCATATGTGTCCAGATTCTGTAGTTTCTTATGTTCCTAAAAATTAGACCTTACACACATTTCCTACTTAGTTAATCCTGAAGCAATTAAAATTTTAAGATTGCATTCCACAGGGACCTCGTGCTGGGTCTCTATTATTTCCATATGGTTTTGATTTGTGCCTTTCGAGTTTCTAGGTACCTTTAGTATGGCCCCAAACAGTGAATCTCCTACACTGAGATCTTCCATAATGTGATTTCTCTCTTCTCCTTCTAATGCATTGTCCAGGACATTATCTACAGCACTAAACATTATTGGTGATACTTACATTTATTCATTTTAAATTACTTTATCTGAAAATAAAATTGATGCAGACATCTAATGATTATTTATTGAAATCCCAAATGATTTCATCTACTTTTGCCATGTAAATTTTACCAAATGGTATGTAAAAATCTACTGATATAAAATTTTCTTTCTGTCTTGTATATAACAGACTCACTAATTATTTTTTTGTTTTTCTAGCATCCAATTATATATTGTTATATATATTATATATAATCTATATGCTTATTTTATTTAATCACAAGATTGAGTGGCAACCTTGATTATAAGACCCATTAACAATATATGAGAAAAGGAATCCTACAACAATGAATCTAAGAGCCTAATTCATCATTTTACCTGCTTATTTCCTATGATTTAATTTCTTCTTCTATTTCTCCATAAAAGCACAATTCAGGCTAACTTTCTGAGTACTGCAACATGAGCAGATAGAGCTGGTTTACACATCACTAAATATAATTCCTGATGCTTCTCCAGTGTTGTTTTCCCACAAAACAATTATCAGTTTTATGTCTTTATATAAAGGAGTCTTCAAAAGAGAAGCTGTTGAGAAGCAGAGATAGTTCTGTCTTCATTCCTTGCCTTCTTCCCTTCCTCTTCTTCCTTTCATCTCTTGCCCTTTCTTACTACTTACTGCCTGCTCCTTCTTTTATTTGTTTTCAAGGATAACAAAGTATTGCTTTGCACTGGTCTAACCTAGTCCTAACCTCTGACCTCCAGTTCCGGTTGTGGTAGATTGCATGCCCATGGGTTTGTAGTCTGTGTTAACTGACATACAGAGATCAAAGGAACAGGATCAGCCTACAGCATCTAAGCTAAGCACAGCAGAAAGGGAACTTAGTTCAGAACACAGCAGATAATTTTTATTAAACAAAATGTGATGACAAGAGTCTGTGCTCCTATAATAGGTGATAGGGAAATGAGAGAAAAGAAAAATCAGTTCATTCATGCAAGGAAGGCAACTGCAGATTTCCAAGGACGTCATACATGTATTCACAGATTGTTGATAAAGTAGTGACTACTATATACACGTAGAAAAAGGCTTCGGAAGATGATTCTAGCAATGGCTATGGAAAACAGAACTGGCTGCATGCTGTCCTGGACCTTTATTCTGCCAGGTATAGTTCTCCTTACTAAGTCCCTGTGTATACAGTTAGGTTGATTTCTATTTTTACTCTTAGTGATTAAGAACATTCTTTCATTGCTTGACTTGGGCACATACGTTCCCAGATAAATATTTCTTTACTGTTCATCTTTGTACTTATTCATTGAATGAAGGTCTTTAAATTTACCAAAACATAGTGTTCATCTACTATGGGTCACTATTTAGTTCAACATGAAGCAAATCAAACTGGGTCACTTGACCTGACAACATTCACTCTCTGCTGGGAGATACAACCGTGAACCAATATTTCTGGGGTAAAATGCACAACTAAAGGGCACACGACAAACTCATGAGTGATATAAACGTATAGTTAACTGTCTAGCTGCAGTCTCTGGTACAGATTGAAAGGGAGGTCTCTGAAACTGTATTTGAGCTGGAGCCTAAGGAACATGTAAGGCAAGGAACGGAGCAAGGGTTGTGGACGGATGACTTAGCATGGGTAAAGACTCAGGGCAGAAGCACAGTGCTGGAGGGTAAGCAAAGGGAGGAAGAGTTAAGGCGTGTGTGGATGTGGCATGATCTTTGAGAGTGAAGAAGACCTTGTGCATCTTAGGTCTTCCAACCTTGGTATTTATTTCCCTTCTAAGAAGAATTGGAAGCTCAGACTGCATTGAACATATAGGGAGACAAATGATTGCAAGGTAGTTAATATGTCAAAGACATTTATGGTTTCCAGGCTCCTACACACCTACAATCATTTCCCTGTGTGGAATTCTCTCTTTTGGCCTTTTACAATGGCTATGGACCCCACTGTGATATTCGAGAACATGTATCCAGTAGTTTCTTTCTGTCGGCGTTTTCTTAAGTGTTTTACACAAATAATTTAATATTTCCACCATTCTTATTGGTTAACATCTCTCAGCCCTTCAGGAACTGAAGAAATCTGATAACGTCTAATGTCCCAAAGGTGTAACATCTACCACTAAGTTGGGTTTCTGACACTACTAGAACTTTTTCCCCCCACACTAATTTGACCTTTTCTCATCTTTAATAGTTTGCAAGATATCCCTTAAATCTGTAGAACCAAACATTTCCATGTTAAACTAGACAGATATTTAAAACTTCCTGCATGACACATGATTTTTCAGTTCTGGATTTTTTCTATCGTGTTTGGCATAAACATGTAGAGAGTCAATTGTGTGGCAAATACAATTCCATATCTATATTCATTTTAATGAAATAATTAAACATTTTAGGAACTTTTTGGCTTAAAATGAAGCTTCCTGAGCTGAGGCATCAATCTCTCAGAGCCAACCTGGTAAGGTTTGGAGTCATGAAATGTTGAGATGTCCATGCTCTTATAACTTTTTAATTTGCATGTACTTCAAACATCAGTAGGTAAGATAGAGTTCTGCCAAGTTTGCTGTTCCCAAAAAAGGGCATTGTACTTCAAATGCATTGAAAGTGCACAGTATCACTATCCCCATACAGTATTTCTAACAGTTACCCATTTGTATTTGTATTTTAAACCATGACTTTTGATCTATACTGTTTTAATACAATTTTTTCCACTCACCTTATATAGAGAACATTTTTCAAAACAATGCGGTATTCAAAATATAGAACTACTAGTTAAATGCAGATTAATTTTTTAGCAAGAATTCCTATGCAGTAGGCAGATAGTTCCCACATCCCATTGTGATTGACAAGCCTGACATATGGAATAGTTCACAAATTCCCAGGTGACTGACAGATGGAGAATAGAAAGGCGGATAAAGTTGCCTAGAGAGCTGAGGATGATTTCATATTCAGCGGTTTTGATCAAAAGGATTCCAGATCTCACACTAAATTTAGCACCGCTGGCAATTAGTACGTGATTTATTCAGTCCTTTCATTTGCTGGTTGACAAATGGAAAACAAGCACAAAATTAAAAATAAGTTTATTTCCAGCATTTCGGATATTTAAAATGTGTGTGTCTTTGTTTGCACATAAATTAACATGAGATGAATTTATAGTGAGACTGAATCTGAAATGGAGGAGCATGCAATAAATAAGAGCGTTTTTGTGTGTCATGCGGGCAGAACAGGTGTTTGAATTAAGAAATACTAATATGTTTAGCAGCACGGCTCCACCTTTAGCTTTGGGAGTTGATGCTTTCCTAAATTTAGAAAAGTCTTTCCACAATTTAGAGAGTTTTTTCCCATAAGCTTCCCACATAGGTGACCATCTGTATGACAATATTAATGTTTTTCAGCCTAATAACAATAAAAAGTCAAAACAGCCAGTCCTGCTGTTTTTGTGCATTCTGGTGTCGGTCTGTCTCTGGGTACCCATGGTGAAAAGGCAGCAATCTCTTTCCTGCTCCCTCTCTCAACCCACTTAGAGCTGGGATCCTGAGATTTCAACCTTTCCTTGTGCTATTTTCAAGCTAGGCAGTGCAAGATTCTGTTTCCACTCCCTCTTCTATTTGATGGAACTGCAAGATGAGTGCAACGCGCAGATAGAAACCTTCTGTTGTGTTACTGAAGTCAGAGCACAGCCATATCACATCTACAATTGAAGGACATCATGCCTGCTGAGAGCCCCTCTCAGGAATCCAGTGAGGCAGGGAAGTGCACTGGGGAGACTCCGAATGGATCCAGCAAGATCCTCATTCCTGCATTGGGAGGACTGTCCTGTCAGAAGGACCCTCTGATTTCAGAGTGGGGGTAGCTGGCTACCTCCTTTTTAGAAATTCACCTGGCACTAATAGAGATGCTTAGAAAGATGAATGGATTATCAAAACACATGGAAACCAGGAAGATACCTTGGAGAGAGAAACCTCAACATTCTTAATTGCACAGCCATGGCTCCTAGAGGTGACTTGACATCAAAAAGCAAACCAGGGTAAATCCCTGAGGGTGCTGAGCCACAAAGGAAGCCAGTGAGACTGGGGACTGAGAGGGCAGATGTTTGGGTTGCTTACAGGTTTTCTTATTTGATTTGTATTCCAGGTCTGACATTCAACTTTATTTGTATTCGTTATTCACAGTGGGAACCGGAATGGTTTCTAAAATAGCATAAAATCCACTTAAATTATAATGGAAAGAATCGTGCGCAATGTGATGCTTTAATTACTGTTAAGCTAACCTTGGGATATGGGAAATGTCAATTTTCATTGGCCACATGAAGGCTGAGCCCAGGATTTAGCCTGCAGATATGTGCAACCAGTAGGGGTGCGGCTCATGGGCACAGCCAGCCTGAAGAGCCCCCACAGTGCTTCAAATCTGCCTTTGCCTCCTCCACACACACCCTGGGGCGCTATCACCTTTTCATTACTATTTTCTCCTCCTCCACAATGCTCTCCCTCATTCCCGGCAGCAGCTGAAAGATATTCCCCAGGTAAATGGCTTCAGGTATGCCATGCAGGGTCTGTGATTTTGTTGTTGTTATTTTCAATTGTTCCACCCCAAGGGAAATGTCCTGGGCAGTACACCTAACCAGATAAAGCCAGGAGAGTTCATAGGCAAAGGTCTCTCCCTGCTAATTCTCCAATTTCTCCCTGGAAGCCATTAAGGGCCAGCTGCTCTCTTGTCCTCTCTCTTTCCTATGCATCATAACTGCTTTTGAGCAATCATCAACTAGCAATTCTGGATCCCCGAGACAACATGCAACTTTCCAAAGCACCAAGCAAGGAGGAGAAATCATCCAAGTGAATAAAGAGTCTGTCTATTTCAAGCACAGGGTAGTGTGGGGGACCTAAAGAACAACTGTGAGTTACAATTTATCCCAAGTGTGAGAACTTAATCTACGAATTAACTGTGAGAAACACAATGCACCCATGCAGTATTTTCTATTAATTCACAGACATATGAATACATATCTGGACATATCCTTGAACAGACATTTATTGCATTGTTTCCTTCCAATTAGTCTAAATATCACTGTAATTACACATATTTTCTATTTGGGCAAATTTGCCAAAAGACATCTTGAAGATATTATTACATTGCTGTCATCAAAGAACTATTCCTTGCCTTCCAAACCCATCAAAAACATTGATTACCTCATTTCTAGAGTACTCTGCTATGAGATAAAGGGGGAAATATGTTTCCAATGAAGATCAGACTTATAATGAAAATAGGATGTAGCTTGATGGAAGGGTGGAAGGACAGTTAGATACACAGAAGAAAGAAAGACATAAAAAATGGTAACCATGGACAATGGATATAGCTCTGGGTAGAACACTTTCCTAGAATTTATGGGACCCTCCTTAAATCACAGAAACGTTTTAGACATTAGTGTACCTATATAGCAAAGCCTTTTTAAAATAAAAATTAATAGTTTCAAATATATATATGACACCACTAGAATTATTTGCTTCAAAAATATTTTTAATTATTTTAAATTCTTTACATTTAAATTCTTTTTTAAAAAATTCTAATTTCTGAAAAAAATATTTTGCAAACTGCGGAAAGGAGAAAGAGAATTCAAGACTCTCTTGTTAGGTGACACAGACTCTAACAAGGATGCAGGTGCATCACACTAGCCAGGTTCTTAGCTTGTCCCAATGCCATTTGATGTCAGCACCTGATAATGCATGATCTTCTTAAGAAGCTGTTTTCCCTGCATATTCGCAAAAGCCTCTCCCAGATAAATGGAAGACAGGAAGAAGAGATACTAGGCAAACAGTTGTCACATGTCTCCCATCCATGGCATGACTCAAAGCATTGAGGCCAAAGAAAATGCATTCAGAGAATAGACTGTAAGAAGGAAGACATTATAGAATAGAATCAAATAGAAGACCTAGAAAAATGTGAATATTGTATATTATTTGCTGTCTTCCAAATGAATTCTTCCTAGGACCTGAGAAGTAAACCTTATCCAATTCTAACATTCACTAAAATATGTATACTATAAGTAATCCAAAATTGAAAGTAACTATCCAGTGTATCTCAACCTTCTTAATACTGAGACGCTTGCAATTTTATATGCTGTGATGAACCCAACTATAAAATTTCTTGGTTGCTACTTCATAACTGTAATTTTTCTACTGTTATGAGTTGTAATGTAAATGTCTGTTATACAGAATATCAGATATGTGACCCCCACCAAATGGGGACATGACCCACAGATTGAGAACTGAATTCCAGTCAATATCTATATTGATATTTTCAAGGAATTCAAGGTCATAAATACTGCAGCTGAAACATCTTTTATGTAATGCTCTCCCTCTTTGACTGAGAGGAAACCTTCCATAGATTGCAGGGGAGACCTGGATAGGGAACAGAATGAATTCTTTTGCTTACTATGTTTTTCCTGTATGTACATTAATTATCAATTTAAACTTATGAGTGATGCATTAAGATACCATCAATAGTAGCCAATAAAACTCTGTAAATCGTCAGATTTCTTAAATAAAAGTCATTTAAAATTTACAGATGTGATGCGGGAGAATTGTCTGTATTCTGTCAATCATGTTTTAAATAAATGCTGATTTGCCAGGCAGGAGGTATAGGTGGAAAAACCAGACAGGAAGTGGAAATGATGCAATGAGAGCAGGAGAATTCTGGGGAGGAGGAAGTTGATTACTCCCACTCCTTCCCAGATCACCGAAGCAACAGGATGTGATCTGCCCCACTGAAAAAGGTACTGAGCCACATGACTGAAATAGATAAGAAAAATGGGTTAATCAAGATGTGAGAGTTAGCCAGTAAGAAGCCTGACCTAATGGGCCAATCAGCTTTATAACTTATAGAGATCTCAGTGTAATTTTTCTCTGGGACTGAACAGCCTGGGGAGAGGATGGGGCAGAAACCCCAACAAGCAGACCCGGCCTTTTCATGTTACACAAATGTTTATTTCTAGAAAGTTCCGTGTGATATTTTCAGACTATTGTTGGTGACAGGTAATAAAAGCATGGCAAGTAGAAGTTTAGGAGGAGAGGGGAAAGTGTTGATGGGTTGACGGGTCCTGCTCCTTCATGCCTGGCTGCCCAGACCCAAAATATTCACTCAGAAACTATACTATTTGCAATACTGTTTGGCCAATAGCTCAAGCATATTTCTAGCTAGCTCTTAAATCTTAAACTAACCCATTTTTATTATTTTGTATTTTAACTTGAGGTTTGTAGCCTACTGGCAAGATTCTAGCTAGTGGCTCATGTCTTTCTCTTCTGGCAGCTACATGGCATCTCACTGACTCTGCCTTCTTTCTCTCAGCTATGTTTTCCACCTAGCTCTACCACAGGTCAAAGGAGCTTCTTTATTCATTAACCAATAAAAGTAACACATATATAGAAGGACTTCCCACATCTGACTTCTACATTTGTCATTTTCTATTTTTATTAAGCAAAGAATCACACACTACTGGATGCTATTAATAAGTTTAAACTCAAAATTATTTCTTGCCACAGTGTATGTGTATATGTGCGTGAGTGCATGCATGTGTGCCTGCCTGCATGCATGAGAGGCAGCTTGCATTTGTGTGTGCATATTCACGTGCATGCATTTGTACATGTGTATTTGTGTGGTGGTGGTGTGTGTGTGTGTGTGTGTGTCTGTTTTGCTGGAAACCAAACATAGCTCCTGTGGCTAGACAAGCATTTAACCACTGAGCTAAAGCCCCAGTCCTTTCTTCAAACTTTTATGAAAAATTTCATTACAAAGAAATGATAATTGTTGGAGGAGGTAGACATGCTTACCCTGATATCAGTACTGCACAATGTTAGTATACATTGAAACACCACAGGATACCCTACAAGCATGCATCACTTTTATATGTCAGTTAAATATACCATCACAACAGAACTGTACGAAAGACCAAACAGATTCTTAAAAAATATTGGCTTGGGAAAATGTTTGAACAAATACTTATTTCACTTTCCCGAATTAAGTGAAACTCTGAATTGTAGTAAAAAGGAGTTGCGTGCTGCTTTTCATCTTGCCCTGCTCCGGGCCATCCAGCTAGCTTTACCTGAAATAATTACATGGAAACTGTATTCATTTAAACACTGACTGGCCCATTAGTTCTAGCCTCTTGTTGACTAATTCTTACATATTTATTTAACCCATCTCCATTAATGTGTATCGCCACTTGATTGTGGCTTACCGGCATGAGTCTAACCAACATCCATCTTGGAGAGGAGAGTCATGGTGTCTGCCTGACTCTGCTTTCTTTCTCCCAACATTCTGGTCTACTCCACCTATCTAAATTCTGCCCTATCAAAAAGCCAAGGCAGTTTCTTTATTTGACCAATGAAAGCAACACATAGAAAGAAGACCCTCCTACACCACCGAATAGTGTAAATACAAAATGTAAATGAACAGTCTTCAGAGGCTGGAAAGGAAAAGTACAGACTAGGCCAGGACTCAGGTAACTGAGTACATTAACTAGTTTTGCATTATTGTGACAACACCTAATAGGAGTTGAGCACTGAGGAGAGCAAAAGTTTCTTCCCATGGATGCTATAAGAAACTTAATTCACCATGGAGAGACAGCATGGAGGCATAAATAGATCCTTTAAAGGGAGTAGAAACCTGAAGCAGCTGGTTGGCATCCAGCAGGGGAAGTAGGCATGAAACCTGGGATGAATATTATACTCAAAAGCCCATCTTAGAGAACCTGCCTCTGCCATCTTCTACATATTTCCTAATGGTTGAGATTCTTGAAAACAGTTATCCAAATACGAAATATGAAACTAAGGAGGACAATGGAAATATCACAAGAAGTATACCATGCAGTGATGGTATCCATGGGTTTTTGTGGTGATATTTAGACCTACAGAAAAACTAGAAAAAAGAAACAAATTAATGCCAACTGAAACAGAAAAATAACCTGTTTCCAAAGCTCAATATCGTTAATGAAACAATTTAAACAGGCTAGTCTCAATGGCACTCAACTGTAATTTCATAACTTGGAAGATAGAGGTAGGAGGATCGGGAGTTCAAGGTAATTCTCAGTGAGTTGAAAACCAACCTGAACTACAGGAGACCCAGGTTTTTGCACTTTGTTTTGGGATAGATATTGATATAGGTATAGATATAGATATGCTGCTATGTGTCAATGTATACATTTATGTATGCATATATGTGTATTATATATATAACTAAATACTATATATAAGCAATATACATATTAGCTATATATACAGTTGCATATATATTTATATAATACATATCGCTACATACATATCTATATTTATATATGTATATATATATATATATATATATATATATTAGTTAAGAACACACACTCGCTTGTCTTCCAGTTGGTTCTAGTTCAGTCCCCAGTATCCCAGCTCAAATCACTGTATCTCCAGATCCAGGGGATACAAGGACACTAAATACATGCCTTTAACACATATATACATAAACAAATAATGAAACATTTTTAAAGCATAAGCAAAATATTTTTTAACTGACCCAAAAATTATTGCTCTGTATTTCTACACACAGAGATAAAACTGCTGTGGTTGCCCTCAGATATGCAAGCCTAGTGGGATGCTCAGAGTCTACCGGATAGGATATAATGGGACAACTGAATCCCACTGCCTGCTGGCGAATAGAAAGCTTTGTAAGACTCACCTCACATATCACCTCCATGACACAGATGCTACACAGTGGGGAGCAGATTTGGGATTTTTTTCCACATCATTCTTAGCTGTTGTTGAGGAGGCACAATGGAGAATTAAATTATCTTCCAGTTCAGCAAAGCAATAGAGAACTGACCTGCTACCCAGTTCCTACCTCTATCACTTGCAAACAGTCAAGTGAAGACACAGCACTTACTATTTCCAAAAGCAGTAGCAAGAGGCATCTCTACCACAAGTCAACCCACCACATCTCTCCAGAGAAGTATTGCCTCCCCATAAAAAAAAGATGTCACAAAAAGACAACTGCTTCACGAAATATAAATAACTACCTTTTAATGTAAATTTCAAAATGTTTAAAGTCAAAAAGATTTTGTGTTTAAAAAGTTAAGAAGTCAAAACACATCAAAATTCAGAAAGAAGATTGTACTATGGATGCCCAGTGTGAAGATGAACATATGGTAGAACTTGTTTCATAAGAATGGTAAGAAGTCACCATGGTAGTGATCCAGTGAACAATTGTAAGCACACATGAAACAGAAAAACAGAAAGTCACAGAAGTGAAAACACAAACAAACAAGCATGCAAACAAAACCTAAGGGAAAAAGAGAAGCGTTAGACAACTGACAACAGCAATGCACCTAGAGATCTGGAGCAAACATCTAGACCACAGACTGGCTGCAGCCATCTGTCCCACGCTACAAAGTAAAGAGATAAACAATAGCGAGAACATGTAAGAAGAGACTGAATTTCTCAATCAGAAAGAGGAACACGTTAAGGGGTATCATAAGGGGTGTCATCAACATAGGAATCCATTTGCAGGTACTGATAAGAACTATAGTTTTCACAGAAGAAGAATGGGCGAAGTGGGAAGTATGCATGACCAGTTTTCTTGGTCAGTGTTTTAATAAGGTTGTCTATGGTTCTGATTCAGAAACATGGTCCAGAGGCTTTTGGGCTGCCATAATTTGCAATGGTCCATATGGTACCCATGAAATGACTGCCATTGCTCTGCGGTTCATCCTGACTGTTATAAATTATTCGCTTTCTTGGGTTCTAGTCTGTTCTGAGAGACATAGCTGGTTCTAGAAGACAAGATGCCATAAGGGACAAGAGAACAACTGGAGACCTCCAGCATATTAAGAAGTCTATAACAAGACATGGTACATATAGATTGTAAGATGTCCAAGTTACTCTCGTCTTTGTGCCTCCTGACTTTATAGAACTGGTTTAAATAGATAAATCTTCAGTGATAACATTCCTAAACAGGAAGGCGAAGCAAAGTAAAGAAGGCAGATACAAAACAAAGGTGATTACCCAGTGTTTAGTTGCCCTGTGGGCCATGTAAGTATCCATGTTTTTAATAAAAGCAGTTTTTGAGTGCCCATTGTAACAATATTTGAGGCTAAGGAGACAGTTCTGCAGTTAAGAACACTTGATGCTCTTGCAAAGAACCTAGATTCAATTTCTAGCACTGCAGTATTGGTCCACAACTACCTGCAACTGCAGTCTCTGGGCATTTGATGTTCTCTTTTGTCCTCTGCGGGTACCAGGCATGCACATGGGGGCCATACACTCATGCAGGTATAAATTCATATACAAAAAAACAAAACATTTAAAATAATCATAAAAAAGAGAACAATCCTACATGGATATAGATCCCATGGCCGAATCTAGAAGTCAGAGTCCTCATCATATTTAACATTCACAATTTTGAAGTTCAGAAATAGAGAGACCAGAAGGTCTAAAATGATTGTGAAAAACCTCTTCTATTTTTTAAAATGTGTGAAAAATAAAGCTTTCAGCTTCAAATTAATGAACAAACCACAAACAACTTAAACCCAAATGCGGGGCGCCATCCCGTCCAGCAGGAATGAACCCCACCAAAAACGAGAATTCCTTCTCTGGTCACATCTTTATTTGGAGCATTCCCTTGAGGAAAATTGGGGGAAGGGACGATAGAGCAGGGACGAGAGAAAGCTTAGAGAGAGGAAGTAGGGTCCCGAGGCATCTGCTTTTAAACGGTGGAGCGGCTTGAACGCTGTCCTGATTGGTTAATGCCATTCTGCTGGTCTGAGCATGTGCAGGCAAGGGTGCAGGCAGGGGTGCTCAGCCCCACATGGCTACCTCCAAACTGCAGGACCACCTGTGCCTCCAGGTGGCTCCCAACATCTCCCCCTAATTATTGTCTTTAAGAGCAATAAGGCAAAACTATTTTCCAATCTGGTCCCCACCTAGACGCAGCATGCCAAGGATATCTCTGCTCCCACCCATTCCTAAGGAAGGAAAAGGCAAAGTAGAGTAAGAGATAAGAGGTTGCACAGGGTGTTGCTCAAGTCGATGGTGTGAAACAGCTGCTCTTGGCACCGCCCAGAAGGTCATCTCTGCTGCCTCCGCACGAATCTTCCACAGCAGGACACTCAGCATCCACTGGGTCATCTTCTTTATCTCTCTGGTCGGTCTCGCTGGCATCCAGATGTATGTCAGCATTCCTAGAAAAACATAAACAAAACTCTCCTCCCAAATTAACATTTAAGAGTATTAAAAACTCTCAGTGTAAAAATTCAGCACAATCAGTACTGGAAGTAGGCTGGTTTTGAACTTAGAGACTTGCAGGTCTCTGCTTTAAGAAGCAAATCTTGTTTGCCTGTACCAGCAAAATTTTGAATTAAAATTAAGTGTAAAGAATGCAAGAGAAATCCTTTCTCTGGGGGAAGCTGTCACTGGTAGTGTAGTCCCCCTCTATTGTTTAAAAACCAAAGCAGTTGTCACTGGGAATTGAACTCAGGACCTTTGGAAGAGCAGTCAGTGCTCTTAACCTCTGAGCCATCTCTCCAGCCCTCTATTTAGATGGAAAAACCTCTAGGTAACATTGTTTATTTCACCCGTTGCCAGGGGCAATAGGTAATGATAACCAGGTTGACGCGCCTTTATTATGATAATTAGGACCAGTTCTTTGAGGGAGAATGGACGTCGATCATCTGGCTACTTCCTGCTGACAAAGGGGCGATGTTTGGGGGATAAATGTTTTTATCTGACTAAATTTTTGGCGACAAATGTTTTTATCTGACTGAATTCTTGGCGACCTTGACTGAGGGCGGCGGCAGCAGCGGACAGCGGCGGCTGCCACAGCTCCGCCTCTGAAGCCCATAATGGCGCGCTCCGCATGGCCCAAAGGCATGGCTCCGCCCCGGGCCTTGCGCGGGCTCGCCGTTTCACCTCAGGCAATGAACTCGCACCGCCGGCTGTGAGTCTTTTTTAAGCTCCGGCGAGGGGGGGGCATCCGCCCACCCGTGGAGGGCCCGGTCTGCCCGCGCGCGGAGCCCCGTTCTCTGGGAACTCATCTCCGCCCGCCCATGATGCTATGGAAACACAGTTTTTCCGCAGAGCCGATTCAGCTCCTCTCTGCCTTCTATGGCGCCGCTGCTCACCACGCAGCTTCCGCCTCAGTCAGGCGAGTCCGCTCAGGTGCTGAAAAAGTCCTCCAAAAACCATAGCCCCGCCAGAAGGCCGGGACATATAGCCTCTGATGTCACACGGACTTTAGCCCGCCCGTCGGCATGGTGACCTGGCTGTTCGTAGGCCTCCAGCAAACTCCCCGCCAGCAACTGGTTGCGTCTCCCTCCTGAGTAGCTGGGATCACAGGTGTGCACCACCGTGCCTGGCCCACTTCCGTGTTTCTAATCAGGCATTACCGCTCAAAGGCGGGCCGGCTGCCGCCAGCACTCTCAGCACGATCAAGCAGCTTGTCTTTCTCAGTCAAAAATTAAAGTTTTTTGTACGTGAGAGCCAGAGACTGAGCTCTCTAACAAAATTAGGCGAAAATCACCTCCAAAAGCTCTGTGGCTCTTTAAGAACAGGGAAGGCAGTGATCAAGTTTGCCTCCCTACGAGACTGTTGCCTCCAGTCTCTATCAGCGAGTATGCACGGAGGAAGCCGCGGATCTCCCAACCGTAAACCTCGCTTTTTCTCAGCTCCACCTGCACTGAACTTAAGGGATTTTTCTTCCCCGTTGCTTTTTGTACCTTCTTTCAGATACCTTAACTTTGATTTTTTTTTTGTATTTTCTTTTCTATTTAGGCCTATCCTTTGAAATTCCTTTTTACATTTCTTTTCCTCCCCTTTCTGGGGATTTCAACCGACGTCACTCACCGCTCCATGTTCTCAGAGTTCTGAAATTCAAGGCTCTCTGTGCTGGTGTCTGATCTTGGCTTTTTCTCCCGGGCTTTCTCAGGGTCCCCCGGCGTAGTTGTCAGGGTCCCTCAGCGTCCCGGGGTTTCGAGCACCAGTTGCGGGGCGCCATCCCGTCCAGCAGGAATGAACCCCACCAAAAACGAGAATTCCTTCTCTGGTCACATCTTTATTTGGAGCATTCCCTTGAGGAAAATTGGGGGAAGGGACGATAGAGCAGGGACGAGAGAAAGCTTAGAGAGAGGAAGTAGGGTCCCGAGGCATCTGCTTTTAAACGGTGGAGCGGCTTGAACGCTGTCCTGATTGGTTAATGCCATTCTGCTGGTCTGAGCATGTGCAGGCAAGGGTGCAGGCAGGGGTGCTCAGCCCCACATGGCTACCTTCAAACTGCAGGACCACCTGTGCCTCCAGGTGGCTCCCAACACCCAAACAAATACACACCCAAGACTTGACCATCAAATGGAAGGAAAAAGAGGGACATAGAGAGAAGGGTTTACGCATTATTACTGTGAACAGTGGTGACACCAAGAGATTGGACAGACGCATAATAGAACATAGTATAGAACATACATATAATAGAACATACATATAATAGAACATACATATAATAGAACATACATATACATAGTAAAAGTGATCCCGAAAAAGTTTTATTGAATGCATGCCTTATCCCAAATAAGCTAAAATTAAAGTGTACATTTAAATTTGTGGCAAAAAGATAAAATATTCATGGAAAAATACAATCTTATGTTTCAGTAAAGTTTTCTTAGACCTGTCAACTGAATCACAAAATAATAAATAATTTGGGCTTCATAAAACCTTGAAATTATCTAAGAAAGACACTGATGAAAAACTAAACTAAAAATTGTGATCTGAGCGAAAACATGAAAAGTATATTTTTGAGAATTATAGGCAAAGAATTCTCAGAACCCAATCATGAAGCATTGAATAGCCCATTCAAGAAAATCAGCAAAATTAATGAGATGTTTCCCTAAAACAAATACCTGACTAACATATAAATATATGGAAAAGACAAGCATAGCCCCAGCTATTAAAAAATAAATAAATAAGAATACAATGAGATGTTACCATGCACATCTTCAGAAATAATAAGGTAGCAACATTTGCTGACAGGAAGCTGGACTTTGGTACTCTCATACATTACCAAGCAATCCCACGACAAGCAGAGAATATAGCTTAACAGTTATTTATAAAAATGAACACACCATTATTATATAAGATAATCTTTGCATTTATATTTGTTGAGATAAATGAAAACCTATGTAAAAGCATATATATGTTTGTTTCTATCTACTTTGTTTATACTATCAAAATGAAGAGCATCCCAGAATGTTCCTTAACAGGTAGATGACTCAAGGAACTGTGGTAGCCATGCTGTCAAAACTGCTTACTAATGACAAGGAGTAAATTACTGACGTTCCCAAATGTTTTGAAGAACTATGAGGATGATTTTACATTGAATGCAATAATTCTTTCTATATGCACCCAGAAAGCTGCACTCATGATCCCTTAAACAAGGATTACATAATGAAAACACCAGTTTATGTGAAAACGTGTATGAGGGAAATACACTGCCCTGTCCCTAGACAAAGAACAACCAATGCCTTTCGAGAGAGGAAGAATTAGTCTTCTCCAGGGCCAAGTCCCTTAATAGGCTACCCAATCCCAAGTGCTCATTCCTAAACACACATCTATGCAAACAACACTAAATTATTTCAGTGGGCTCGCTCTCTCTCCCCCTCTCTCCTCTTGCTCCCCCCCTCTGTGTGTGTGTGTGTGTGTGGTGTGTGCGTGTGCATGTGAATAGTAATTTGAAAAGAGGCCACAAATTTGAGAAGGAGTGGAGAAGACACTAAAAGAATTGGAACAGGTAGAAGTGACAGTAGTTATTTGAATATAGTGCTTGGGTATGAGATTCTCAAATTTTTAAATTAAAAAAAATTCACCTTCTTTGCATTTACTGTACTTTCATTTATGTAAACTTTTCAAAATGTCTCATAAGGACAAAAATATACAATCAGTCTACATATTGGTGCCTGACTTGTACTGGGATGATGAGCGCTGTAAAATGGAGATGTGTTAAGTTACGCTTATAAGAGAGACCTTTGGGAAGATAAGGTAATCTCTGTCTAGACTGTAGACTGAGTTAGAATCTGCCATAAGATGGCAGAATTATATATACACTGTACAGTACTGTCACTTTTTAGATTTTGACAGTTGTGCTACACTTAAGGAGATTCATCAGGGCGTATTAGGTGAGTCACATCCTGTACCTTTCTGTACAACTTTGCACCTTCCAGAGAATCTATAATAATTTCACAGTAAAAGCTTAAATATAATAACATTCATTCTCAGAACATCAATTCTATTCTAAGAAATGCAGTGTGTCAATGTATAACATATGTGGTAGGGACATTTTAAGCCAGTGTGTATAAAGATGGCCCTACTGGCCTAGCAACAACACCACCTTGGTTCCTATTATAATGAAAATCTCAGGGACTGAAGTGATGAATAAGTAGGTAAATTGACAAGCAAGTATGAGGATATGGGTTTGGATTCTTGGTACCCATGTAAGAATCCAGGTAGGAGGTGTGTGCTTGTAAATCAAGTGATGGAAAAGCAGAGACAGACATATACATGGAACATGTTGACCCCAAAGCCTCGCCAAAGTGGTGAGCTTCAGATTCAGTGAAAGACACAGTTTCTCAAATATATGTGTAAATGTGTGTGTGTGTGTGTGTGTGTGTGTGTGTGTGTGTTGAGAGACTAACAAATAAATAAAAAACATTTATTTGGTGTTGAGAGATTGACAAAGACATTCAACATCATGGACCTCTTGTCTTCTCACACATGTACACACATGCACACACATTTTGCTGGGAGAAGAAGAGAAAGAGAGACAGGGAGAGAGATACAGAAAGAGAGAGATCCATATCTCAGCTATTGTTCATACTTGATGAGCCAGAAGCCCTGAGAACAGGTCCAGCAATTTGAGTTTCTCAGGCTCCCAGGGAAATACTGACTCATGGTCAATCTTGAGACCTACAGACATGAACTGGTACATCCCAACCTTGAGAAAAATCATGATGTTAGCCTGAAGACATGTTGTATTCCCCTCACACAACCACGCACATTTTCTGTCTTTATACAGACGGACTGAGTACTGAAAATGTTATGGTGGTTGGAATGAGAATGGCCACCATAGGCTCATATGTTTGAACACTTGGCTACCAGTTAATGGGACAGGTATTGAGAAGTATTAGGAATTGTGGTCTCATTGAAGGAGGTGTGTCTGGGAGTGGGCCTTGAGGCTTCAAAAAACTAGCACCATTCCCAACGTTCTCTTTGTCTCCTGCTTTCCAATATAGCT
Organism: Myodes glareolus; assembly: GCF_982192425.1. Taxonomy (NCBI): domain Eukaryota; kingdom Metazoa; phylum Chordata; class Mammalia; order Rodentia; family Cricetidae; genus Myodes; species Myodes glareolus. The sequence goes on from NC_142043.1 coordinate 40,516,011, forward strand.
TAAGCCCTCGAGTATTTCTGCCACCACATCTTTGCTCTGGACCCTACCTTCTGAAACCATGAATTCAAGTGTATACTTCCTTTATAATTTTCCTTTGTCATAGTGTTTTGTTATTACAATAGAAAAGTAGCTAAGACAGATGCCCTTATGGGTTGATTTCTCTGAACCATTAAGCATTAATGTTGGGTATTAGAACTCTAAAGAACTAAAATTTACTAAAACCAGTCCAGACTTTTTTAAAATCCTAAAATGTTACTGACATGTCTTCAAAGGGTTGTCTAATGATGAAACATCAAAAGTCCAATTCTTTGTTGTTCAATTCATTGAATTTCTTTAGTCATATAGCTTGTGGGGAGATTTTCAATGAACACAGATTTCACTGCTACCAGCACGATCATACTTCTTCCTGCAATAAATATTTATTCAATAGTCCTGATATTGAATCACATGCTCGCCAATTTCCATAACGAAGTTGTACATGCTACAGGCTGATCTCCACATATGGGTCTGGGGGTTCTGAGAAGTGAGACCCATGACCTGGAGATCTGTATGAGTTTTCAGACTCAAGTTAAAACAGACTGCCCCATTCCAAACATAGTGCTGTTCCCACTCACAGTAACTTATTCGATGACAACAAAGAAAGCAAAATCACAGGACAGTCAGCCGGTCTTTCATAGTTTTAATCTAAACCATCAAGTTTCTAACCACTGCTTCATCAGATGGCAATGAATACCTAGCAAAAAGAAAAGTAATCCCTTCTCTCTCTCTCTCTCTCTCTCTCTCTCTCTCTCTCTCTCTCTCTCTCTAATCAGACACATATAACAGCATTGGTACCTTCTATTGGAATGTGGATTTGTATCCAGAGCTGAGCCATCAACTCCTAAGCACTCACTACTCACATTACATTGAGGAGTCCTTGACAAGAGCTGTATTTTGTGTTTCCTTTGCTAAGAAAATAAAGAAATAAATTTTAGCAAGAGGAAGAAGAAAATAGCATTCTCCGGTTTGTCAGGGAACAAAGCGGGGGGGTATGCAAACAATGGCTTGGGTAATTTTACTAATTTTTAAAGTATCCCACATGATAATCCAATTTCTATTTTTAAGTAAAGTCAAAAAGAGGTTACAAGTATTTTTAACTACTCTCGGATCTTCATGTCAACTGCTTTGAAATGAATTTCACGATGTACAAATGTTCAGAGATGCAAACTAATGTGGAGGATGTAGTCCTGAAGAGGTGCTGCTGAGGATGAGGAGAAAGGCACAGCAGGGAAGCAGGGCCTCCGGGAAAGTGGTGATGGATTGCTGCTCCAGTGTAGGGACCAAATCAAAAGCATGTCCTATCACACAGTGTGATGAGCCTGCTCAGCACATCCCCTCTCTGAGCAGGTAAAACTAAACTTATTTAAATAGCATAATCCAAATTTCTGTCCGAGGAAAATTCACTGAAACAAAAAAAGGGGGGAGGGGGGAGACACTCCACGCCAAGTTCTGTTCTCCACTGAAAATGCAGTGTGGTTTGTCAGTCTGACCAGATAAACGATCCTGGTGTGGCTGCAAATGCTGCATAATGAGAAATGCTACATTTTAGGAGGGGACATTCTTTGCGAAATTGTGATAAGAGTCGGGGGCAGCTCTGTGGGATATAATAATGGGATCCTACAAAGGCCAGAGAGGGGAAATGGAAAATATTCAGTGACAAATTAATGTATACCCAAAGGTTAAGAATGTCACATTCCAATAACTACACTCCGAGGGGATAAAGGTTAACATGGATAAATAAGGAGGTGCAGAAAGTAATCAGGGCATGAGAGAGGAATATGTGAAATACAAAACACTACATATACAGTAACAGAAGAGATTAGAGAAGGAATTCAACTGTAAAAAATACATATACCTAGAGGAAAGGTGAAAAATGAAGGGAGATTGAAGAGAAGTTTAGGTAAATACCAAAATATTTTTGAAAGAACTAAGGGACAGGGGTCAGCAAGGAGACAGCAGAGTGTTGAAAGGCAGAGATAGGTAATTTATTGACCAAGTGCAGCAATCTTAAGAATTAAATGTATCCTTTCATTGATCTTTTATGGAAGAGGGGAAAGGACGACGTGGACCCAGAAGGATTCAGCCATTCCTTAATGAAATGCTATAGATCCACCTGTATTGGTGATGGAGGAGTGACGGATTAGGAAAGAGAAATTTCTCAATTGTGATTTCTTCTACTGAAAGGACATTAGTGGGGCTGCAGAGATGGCTCAGTGGTGGAGAGCACTTGCCGTTTTTTCATAAGGCTCGGATTCCATGCCCAGCATCAACATGGCAGCTCTCAAGTTCCTGTAATTCCAGTTTCAGAGGACCTAAGTACCTCTACTAACTGTGTAAGAACCAGGCATACAAGTGATACATACACATACATTGGCAAAGGTTTGCTCTCACGCGTACAATTAATCAACCAGTAGGTTTTAGTGAGAGCATAAAATTCTTTTGGGAGAAACTCACTTCCCATTTCCTTTTTTAAAAAATAGACTTTATATATAGCTATGCTAGCAGTGAACCAATGATTTTCTTGCTTGAACTTCCCCAGGACTATGACTACTTATAAACCACCATGCCCTACCCAACCTTTGATTATTTTTGAATTATGTTACTTATGTTTCAATTGATGTACTTTGATTGGTCATATACATATACACATATACATACATACACACACAAATATATATAGGGTGTGCCTGCAGATATATTTTTGTATTATAAGTATATAATAGACATGTACATAATTCTATATTAGATACATACAATCTTGTATATATATGCAGACATTATATGCAGACATATATGCAGATACTAATATGTATATGTATATACTTATATACACACAGAAAAGGGAAAACAATCTGTATGTGGAGTTTAAAGTGCATGACTTCAGTTAGCTTGAACTCTCCACTTGAGCACAATGAAGAATCTTGTAATATATTTAAAGCACATCTTTTCTCTGTTCAGTTAGCCTAGAAGGTATTTGGGAAAGGCTGTGTGTGTCTGCCTTAATCCCAGGGTTCGTACTTGTGAGTTCACTGAGACTAAAGCCAATAGAGGATTTATGCATTAATGCATAAGCAAAGTTTTAAAATTAATTAAATTGAGTTGTAGACCTTTGCTTTCTTATGCCCATATGTTTATATTTAGAAAATTCCCATGGACTGTCATTGTTGCTCTCCTGTTCACAGTCCCTAATTAGTGCCATGTTGGAGGCTGCAGTTGAGACTCAAGGGCATAGACATCATTGGCTTATTTGTTGAGAAATGGCTCTTTTGTTGTATCTAATGAGAGTATTAAAGTGGCATAAGTTTGTGGGATCTAGCATCACTGGAGTGTTTAAATATTTATAATGCCATAGTGTCATAAAAGAGACTTGGAAAGGCCTTGAATCTTAAAGAGCCCAAAGTTCTAAGGTTGGTCCCTTCAACTCAAATTGTTTGCATGCTAAGAACAACTTTTTATATTAAAAGAGCTTTAATTATTTTTAGTAAAGTTCCTTAATATTCTTTCATAGGGCACATCCAAAGATATAGTCCATTTTTTGCATTTAGACAAATAACTTGAAACTTGTGAAACAAAACAAAACAAAGACATTCATTAGCAAATGACTAAAGGAAGGGAGTTATCTGTTTGTAATCATAATTATTACAAAAAAGTGTTCTTAAATGTTCATATCTATCTTGTAATCCATCTAAGTTCTGAGAATAAAAAGGAGCATAACTCTCAATTAATCAGTACATAGTTTCAGAACTATAGAAGACAGGAGACTCTTATCATTAAAAGTTAGTGAGTTCTGTGGCAAATTCTGACTTTTCTTTGTACCCCGGGAAAGTCCACAAGCTTCTGGAGTGAGAGAGAGTTGAGAGGAACCAGGAAAGAACTGAAGTATCTAGGAACTTGTAAGTAAGCCACCATAGACTCCGTGGAACAAAACACAGGAGGATTTATAGACATCATTCTTCTGTGTTTAAGAGAGATTTGTTGATGAGATGAGCCGAAAGCAAGGACTTATCCACCGGACCAATGATTAAACCATGAAGCATGGTCCAGAAAATTGAAAGAAAAAAATTTTACATGAAAGGAAATAAACAAAAACATGGCTTTCACCAACCTGCTTTAAGTTCACAGTGGACCCATAAAATATCAGTGGAGACCGTTGATCTAGAAGTTTGAAACATTGATGGATATACACTTTCTATTGAATGACAATTTAATATTCTAAAGTAAATGGAAAGGAAAGAGCTCATTTCTTCTAGTACCATTACATTTTCAAGATGATTTCTTTAGTCATTGCTGGGCCACCAGGAAACAGAAAAGATTCTCATAAATTGGCTTAACACATTATGTTGAGTGTCTCACTACTTAATGTTCCATTCTTAAGTAAATCCTTCTAACGCCACTTATACACCAAATAACACAGGCATCAGATTGAAACAAGTCTAGACTGAGCTGTATGCTCAAATCCTGATGCCCTTTGCCCTGCCTCACTGATTCTTAAATACGGGAGAAGGAACCCCGTAGATGTTCTGACTTGTGAACTGAGAAGTGAGTCAGTGCTCACAGGCCAACTCTTGACTGCCAGGAGAAGAGAGTTAATAAAGAGATTCGCTTTCTCTCATACTCTTTAAGCTAGTCCTTGGACAAATGGTATAAAACTATGAGATAAAATGATGAATTATACTTACTTGTGTTCAAAATCAAGATCAAAATTCTAAACTATGGGATATCCATGATGATAACAGAACTAGCCTGGGGTTATTTTTGTTCTTACTCGTGAGTTTGACTGAATATGGTATTTTTGGTTTATTTAGCTTTTTTTAACATTTATCTGTATTCATGGTTATGTGTTAATATTGCCCCCACATTTCCATCCCCAACTTCAGAATTAAAGAAGAGGAGGAGGGGAGGAGAAGAGGAAGAGGAAGAAAAAGAGAAAAAGAAGAGAAAAGAAAAGAAGAAGAAGAAGAAGAAGAAGAAGAAGAAGAAGAAGAAGAAGAAGAAGAAGAAGAAGAAGAAATGGCAGCTACCATATACCAAGGCAATTTTCTTGTGCACCATATCATCAGGCAGGTGTTTAAATGAATATATACATAAACATATTGGCCTGAGGTCCACAGCTTGTAGTAAGCCAGGAATTCCTCCTTGGGGGCTGACAGTTAAGTGCTTGGAAATTTTCACTGCTGTTCTCACAAGAAGAACAAATGCCTAACCAAGTGAAAACAAGCTCTTCTTAGGTCCACTCGAGAATTGAGTTTGCAGGAGAAATACATGTTCTGGAGGCTGACAGTCTGCTGGATGAGCTGGTTCACATCTCAGGGGCAGTGGAAAGCAAAGCAGCCAGAGGCTGGTGAGAACATTTGCAGGACACCAACTAGCAGATACTGAGCACAGTGCTGCAATGTTCCAGCCTGTGTTCCTGCAAAATCCTCTCCCATTGTGAAGGAGAAATCCACTGGCAGGGAGAGAAAGTACCCAACATCAACCAGAGCTTTCCCTTCTGAACATAGGCCTCCCCTGGGGAAAAAAATACTTCAGCAAAGGCAAATCAATATGTATTTCCAAAGTTGGTAGCAGACATTCTCTACCCAACCCAGTCACATCTTCCTTTTGATCTGGGAGAAATAAAAATAATAATAATACCCAACTGCAGTTCCCTTTAGCTCTCAGCATGCTGGATTCCTTAAGACAGAGGTCCTGGACAAGTAATTAAGGGTCAAAGAACACTTTAAAACCCCCATTGCACGATCTAACTGTAGGGATCCTGTAGAAACCACAGCAGATAAACCTGGAAGAACTGTCAGGCTTGACCTTGTTTGAGGATTCACTAGGGAACACCACAACAGAGAGAGCGAAAATAAACACATCAGAGGGAGTCTCAGCCTCTTACATAACATCTATAACATGTCCAGAAGAGCCTAAATTCTAGTCAGATATACATGAAACCTGCAATAACAGCCCATTTCTTCTATTTCCTTATATACCAAACTATTAGACTTTCTAACAACAATGTTATAAAGCATGATAAAAGGCAAAAACCTCAGCTGAAGAGACAAGTCTCCAGGTGCTAATGGAACAGGAGGACAGTATGCAGGAATGGGTGGGTGACACAGCTCAGAAGGGGGAGCTCTGGGGAAAGTCAGTTACTTTCCAGCAGTGTTTTTCCTGAGGCTTCCCAGGAGGTGAGGAATCATACACCCTTGCTAAGGCATCCTCACCGAAAAGCCAGCTATAGTCTTAGCTGATGGCTTAGAGTCACGGGCCTGTGCAGGCATGGTGTCTATGGTGGGAAGAGTCCCCCTGAACTAAGACAGTCCCTCATCAAGAATCAGGACACGGGCAAGTGGGAGAGATTCAGCCCTTCCTTCCCATTTGCAGATCCAGCGGGAGGTGTGGTGAGCTTGTTAGCACATCCTGTGCCTGTCTGGGCAGGGTAGATGAGCTGTTGTACAGACTACCATGAGCAAAGGAGCAATGGAGCGATGCTGTTTCATACTCCATGCAGTTCCAGAGCTGACCCATCATAATGGCAATGAAACCTGAGCCATTTCCAAAGTAGTCTAATCAAGAGCTATTGGGACATCCAGCTAGGAAAAGGAGCAGGGCAGGGTTACTTTCACATAGCCGCAGGAGCAGCCAAGATACCCCATGAAGCACTGACACACTTCTTAGGTATCTGGCACAGATTTCTGAATCTATAAGAGAGTCAGAAAGGGCCATTCATGAAGGAAGAAATAACAGCAGCTAAGTCCAAGGATTGCATGAACAATTGTCTTGCCCTTTCTCCCCACTCTCCCCATCTAATGAGGAATAGCATTCCTTGAAAAGGTAATAGCCCTCCAAATGATGCGTCAAGAAGCTATTTGCAAATGTGGTAGGATTTAATCGTTCTAATAGCTTCATAGGAGGTATAATCCTCTCTTATACTTACAGATTAGATGACTGAATTTGAAGGACTCAGTGCCATTTCTAAGGTTTCACAGCCAGTGTAGCTTAAGTGTGGATACTTGGCACTGTCTCATGTTCTTTGGGATATAGCACATTGAATTTGTATGAAAGATAAATTTATAGCATTAATGGATCTCACTCTAGTTGAAATTCAGTATTCTTTGTATACAAGTTTACGGAGTCTCATGGTCAATGTCTCCTTCTGTCTTGAGGCTTTATATCACAGATCAAAAGTTGCATTGTTTCCAGGGATAGTTTCTTCATTGGAAAATTCAACCCATGTTAAAATATTTCTGCTTGGATTTTTAACATAAATGTTGTTCAGGAATCCTCCAAATTTTGCAGATACTTTAGTAGCTATTAGAGGCGTTTCTTTAACTTTTCTACCAAATTTCACTAAGGAGTTACCCCAAAGTGTCTTCTTGTGGATCCTCCTATTGTCGGTATTATATACATATCCTATCAGAACATCATAACAGCAGACAGGGTGGGCATCTTTAATTTGTGAATTATAACCTCACAAATTCTCTGAAATCCAAAAGTTGTTGGGCATCATCATTAATTCACAGGTCTCCACCTGCTCTCACATGACATCACAATCAAATGCACACACATGAAAATGTGAAGAATTATCTTCAGGCCATGGGTGTATATAAAACAACAACAAAACGTGATGTGGGAATCCCCTCTGTGTGCTGTGATTACCATGAATGAATAAATAAACTGCTTTGGACCTATAGCAAGGCAGAACTTAGGTAGGCCAGGGAAACTGGACTGAATGCCGGAAAAAGGAAGACAGGGAGAGAGATGCCATGAAGCCGTCACCAGAGTAATACATGCCCAAACTTTGTCAGTAAACCACTGCCATGTGGCGATACACAGATTAATGGAGATGGGTTAAATTAAGATGTAAGAGATAGCCAATAAGAAGCCCCATTAGGGCCAAGCAGTGATTTAATTAATACAGTTCCTGTGTGATTATTTCAAGTATAAGGTAGCTGGGCATCTGGGAACCAACAAACAGCCTTCTTGCAACAAAAACTTGATACTTGCATATGGGTCCTTTCCCTCACATATTTAATTGTAAACATGAAAATATTGGACATCTGAAAAATAAAATCTGAAATGCTTCCAGTTCTAGGTATTTTAATAAGGGAGACTTAAGTTTTGACACTTTGGGGATTTATTCTTTCATTTGTTCTCAAATCTATACCATCTCCACTGATGCTTCAGCTTCCAAAGTTGTTTCTCAGGTGTCTGCACAAACTCCCTTCCTAAACATAAGGACCGTGGGTTCCTAATGATTTGATCACAGTCACACATACACAAGTCCCTATTTCCTGGAGTTGAGCTGGCTCTCCTGTGTCTGGGATACCTCCTAGAATGCCACCTACTAAATTGAAAAGATCTGAGGATTTTTGCCTTTGAGAAGTCTAGTTAGTTTCTGAAAAACAGATGAGCATAGTTAATTTCATTTCTTTCTTTCCCTTCAATTTTTTTAAAAATTGAGATTATACTACAATTACATTTTTTGAAACCCTTTCTTTCCCCCAAACCCTCTCATATAGTCCTACTTGTTCTCTTTCAGATTCATGACTTTCACCTTGCTATTTAGCTTCTCTAGGATCATGGACTATAGGCTCAGTATCCTTTGCTTTATAGCTAGTATTCACTTATGAGTGAGTACATACCATGTTCTTCTTTCTGGGTCTGGGTTACCTCACTCGGGATGTTTTTATCTAGCTCCATCCATTTGCATGCAAATTTCAAGATGTTATTTTTTTTAACCATTGTGTAAATGTACCACATTTTCCTTATCCATTTTTTGATTGAGAGGAATCTAGGTAGTTTCCAGGTTTGGGATATTACAAATAATGCTGCTCTGAACATGGTTGAACAACTGTCCTTGTAGTATGATTGAGCATCCTTTGGGTGTATACCCAAGAGTGGTGTTGCTGGGTCCTAAGGTAGATTGATTCCCAATTTTCTGAGAAACTGCCATACTGATTTCCAGAGTTGTTGTGCAAGTTTGCATTTCTCACCAGCAATGGAAGAGGGTTCCCCTTACTCCACATTATCTACAGCGTAAGTTGCCATTGGTGTTTTTGATCTTAACCATTATGACAGGTGTAAGATGGTATCTCAGAATCATTTTCATTTGTATTTCCCTGATGGATAAGGATGTTTATCAATTTCTTCAGTGTCTTTCAGTCATTTGAGATTCTTCTGCTAATTTTTTCTTTAGTTCTGTACCCCATTTTTTAATTGGATTATTTGAAATTTTGATGTCTATTTTTTTTTAGATCTTTGTATGTTTAGAGATCAGTCCTCTGTCTGATGTGGGGTTGGTGAGGATCTTTTCCCATTCAGTAGGCGGCCTTTTTGTCTTACTGACTGTGTCCTTTGCTTTATAGAAGCTTCTCAGTTTTAGCTAAGTAAAAAGGTGAACCCTAAGAGAAACATATATAGATCCCCTGGGAAGGGGAAATAGACAAGATCTCCTGACAAAATTGGGAGCATGGGGGTGGAGGGAGAAGGGAGGGCAATAGGGGAAGAAGAGGGGGGAAGGGAGAGGGGAAGAGAACTTGAGGGAACATGATAATCAAGATGAGGAAAAGACAGAAAGAGTAGGGAAAGAGACATTTTGATTGAGGAAACCATTATGGGGCTAGCAAGAAACCTGGCAATAGAGAAATTCCCAGGAGTTCACAAGGATGACCCCAGCTAAGACCCTAAGTAGTAGTGGAAGGGGTGCTCAAACTGGCCTTGCCCTGTAGTCAAATTGTTTAGTATATAAAATGTCACCATAGAACCTTCATCCAGCAACTTATGTAAACAGAGGCAAAGACCCACAGTGGAGCACTGAGCTGAGCTCCCAAAATACAGTTGAAAAATAGCAGTGAGAATATGAGAAAAAAGTTCAAGACCATGATGGGGACACCCACTGAAACAGTTTACCTGAGCTAATCAGAGCTCACAAACTCCAGTCAGAAAGGGAAGGAACCAGCACAGGACCAAACTAGACCTTCTGAATGTGGGTGACAGTTGTATGGCTGGGGCAGACTGTGGGGCCACTGGAAGTGATTCCAGTATTTATCCCTACTACTTGTACTGGCCTTTGGAATCCATTTTCTTTGGATGAAAAGTAGGGAGGGTGTTGGTCCTTTCTCAAAGCAATATGCCTTACCCTCTGAGGAGGGGATAGGGGTGGGCGAAAAGATGGAGGAAACGGGAGGAGGGGAGGGAGTGGGACTGGGATTGGTAAGTAAAATGAAAAAAAATGATAGTTTTTTTTCTTTTTTAAAACTAGTAAAAAGAAGATTGTTTTCTTATTTAAAAAAGTAAAAGAAAAAAGAACAAATCCATGATTAATTTTTCGATTAGTTGTTGTTGTTGTGTGTGTGTGGCTAGTTTTATGTCAACTTGAATAGGTTAGAGGCATTCAAAGGGAGGGAACTTCTTTTCAGCAAATTTCTTTCATGAGATTCGCCTGTAGAGCATTTTCTTAATTAGCTGTCGATGGAGGAGAACCCAGCCCCTTGTGTGTGGTGTCGTTCTGAGCTGGTGGATGTGGGCTCTATAAGAAAGCAGGCTGAACCCCCAAGGATGACCCAAATAAGACTTCTAGCAATAGTGGAGTGGGTGCCTGAACTGTCCGTCTACTGTAATCAGATTTCTGACCACCTGTGGGAAGAGTGTGCTTGTTTGTTTCCAGCTGCTCATCCCTGAAGCAATCACACAGAAAATACATTATTTGCAACACTGTTTGGCCAATAGTTTAAGCACATTTCTGTCTAACTCATATCTTAAATTAACCTATCTCCATTAATCTGTATAGCACTACGAGGCAGTGGCTTATCAGGTAAAGGTCCGGCATCTGTCTTCAGCAGGACTACAGGGCTTCTCCCTGATTCTGCCCTCTTTCTCCCAGCATTCAGCACAGCTTTCCCCACCTAGTTCTATTCTGCTCTGCCATAGCTCAAAGAAGTTCTTTATTAATCAATGATAATCTCAGCATATGGGGGGTAATCCCACATTTCCCCTCCTTCTGTCTTTAAATAAAAAAATGAAGTTTTTAACTTTAACATTATAAAACTACATATAACAAAACAACTAACAAACAAGAATTACTGTTACACACAGGGTTCAGGGGAGTTCTGGGATTTCTGATCATTGCATCCACTACTTACAGGATTTACAAACACATCATACATGGAAAGAAAAAAAAAACACCATACATGACACAATGTTAGCCTTCATGTAAATCCAACCTTAATTTGCAAAGCAGCAAAATTTTGAAAACTCAACTGACGATCCCTTGTGTTTCTCTGTCAGAGCAGAAATGATGGTACCAGTGTAAGATGTGCCAGGAATTTGGGGGGGGGGCATTGAAGGGAAAGCAAGGCATGTGCATGTTGTGTAAAAGCTGCAGACTGGGAGAGAGAAAACGCTTGAATTTGGGTTGAGAGCAGAGACATTTGTCACACTCCCTACAAAATGTATCTATCAAAGCCACAGAAAGGATTGACACAAACGTCAAGGGCAGAAGACAGAAAGGACTCTGCTTGCCTCTAATCTCAACATTTGGAAGGGTGGAGACAAGAAGATTATAAATTCGTGTGCTCAATATAGTAACACTATATCCCCCACAAAAACCAGTCAGGGAATCTCCAATTTCCTGTTATGGATATAGGGAGTTAGTTTGTACACTGATAAAATTGAATATAGACATTCATACATATTTGCATATATGCATTAAAATTCAACCTTTTTAATTTTCCTCTCCTAGCATTTAAATTATCCGTAAGTAAAAATATGCATAGATTAATGGATATTCTTGTATATATGGGTTCACATGTGTCTTTTCACATGTGCATGCTTATGGAGGACAGTGGTGGAAGTTACTTTATTCTTCCATTGCTCTTAATGTTTCTTTACTGAAGTAGGGTCTTTTCACCAATCCAGTGATCAAGGATTCCTCTAATTCAGCTAGTCAGTTTGTCCTATATGCCCCCTGTCTCCAGTTCCTGAACCTTTGGAATACAGGTGGGCCACTTTTGTGCAGCAGTTTCCTCTGAAATTAAATCCTTCCATCTTAGTATCAGACTTCTTAAGACACAACATATTCTGGAAGATTAAACAACACCATGTTCTAAGTGGAACTGAAATAACGCAGGGAAGATCCTTAAAACAGGCAGTAAACAACTCAAAATAGCTTCAGGAAGTCCCTGAAACTGACCAGATTGACTCATCTTCCTGAAGATGACCAAGAGTCCTTTGCAGTCAAACCAAGCTGCAAAGAGGACTCTCAGACATGCCCAGAAGCCTGGGAGAAGCAAAGACCAGCCAAGCTGCCAAGAATGAACAAAAACCAGTTGAGCTGATGAGAAATTTGAATCAACTGAGTCAATGAAAGGGCACTCTCCAACAAATCAAACTTACTGCAAGCTGTGCAGTGTGCTCCAGGGTCCCAGTCTCTATCACCCTTGCTGGGAAGGGCCTTTGGTGATGCAGCTATCACACTGAGTCATGTCTGCTCCTGTTAGTAGCCCTTCACCCAAATGCCTATATAAGTAACCCCAATAAAACTTGTTGGTTCACCAAGTTGGATATGGGGAATATCTGTCCTTCAGTGTGTCATTTGCCTCCTGTCTTGAATGTGTAGACATGTGTATATTGCCTCTCCCTAGGAAAAAAGAAGCCTGGCTCACAGCAGTCACCATGACCTATTGACGTTTACGTGGGTGCTGGGGATCTCAACTCCTGTCTTCATGCTTATGTGGCAAGAATTTTATCCACTGATCCATCTGCCAGCCAATACTGTGAGCTTTAAAGAGAACACTGCACCATTAGCACAGTGCTGAATATATTTCCTTCTCTTGTTTTTTGGCACATCACAATATTTGTCAATGAAAATTCTCAAGACAGGACTGACGCGGCACTGGTCAATGCCTCAGAAACAATACTGGGTGAAATAAGAATAGAGTGGAGCTCTGCTGTATTTTTAAAGCAGAGCCAGCCTCAGCCACCCCCGCCATCAACTGAATGAAAGTGATCAGCATATGCTGGGGAAAAAAATGCATATGGTTTTCAATTCCCACCGATGTCACTTCTGAAGCACTTGGCACGCGACTTGTGAGACCAGGAGGCTGTTATTTGGTTCTCCCCATTCTGGAAATTACAGGGAGAAAATCACAGGCTGGTATCAGGTGTCCAACTCTTCATCTCAAAGGGAGAATCATAAAACTATTATAAAAAAAATGCATCCTGCTGCAGTGACAGCTGTCAGCCTAAATCTACCCAGTGCAAAGCTGTAGTGACAGTCATTAATGTCTTAAATGTGAGATTAGGTTGTGGTGTTTAATGGCATGAATGTGAAACTTTTAAAAAGTTATTAGAAGTAAGAAAAGAAACCACCCTGCTGATAATGGAAAAAAAAACAGCCTAGGGATATGAGGTCATTTAAATAATTAGGCAATATTTTGCATATTGATAGTAAGTATTGTGTGACTCTTGTGTGTCTTGACAAGTTATGAGTAGGCGGTCTTTAAACTGAAGGGACACTCCCTTTGGTATTGTTCCTTTGCAATTGGCAGATTTGCCCTTCCTTGCTGTTTTATAAAATGTGCAAAGAGGCACTATGACGAATAAGACACTTGGAAATGCAATGCATAAGGACATATTTTAGATGAAAGAGAGCTGAAGCTCACAGTGAAAATAAATTTTGAACTTCTATTTCCACAGCCAGTTTGTGGAAGAGGGGCTAGAACTTGATCATCCAGTTTTTCCTTGGTAATAAATGACTCAAATATTGCTTGGGTAACTGTGCCATGGTCTTAATATTTTTGTTCACAGGGTTTTCTACTATGATTTATGCTATTCTAGAATTTTACCCACAAAACACTTCCCTTGAATTAAAGCAGAAAACTAGATTTTGAAGGCATGTCCTCTCATTTGGGAAGCCCACCGTTCAGAAACAACAAAACTAAATCTCCAAATGGATTCTCATAAAAATCAGTCACAAAGAAACATGAAACAGCATTTAGGAGAAGCTCCCTCTTGTATCACAGTGAGCAACATTAGAAAGCTATTGGATCAAACAACACACCAAGCAAAAAAGTTAAACCAATATCCCACAGAGTAAGAGATCAGCAAAATATCATGAAGGAAAAAATCAAATAACAATGAGCTTCCTCACCCAATAGCTTCCTCAAAATGCTTTCTCATTCTTTCAATGATTGGAGAAATCATTCATAACTCAAGGGGGTCACTGGCTACTGTGATCTAAATGTTTGCTTCCCCAAAATTCCTATGCCCAAATCCAAACTTTAGAGGCAATGGTACTCGAACGAAGGACCACTAAAAGGCAATTAGGTCTCAGAGATAAAGTCTTCATGAAGAGTATTGGTACCTTTATAAAGGAGACCCCAGAGAGCATTCTCTCTTTCTCTGTCTCTGTATTAATCACCTTTGCCTCACCATGCAGAAATATCTGAGGCAATTAACTTATAAAGGGGAGAGATTTATTTAGCTTACATTTGGGATATTCAGATTCAAAATTAGGCAGCAGCAGCACTTAGAGATCTGATGAGGAAAGTAGATAGCAATGGTGGAAAATGTGGTGGAGACAACTTTCAAATCTGCAGCCAGGAAGCAGAAAACGGGTTGCGAAAAAGTCCCTCAATTTGTTTCAAGGGTGTTCTCCCAGAGACCAAAACCCTTGGCTGTTGTGGAATAATCCTTTTGCATACTGTGAAGATATCTCTGTTTTACCTAATCTGTCTAAGGCACCTTCGGATCGGTTCAGTAAAGAGCTGAATGGCCAATAGGTAGGCAAGAAAGAATAGGCGGAATTTCTTGACAGAGATAGGGACTTTGAAAAGGAATCTGAGGGATGGGGTATTTGAGGGTCATACACAGAAGATGTGGGATCTCTGGTACTAAGGAGAGGTACTGATTCACCAAAAAAACATAGATTAACATAAATGGGTTAGTTTAAGTTTTAAGAACTAGTTGGGAGCAAAACTAAGCTAAGGCCAAGCTTTTATACATAATAAGAAGTCTCTATGTCATTATTTTGGAGCTGTCGGTACAAAAACATAATGTTACACCTGACATAGTGTGCAAACTCCTAAAAGTGAAAACACTCCACCAGAGTATTACAACTCAACTTCATATTCAACATTCAAATGATAAGCACACCCGTCCCTAAGATGAGGAACCAGTAAAGAGTTGGTCATATATAAACCCAACTATGGATCCTCACTGAACAAATCAAATATACCCTTCTTCTGAAGTTTCTAGCTATGGAAATTGTGAGAAACCATTCCTTTTGGTGCTGAAACATCAGATCATAATAGCCAGAACGAGATGAGCTATTAGCGTTTTCAGATAGTTGCCTTCCCCAACTGATGTGAAGAAGCCATGTTTAAAGCACAGGAATGTGTGGGGCTAAGGACTGACACTCATATCCTCGAAATGCTGTTAACCTACCAGGTTCTAGAAAATAGAACTGTGTACAATGGTTACCATGACACAGGAGAGGAGAGGGGAAGAGCTTGGAACTGGATAGACAGGATTCATGACGTAATCAGACCCATCCCTTTATCATTTTTTCCCTTCTAGCAACCTACTACTCACTCCATTTCCAGCTGGCTCTCTTGAGCTGATGAGTTAGTTGCTGGCAGAAAAAGAAAAAGAGAACCTTTTTTTCTGTTATCTCTGCTGTGATCTCTGAATTAGGTCACTTTGAATGAGGCCTCTGTGGGGTCTGATTGCACGGGCTGTGTAAAAGCAACTCGCTCTAGCAAACCTGCCCGTTCTGTGAGAGTCTGAGGAGTAATTGGCTAATGAGAGAATGATTGCTTTGTTCAGACATGATTACTGAAAAAAAATGTTTCATCCATATGTTGCTAAATAATAACAAACTCTCCAATGAAGGGGCGGGGGATAATGATTAGAAGAAACAAGATAGGTCAAGAAAACGCTTCCCAATGTGATAGTAAAAAATTGTTGAGTAGGCCAACTCTAAGTAAGTACAGAATTTTATTTTACTAGAGGAAATCTGTATATGCTTAATGGGGTTAGAATCTCAGTTGCAAAAACAAAATACTGGGTAGGACTTTTTTTCTTTTGAGTCAAAGAATTGTGCTTTCTCTTGCTATAGTATACATCCATAATAAACTTCTCCTTTCCTTGTAGTCTTTGTGAAGCTTAACATCATTCTGGTTGCAGATTAAGAAGAGCAAAGTTATTTGGTGGTATTTCTTCAAATAGTCTCCAACATGTTAAATTAAAATTCATTCACTGGAGCTGACCACACCAAACTGGGATCCTAGCAGGGGATACTGGATTCCAGACAGTTGTCAGATTTACTATTTTAAGTTATTTACAGATGCAAAGTGACTATTCGATGCCTTACAGCTTTCTAAAAAGTCATTTAAAGCCAAACAGAAGAACAGTTGTTTTTCACATTGAAATTATTCTGGTCTCCACAGTTGACAATCACGGAGAACATTATTCTAGTGGGAAGAACACTTTATTATTCTTTTCCAAAGGCTCCCTCGACTCACAAACTACTGAACAGAACCATAATACTTTACTTTTAGTTGCCCCCATGTAAGGCAATGTCAATCTTGGCTCCTCAAATTTTTGCATACGTTTTCCTACAAGTGACAAACTGTTTTGGTGTATTTAATTATTTATCACTATCGATGTCTGAGCCACGAGACTATGACAGGAACTGAAGCTTGTCATCAAAGAAATTTTTACACACCCATTCAAAGAACAAAGCATTGTGGGTACTCATTCTGAGCAGTCAGTCTTCCACTCAATGGCAGTTTACAGAGTGGAAGTGGGTCTTTCAGGATTTGATAAATGACAGATGTTCAGGTGAGCAAAGGCACTACTTGTGTGCAAGAGAGCATCTGGCATCTCGAAGAGATAGCATTCAACATGGCCAGAATGCAACCATGTGGAATTTTTATATGCCATACATGAGACAGGAAATGGTCTCTGAAGCCGAGGACAACGAGAGTGAGTTAAAACATAATTCTTGCCATTGGTGTTTAGCTCCCAACAGTTGCCATGTGATTCAACTGAACAGCTAGAAGAAAGAGAGGAGAGACAAGACCCACACCAAAAGAACCTTTATATCTAAGATCTGAACATAAGAAAAGAAAGATCAGTTTAGCAAAAGAGGAAAGAAGCTAAGGACTCAAAGGCTATATAGAGGAACGAGCATCCATCCTGTCACAAGGATATGAGAATATTGTAGGAAATGAGCTTCAAAGCAATAACAGAGAGTGGCAAAACAGAAGAAACACAGAAAAGAGTTCATAGTTGCAGACATCTCGATGACTACTATTATTGCTCCCCAAAGAATCTCAAGACTGACTCCCAGTATATTTGATGTGCTTCCTTTCAGACATAACAGCGTTTGAGCTCTATTGCCCCTAAGAAAACAGTAATTCTGACTAAGTGTTTGTTTTTGCCATCTGGTCATCCTGCCCTCAGTCCAGGGAACCTGTAGAATTGTATGTGGTGATATTCTAGGCCTGAATAAGTTCTTCATTTCCAAAGGTCCTTTAGCAATTCTGGCCACTTTAGAGGATGCTTCATGGGAGAAAAAGGCAACATTCCTGTCCAGCTTCACCACATCACAAATTCATTAACCAAAGGAATAATTCACAGTGCTTTAAGACAATATCTGGAAAAGGTGGCCATTGTATGTGGATGTTGTCAAGTAAGTTGGAACACATAAAAGAAGAGGATGTACAGGTTTGTGAAGATTCAGGAGACTTGAGCTTAGTTTTAAAGAAGAACTTTGAAGAATAAAAGACTGAGCAGACAGGAGTGATCTGATGTATTATTCAGGCAGTGAAAGACAGAGGCAAAGTGGGAATGGGATGGAAGCCAGAACACTGTCAGGCTGCTTCCGATTGCTATGACAAAACACTCAGTTTGGGAAGGAAGAGAACTTATTTGGGCCCAAAGTTCCAGAAATTTCAGTCTATGCTCTCTCTGTCTCTCTCTCTTGCTATGGGCCTGGGATGGCACAGTAAACCACAGTGGGAACGTGTGGCAGAGAAAAATTGACCATCTGAAGTTTCCAACGGTCATGAAACAGAGATAAAAAAGAAGGGTAGTGGTCCTAGCATCTCCTTTAGAGACACATCACAAGGGCCAGAAGATGTCTTTGCACTTGACATTATCTGCTCAGGGTTTCATTTTTTCTCAGTAACAATCTAGTCTGGATAAATAGCTTCCAACCCATTGACCCCTAGAAGACCTTAACCATAGCAATGTGGAACACTATTAGGACTACGGGTAAAAGAATAAGTCAATGTTGTGTGTTTAAAAAGAAACATGAGTAGGAAGTAACTATTGCTAATGTTCCTTATTAATTTTAAATGATGAGAGATAATGTTTTCTTTAGAATCATAGTGTATGTAACATATAGTATATTTTTGTTTATCACTCATTGATTTTTTTCCAAAGCATGGTCTCCAGTTGAGAGAGGAGGAAGAATGGAAGGGCCAGAGTAAGATAAAATAGATTAACACAGAGTAAAGTGTACAGAGTGTGTGCAGGCTAATGTTAATTTATTAAAATAATTTTGAGATAACACATGTTATCCAATAAGAAAGCTAGACTCTAAAGGACTCCTTTCATGGCTCCACATATAAAGGTTTTGGAAATTATTTCTGGGGAAGATTCCTCAAATTCTAACTTGAAGCCACTATCAAATCTCTTCATGCAAAAGCAGCAGAAGTTGGGTAAACTTAAATCCTCCTAGGAAGGGAGAGCACACGACCGGTATTAGCTCATATCTGCTCGCCACTGGATTTTATGTGACCTGTAAGATAATGATGTTTTCATATTTTAAATAATTGAAGAAAATAAGAGAAATGAGATTAATGTCTTGCATTAGGTTGAGATTTATGGAATCCATATTGTAGTGTCGATAGGTGAGGTTGTAACGGAGCGCAGCTGCACCTGGAGTGTGACTTTATCTCTGTCTACGCTCATTCAGTGACAATCAAGGCAAATGTCTGCACTGGAGACTGTATAGCTTGCAAAGCCTTAAATATTTACTATCTTTCTGGCCCTTTATGGAAAATTTTGGCAGCCACTGAACTAGAAGTCTCTTTACTTTTCCTTTCCTCTAGCTTTGAAAGATGTTTATTTTCTTACATATAGGTTCCCATGGAGGCAAGCTGTATTAACATTAACATGTGTTAAACATTGAGACAATTTTTTTTAGAAAAAGGAATAGCAATTTTTGATGGTTATTGATTTTCTCTGTTTCTGAAAACACTTGGAAAAGAACCAGATTTTTCGTTTGTGTCTACCACTGGGCTGGGATCTCCTCAACAGTTGCACAGACTGTAAGCATATGCTCTTGGTGGAAACATTTTTTTAACCCATTTCACAAGTATTTGTTAAGCTATGTCCAAGACATCGGGAGAGCAGCAGAGGAAAGTATTGGGCCCTGTCATTGCAGAGAATGTACACTTGGAGTAGGGGGCAAGCTTTAATGGAGTAAATTGGTAAGTCAACTAAATTGAGATTATGGAAGGTGCTGCGTGAAAAAGGACAGTGGATAGAGAGTGGTTCAGTTGGGAGGTGGGGCTTAGGGAGGAAGGTTAAGACTCTGAGGAAACAATTTTTGCCCCAGAAGTTGATAGACAAGGGGAAGTAACCATGGACAAAACCCAAGAAACGTGACCTAATAAAACCAAAGGAAATGTGAGATCTGCAGTTCAGTGCTACTGTGTGGTCTCCACGACAGAGCAAGGGGGTGGCTGAGATACACAGGGAATTGGGAAGAGTGGGTAGAAATAGAGTCAGGAGAAATAAACGTACACAGAGACAGGAGTCAATGTCTTTACCTCATCATCAGGAGTCTGAATTTTATTCTGAACACAATAGGAAGTAGGTGGGGGCAGTGGTGGGTGAGAACATGTTCAAAAGAGCCATCTGGGTACCACGTCTCTCTGCACCAATACTCTAGCTGCAAGTGTGTAATCACAGACTACCAGGGGTAGAGAAGAAGTAGGCGGGAAATGGCAAATGCCGGGTCCCAGCAGATGGTAAGAAGCAGGCAAGTATGAGTTCTGTTTTGGAGATGAAACTGGAAGACTTGAATGTGAGTTATAAAAGGAAAAATTAAGAAGAGTTCTGTGGTTTGAAAATGATCCCAAGCCTATTGAAAGTCTATAAATTGAGAAGAAAATTAACTTATTGGTGAGAAAAGTTAGCCCTGTTGATGTCTAAGCATCTCATTCTGAAGAATGTTGAAGGTAAAGAGTGCCAAAAATTAGAAAGGCCGCTATCAACTCTGTGTTTTGAGTTTTCTTATACAGAGTAGATGTATGTAAGTATTGATATCGTCCTTCACAATGATCGGTGGACACCTGTCAATATTCAGTTCGCACTATATGGACAATTGAACAAATTTTTAAACACATCTACCAAAAATAAATTTCAAATCTCCCGTGAAAGATTATAAGGACAACTACACGATCTAGCCCAGTGGAAATCCCATTTCAAATGTTGAAACCCACAGGATGGTCTGGACTCACACACAAAATATGGCTAGACAGACATCTATTCCCTACAAGGGCTTCAAGTGTGCTTTTCATCTTTTCTGAAGCTTGGGAGGAGTTGAGATTTGATACTAAATCAATTTTATATGTTTATGACTTTGGATTTCTTTGAAGTGTGATAGATTATGATAGATGGTAGATAGATATATAGATAGATGATATGGAGAGAGAGAGAGAGAGAGAGAGAGAGAGAGAGAGAGAGAGAGAGAGAGAGAGAGAGAGGAGAGGGGGAGAGAGAGCTTGATTTTTTTCTAATTTTTTATAATTTTTTCATGTATTTTAGATACCATCCAATTTTCCCTCCCTCCTTTTTTCTGGTTGCCTCCCCAAATCTTTCCATCTACTCCACCCCCATCCACTACTCCTACATTAGGAAAGGGGCAGGCCTCCCATGGGAGTCAGCAAAGCATGGCATATCAAGGTGAGGAAAGACAAAGCTCCTCCCCCTGCATCAAGGCTGGCTAAGATGTCCCAGCATGGGGAATAGGTTCCAAAAAGCCTGCTCATGTGCCAGGGACAGGTCCTGATCCCACAGCTAGGGGTTCTACACACAGTGGTTTAAAATAAAACGACATCACGAAATTTGCAGTCTAATGGATGGAACTAGAAAAAAAATATATCATCCTGAGTGAGGTAACCCAGATCCAGAAAGACATTCACTGCATGTACCCCCTCATAAGAGGTTGTTAGATGTAAAGCAAAGGATAACCAGGCTACAATCCACAGCCCCAGAAAAGCTAGGTGACAAGGAGGACCCTAAGTGGGGACCGTAGCAGAGGGAGCTTCAGTTTTTCAAAAGATGAGACAACAAAGCTTAGAGTCCATGAAAGGGAGGCAGAGTTTATTTTTTTTTTTTATAGTAAATTTTATTAAATTATAAAAGTTTCCAATTCCGCCCCCCCTCCCAACACCCTCCCACTCCCCCCACTCCCCCCCTCCTTCCCCTCCGTCCCCCAGGGCAGTCAGGGTTTCCTGCCCTGTGGGAAGCTCCAGCTCCCTCCCCCTCCCTCCAGGTCCAGGAAGGCTAGCATCCAAACAGACTGGATCCCCAAAATCCAGCATATGCAGAGGAAACAGGTCCCAGTGTCATAGTCAATGGCTTTTCAGAAAGACCCCGGGCCAGCCACAGTCAGAGAATCCGGCCAAATTCCGAGAATCTGTCTAGATCACGTCCTCGTTCAGTCCCAGTCCGGCTGGCCCTGGTAAACTCTCATCAGATCCGTTCCCTTGTATCAGTGGGTGATAGCATCCCTCGCAGTACTGATTTCGTTTTTCATGTTCCTCCTCCTTCCGCTCCCCCTCCGGACCTCGGGGGGCTCAATCCGGTCCTCCAATGTGGGCCTCCGACTGCATAGCCGTCCTTCGCCAGACGAAGGATCTATGGTGATAAGCAAAATATGCATCAGTATGGTCATGGGCCACGGCCGATTCAGGCACCCTCTCCTCTGTCCAGAGAGCAATCTGGGGGATTTCTCCTTGGACCTGGGATCCCATATATAATCAAGTCTCCTGTAAACCCTAAAATGGCTCCCTTAGTTGAAATATATTGTTCCCTGATCCCATATTCATCCTACCTCCCTCCCCCCCCCATCCCCAAAAACACCAACGATAGCCTATGCTGGAGAGGATGTGGGGTGAGGGGAACACTCATCCATTGTTGGTGGGAGTGCAAACTCGTGCAGCCACTGTGGAAATCAGTGTGGCGGTTTCTCAGGAAACTGGGAGTCAACCTCCCTCAGGACCCAGCAATACCACTCTTGGGAATATACCCTAAAGATTCCCTAACATACTACAAAAGCATTTGTTCAACTATGTTCATAGCTGCACTATTTGTAATAGCCAGATCATGGAAACAACCTAGGTGCCCCTCAATAGAAGAATGGTTAAAAAAGGTGTGGAACATATATACATTAGAGTTTTACTCGGCGGTAAAAAACAATGACATCTTGAATTTTGCATGCAAATGGATGGAAATAGAAAACGCTTTACTGAGTGAGGTAAGCCAGACCCAAAAAGAGGAACACGGTATGTATTCACTCATAAGTGGATTCTAACCATAATTAAAGGTCTTTGAGCCTATTATTCGTGATCCTAGTGAAGCTAAATAAGAAGATGAACCTGATGAAGATTATTTAGCTATCCACCAGGAGGTAGGAAATATACATGAGTCCCAGGTAACCTCGGGTGCATGGGGGGGTGGGAGGGTCGATGGAGGGGGAGAGGACTAGAGAGAAGGGAGTAGGGGAGGAACGGGGAAAGCTTGGAGGCAGAGTTTAAATGCAATCCATAGCTCTCTAGGCAGAAAGTGACTTGGAGATTTGCCTCAGATTGCAAGCATAGTTTGGGAAACACTTAGTACCCAAACCTCTCTTTGTCATGCTGAAGGGACACACTGATTGCCTATTTAACAGCCAACCAAGTTGCTCACATCCTCAGCTCTAACCTTTCAGCAGAGGCAGAGCAAAGGGAAATGGCAGGCTCGCCACAAGGGGAATAATCTGACTCACTTTAGAGCCCAGCACTTGCTCAGGCGTATTTCTCTCTGTGCTCGCCCACTACCTATGGAGCTGGGAACAAATGGACAAGAGTCGAGGTGCTTCCACTGCTTCTTGTTTGTTTTCTATATTACCGAAGAGGTTTCTGCTTGAGTCCTCACAACCATGAGAAAGATCCCTTTTCTCTCTCATTATATGTTTCTTACCCTTCACTTGAGTATATAAGAAGCTGGAAAATGGAGGAAAGGACTTTGCGTACTTAAACTTAGAGGGTCTCAAGTTCCGTGTGGGGAACTGGTGTGCAACCTTATGTTAGCGACATCTGCAGCGTGTGCCCCTCGACTCCATCATTGCAGTCTGACAGGCATAACTCTTCTTACAACCGCCATTCGGTAAAGCAATGAGCTTTGTGCGCAGAGAATGAAGGCCTTCAAATGCTACTTCCCTTCTTTTCATTTGGAAGCCATCGGTCTTCTCTTACTTAGTACTTCATTGTAGGCAGCTGAAATCCAGGATGCTGCCGCATTGACTGTGTGGGAAAATGCCTGCATTGTTTCCTCTTCTTTTTATTTTTTTTCCTCATAAGCTAAGTTGTATTTGCCAGTTAGATCCCCAAGTAGTTAGCTTTCAAACAGTTGGATGTAAAATTAGCAAATGAAGCACCTGTTCCTCGCTATTATTTTATAATCACATTAATTGGCAGATGTCTTTAGGTAGCAGAGAAGAGCATATCAGGAATTACTTCTGTTTCTATGGGGTTACGCTCCTGTTCACTAGATATCACAGACCTAAAAGACCCTCCCAGCAGGAAACAAAGTTACACTCGACACAGAGTGTAGCTGGCTTTTTCTCCGTGCAAAGTCTCATGACAGAAGGGCCAACTGCCCACTGCCAAGTGCAAATAAGATGCCCTGTTAGATGTCGTTGTGGAGAACCCTACCCTCCCTGTTTCCAGGTTTGGTTTTTCAATTATCATGTAGTTTGCACAAAAGCACTGTGCCAATTCAATTACTGCCTGATTAATGGAGTGTTGCAGGTTTATTTCAGGGGTCTAGCTAGTTATTCATTAGCATATTGGGGTCTAGACTCTACTGTTTTGTCGTGATATGCTTTGAAAAGTCCCCAGTGCAATTAAAAAACTCTAATATGCTTTAAATAGTTATTTGAGAAAACACATCCAGACTTTTTCAAACTCCTCGGGGATTTTTAAACACATTCAGATTTATTATATGGCATCTAAAGTTCCTTGAAAATCACAGTCTTCTTCTCCTAGGTTGTGGAGCACATCTGTATTGGCTAGTAGCCACTTCCCTGGAGCTGGGAAGGTGGTGTTCTCAAAGATGAAGTCGGGCTGCTTTCCCTCATGGCTTCCTTCTTCAGTGTCTTCTGTAATTTCCTTTGAGTTGTACTATTACTCAGGTCTTGGTCCATCCCGGGTTACCTAGTAGACTGAATTGTGGAGTATATTAAATTGAATTCCAATTGTCTTTTGTTCTTGTTCTTGCAGTATAGTGTCATTGACTTTCCTTAATTGGAGAAATAAAAAGCCACTTTTACGTGTGATTGAAATAGGGCTAAGAACAGGAGACTTTCATTAATCTTAGAGAATTCATTTGTAAACTTAAGATATGGAACATGAGTAGACTCACTAGCTGGCAATATAAGACTCCTGCAAAGTAAAGATGAGAGGGGCCTGGGACAGGAATTTGTGGCTGCATATAAAGACTCAGCTAACAATGTCAATCATGTCATTTCTGAACTCTGGCAATTTAATGGTTTCATGTGTGTAAGAAAAATTTAGTCTTAAATACATTTAAGAACACACAAAACATGCAACACATATGAACATTCCTCTAACAAATTCAGTTACAATGTAAAGTATTTTTAACACTTTAAGAATCTGAGTCTGTTGCAATATCCATAACTGGGAGCTAGGGAGAGGAAGAAAAACCATGAGTGTCACTTCATATGGTGACCACAAACTCAGTAGAGAGAAAGAAGGTGCTAGTTCGCTGTGCATCAGGATGTGCCCCAGTGGCTGTGTCTCAGCACCACTAACTTCAGCATCTCTACCTACAAGATACTGATGATGAACTGTAGGTCAGGAGACTTTATAAAAGTAATGGAATATTTGCCTTAGTGAGGTTTCCCTTAGTGAGGAGAATGCTGTATTATAATCACTGAGTAATAGAACAGGGATTTGTATAGCAATGATCTCATACATGGTGGATCTCAAATTATATTCATAAAACATTGAGATTTACCACATTATGTTCACTGGACTTAACTGTACTCAACATCCAGCTAAGGAAACTATAGATACAGTTCTTTGTGTTCTGGTAATTCACACAGGGACTATACCAGTCCATATCTCCAGAGAAACAATTTATAGGAGATAAGAGAAATACAGATTGTTTACTGAATGATAGATTCCTGATAGATATCCTGGAAACAGGTAGATAAATGATAAACTCAATAGAGAGATGGTAGATCATAACTAGATGGATAGGTTGTCTGTCGATTGGTAGAATGAGAAGGGCAGATAGATAGATGATAAATAGATAGATAGATAGATAGAATGATAGATTGTTGATTGATAGGCTATGATAGATTAAATAAACACAGAGAGTGTGAGAAAGAGAGGAGGGCAATAGAAATACAGCTATAATTGGAATTTTGCTATGGGACTATGTCATGTAATTTTGGAAGCTGAGAAGTCCTATGATCTGGAAGGTGAACAAACAGAAAGACAGAAACACAAACTTTTCAGCATCCAGAAGCTTGGAATGTGTGATGACTGCTAATGCCATTCCCAGAGGCCAAACCTCCAGAAACTAGAAACTGCCTTGTCTGAGAACAGAAAATGGACGCACCACCTAAGGAAGACATGGTGACCTCACTAGAGAGGGACAAACATGTGTCCCAAAGGTAGCAGTGACAGGCAGAAAACTCTCACATGTTGAGGTTTTCAGTCTTCCCGAAGACTGTACTTTAAATCTGTTTCCAGATCAGCGGCATAGAAGGTTGTCTGTCTCCAAGATCAGAACCCAGTTCTTATTTGTATTGAGCAAAGGGCTGTGGGCTCCGGGCTAAGGATCCTCCCAAACATTAAGTTCCAAATCAACCAGAAGATAAATGTTTAAAATGTTATTTCTAGATATAACCATTATCTTTAAGAACTCTATTTCAGAAAGTATGAAAGTACAGGTAGAAGAAAAAGAACAAAAGTCTTGAGTTTTCCATAGTTCAGGGCATATTATTTTTGTTAAAGGAACCATTGCTTGTGAAAACTGATTACTTACAATATATATTGAGTTAAATATTCCAAAAAAATTATTTTCCTACACATACCTTCCAGACATGAACATTCCAATTTTAAAGTTATTTGTATCCCTAAAGTCCTACCTGGAGATAAAGAAAATAGAAATGTGTATGTTTTAAGGAAATGGTAGAATTGCTGTATATATATTTTACAGAATAGAAAATAAGTTTTGTTCTGCAATATTGAGTTATGCAGACTTTTTGCCCTGTGTTTCTGTGCTGTTTATCCTGGCACACACACTCTTTAGCTTTCTCACTCCTTGAAATATGACGATGTGAAGTTTTTGCTCCTGGGCACTAAAGTGGGACAGATTCAAATGTTTAACACAGTGGGTAGTGAGTCAGGGCTTTCATGGTGAAGGGTGGGGCTCCATTCATTCACACACATGCAGGTTGCAGGCTTTGGAGACAGAGTCACTTCCCAAATCCTGGCTTCCACGGTCCCAGAAGTTAGGAGAAAAGAAAAAAGACTTTCAGGATGAGTGCATTGATAGACAAGGTTGGAAGGATGAGCCATAAGGTACCATATCCAGCACTGGAAAATGTGTTCTTTATTTTAGTCTCCAGGCTCTGACAAAAGTGCAGGTACGTACCTATAGTTATATATTGCAATCACTATGCATCACGACAAATTGCTTCAATTCAGGGTGTAAGCTTCCAAAGGCTTTCAGCCAGACACTTCTGAGTCTGAAGGTCTAAGTTTGTGCCTTTTAAGAGTGAAAAATTCCACATACCTCACAGTTAACTGAGAATCCACACACCTCCCACATTGTGCAAAATCTACATCCTCTCACCTGCAAAATTGAAAAGTTAAAAAAGTTGCTTGGCATTGACTGCAAAGTGACTAGAGTTACACATGAGTTATTGAATATCATATGGTTAAAAGTGTGTATCTTGTATTTAATCCTTTATCATTGTGTTGAGATTTAATTTTAAAGAATGTTTTTCTAATAAATGAAAGAAAGGTCTATGCAAACTACTTGGCTAGAAAAACCTGTATCCAAAGTACTAAGAGAATAATGAATATTTCAGCAATGTTCAGGAATCCCTCCAATGCATACAATACATGCTACTAAATTTTATTTTTGTCTGGAGATTATACATTTTTGAAAGGGTTATTTCAGTGCAGAGTAGTGAATTCTTTTGACCACAGCCCAGTGTCAACATCTTTGATAAACCCAACTAATTCACTCCTTCCAAAATATTTAACATGCTTTATTTTGATGACTACTTTCACCGTTCTTATAATTAGCTTAGTTATGTTAAATAATTGCATGTCAGCACTATGTCAAAAGCAACTTTGGTTATAGAAGCCATGTGCAATATTGCATTATTTCCTAAAATTGTTCCTGGACTTTTAAAACTTGTTTAACTTGTAATACGACTAATGAACTTGTCCCTAGTCAGAATGTCATAATTCCTCTAAAATTATCCTTCCATTAGCCACCACACACTCCATTCTCTCTGGTGTTGTGAACCATGAGGATAAAGAAAGAAGGCAGGGCTTCCTGACCACCTGAACATCTTTTGTATTGAAGCTGTAAAGCTGAGGTTTAATGTAATTAATGTAAAACTGATGTTAACCTGAGAATGCCTGTGACAATTCCAGAATTGTCTGAAACATCCCCAGTGATGGGGAGAACAATGACCACTCATGTTGCGCTTGTGCTAAGTTCCAGTCTACAGAGTGTGTTTATGGTTCAGATATAAAACCCCAGAAACAAAGTTGAAGACAACCTTAAGTACAGTGTCACAGACACAATGTCATAATTGTGTATGTTAATCTATTAATACACAGCACGTGCAAACCTGTTTATAGGCAGGGAGAGAAGACTATATACATGAGATAAAATTTCTGTATCTCACTTGATGGCTTTTCTGTTCCTGTGTTGCAAGTTTGTTTGAAACTGACATAATGCAACAAGTCTCATCACCAACTTTCCCAGAGCTGGAGCTTACCCTCAGCCTCTGCAGGGATGGGGAGCATGTTGCCTGAAGAGACCACTACATGCAACACAGGGAATCAGCATGATATACAAGGGGGGTGGGGACTTTCAGGGAGGTTTTGGTAAGCAACACAGGTATGCATTCAATTTTCATGAGCACATCTGGTTTATCTGCATTCCTAAATTTGCCCCTTAGGGGTCTGTAGAAAATTTGTGGCAAAGGAAAGCTAAAACGGTGATTTGACAGTCTTCCTCTGACCCACCAAAGCAGCCCGACTCATTAGCTAACCATTATAAAATGAAATAAAATTCAGGGACAAACGAGACAATTTTTTTAAGGAGCGCCCCCCTCCCACCCTTGCAAAAAGCATTCCTCTGTTGATGGCGTGGACTCCACCACGTGGGCCTCAGTGAAAGATTAAAGAAGGGTTGGTCTCAGCTTGCCTCCTTTCTTGACTTTACTCAAGTTACATGATTTTGTAAAACATTTAGGTGAGGTACAGTACAGAATTAGCAGATGGCTTTAATTTTCTTCGGGGATGGGAAGGCATACTCCAATTTTCCCTACTAATGTGATGGATGAGTTTGAGGAAAGTTTAAAGTACTAACTTTGATAGTTGTATGAGGAATGTAAAATTATATTATTAAGAGCTAAGATGGGAGTTTGGAGGAGTTTATGGAAGAAAGATGGGGAAAGTAAAGGGTAACAGTGTTTGAATGATTCAAGAAGTATTTCCATCGGACAGAATCTTGATGGAGATTCTTAATATTTTCTTTTATTGGAAAATAGAGATATTTTTAAAATGTATTGCATTTTATTTATTATCTTTATGTGGGTTTCTGAAGACATGTGTGCATGTTTTGTGGGCATGTATGTATGTGCACATGTGTGTGCGTGTGCATATATCTGTAATTGTTGATCAGTGGAGGTCAGAGGACACAATGCAGCAGTCAGTTCTCTCCCTTCAGCCTATAGGAACTCAGGACTTAAACCAGGTTATCAAGCTTGACATCAAGACCCTAACTCACTGAAGCTTTTCAGATCTTTAAAGATGATCTTGAACTTATTTTTCCAGGCTAAAACTAGCTTTTCTAAAAGTAGCAAAAGAAAGAGTTATGGATAATAAATAACCCAGGTCAATAACAAGCCTCAGCAACCAAGAATTAAATAAACAAATTGAAGGATGCTTGGTGAGTATGGTGGAGAAATTGGTGTGCAAGCGAGATGAACTGAGTTTAGATCCTCACAACCCATGTAAAATAATTCAAAGTAGGATGAAGCTATAATTCTGGTGCTCTTACAAGTTGGAAGGCAGAAGCAGGAAGTATCCAGGAATATCACATGCACACGCACACGCATATGCACACACAAACACACACACACACACACATCCCTACTTACCGGTTTCTAATATGAATATTATAACTTAAACTTGATGGGTTACCATGAGAACCACACTAACATGCTATCCAAACCAATGTCCATAAACACGTGCACTGCACACATTAATGCAGATGTTTTGCAATATCCACATGCTGGAATGTGTTTACAAACACATGCACACATCCATGTCAGTGAATAAATGTTCCAATTGACAACATGCTTTTCCCAAAAGACCTTTATAGAGATACATTTCTTAGTTAATTAATTATTGCAGAATATATTTCCCTGATATTTTACTGTTTTAATTTTGTGACATATTATTTTAGTGGTTTTTTTTTAGTTAAAACTGCTAATGTTCGACTTATATTTTGCACACGCTTTTCTGATTTCCAGCAAATAATCTTCCCTCTCTCGTTTCTTACTAGGATCTAACAGTTCCTTCAAAGTCGTGACAGGAACACTTTCTAAAGTGTCCTTGTCAGTTTTCTTACGTTTCAATTGTCATGCCGCTATGAAGTCACATAGAACATTTTCAGTATACTCAAATATACCTGCTGGGTTTTTTTTATGATTATTAGCGGGGAAAAGGCATCTTCATTTGTGCTAATAAAACTGAAGTATTTTGACACTTACCAAGACAAGAGTTCATTCCATTTACAAATTACCATTCATGCTAAATACAGGTTCCCTGGATGGTTCGTTAACTCTTATAACAGTTTTAGGAACTCTTGATCAATCATGTTTTGTCTCTATGAAAAGTGAAACTTACACCTAAAACTGGAAGTCCATTTCCTGAATTAGTAGCCTGGTACAGATCTACACAAAAATACATAGAAATTCTGGAACTCATGAAGGGATGCTTGCAGGCTTCATTAGCATAGAGGACAATCTGTTTTGGTCCCTATTTTGTTCATTTAGCCATTTTTTTTTTCAAATGAGCAAATGTTTTAGGAATCACTTACAGGCAATGACCTAGGAATAAGTCACACCGAATAACGAGACTTGAATATAGAATCCTCATTAATGAGAATAATTATTGATGACACGGAAACCATTAAGTTTAGACTTTGAGAAAACGTGTTTATAATTACTAGAAAGAAATGGCAGGTACAGAGGAGCTAACGAGTTGGAGGGATTCATTGAAGAAGTGACATTTTCAGTGACATGCGACCACAGACTTAGAACAGACAAATTAAATGAAAGATGAGTCTTATTTCAGAGGAAAGGAGCAAGTAAATGGCTATACAGAGGAATAGGAAACTCAAATGATGCTACAAACACAATCTGAAAAGCAATTTGAGGTCAATAACTAAGTCAAGTTGCCTTTATTGAATGTAGGTGAAAAAAAGATAGAGCTTGGGGGCTTGAGACACAGGCAACGATGTGAGCTATGGGTATTAAATGATCGGCAGATGGTCTAGGATCTAATTAGGAGTTTATATCCCTCCTGGTGACTGGGTCTCAGCATGGAAAGATACAGGTTGGACATATATAAAGTCTGAGATGCCCATGAGAACAGATCACACTGTCCCATAGGAGACCTTCACTAACCCATTGGTAGGTGATCAAGTATTTGGATATGAAACGCCAGAGGAAGCTCTACAATGGTATTTTTCTCGAGGGTCTTTGGCATTAACTCAAGCTATTTTTGTGACAAGTGTTCTTTCAGCATCACATACACTAAGGGTGGACCGATACAGAGAAGATGAGCCCAGCCCCTGCACATGTGTACATGCAGAATTTGAAGTCTATCATTTTGGGAGACCTAGTGAGACGGCTCAGTTGACAAATGTACTTTCTATCAAACCTGCAAATCAGAGACTGTCCCCAGGACCCACATGGTGGAAAGAGAAGGCCAACTCTCACAAGCTGTTCTGATATATTGTGGCATCCACATGCACCTACAAACATGTACAAAATAAATGTCATAATAAAATAAAGGTAAAGCACTCTTTTTAAAGAATTATAAGAGACGTGCCTGGACAAACCAAACTCCTGAAGATTCAACAAGGGAGTAGTATTACGTCAGTTCTCTAATGCTGATGTAAGTCAGCCCACATTTTAGTTTCCTATCTGATGGTTATAATCTCAGACTATCTCACAGTTTGGCTAAGTCTAGGACTTGGAACTTCTGGCCTAGGTCACTGTGTTTCTGGCTCTATAAAATTTTCAAATACAGGCTTTGTTGGTGTAGCTCACATCTCAACGTTCAACCAGAGATGAGATGGACGGTGCAAGCTCACTGATGTGGTCACTGTGCCTTGGAACACTGGGGACTTTCTGCCTGGCGATTTTACTCCTCACCATATGGTGCTCACAATGGAAAAACCCAGAGAGATTGAGAAAGAAAGACAGAGACAGAGAAAGACGAGGGAGTGTGTTGACCAGCTTTCTATTGCTATAACAAATACCTGAGACAGTGATGTTACAAAGAAAATATTTACTTTAGTTCACAATTCAGAAGGTTCTCCTTTATATAATTGATTCTAGGGCATCTGATCTGTGTTAAAACACTACATTATAAAGAAAGTACAAGGTAGAACCAAATTACTTAGTTCATGTCTGTGAGAAGGGACAGGGAGAAGGCAGATGGGGGTCTCAAAAGTCCCTTCAAAGCACACGCCCTGGATCAGAGAGACGATTCCATTTCAAAGATGCCTGTCACACAAGCACAAGAACATAGATGTGATCCCTAGCACCATGTAAAAGTCAAGCACATAAACTGCCATTTGGAACCACAAAGCTGGTGTGAGAAGCCAGAAACAAGTAAATTTCAGGAACTCATTGGCCAAATCGTTTAGATGACCTAATTTACTTGTGCAAGAGGTCCTGTCTAAAAACATATAGTGGGGAGCAATAAAGAAAGATAGCCTGGCAGTGGTGGCACATGTCTTTATTCCCAGTGCACAGAAGGCAGAGGCAGAAGGAGCTCAGGGACTTTTTGAGACCAGCCGGGTCTACAGAGAAAAATTCTAGGACAGTGAAGGCCACACAAACCGTATCTCAAAATAAACCAAAATATAAAAAAAAAATTAATATTTTTTTTTAAAAAAAAGCTCAAGTAAACCACTGGCTTCTACACACATACAGACATGGGCATGTGCACGCATTCACACACACACACACACACACACACAAACATACACACACACACACACACACACACACACACATACTGGTCCGTATCCCTCTAGTCAGACCACACTTTTTTGCAAGGTTATCCCACCTCCTATACCTCCATGGGGTGAGGACCAAACGCTCCCCACAAAGCTTTGTTGGGCATTGCAGACCTGACCTGTGATGAGAGAGATGAGGCACAGCCCATAGGCTTCTCACACCCTGGTTACCTCAGTGCCATGTATCCACCTGTCATGTATGAGAAAAGAATGCTCACTCCAGCCAACACTCAGGGAGAGAGAAAGTAGGCTCTAGTCTTGGAGGGTCTGTCTCTCTGCTAGGAATTTCTTTCCCTTGGGAGACAATGTTTGACATCTGGCCCAAACACATGTTGATTAAGCTGGGATAAGATGTGACCTTCCAACAGTCTAAATAGCAAAGTTCCTAGGTGTACAAGTGATGCAGGCCTGGTCTTACAGCAGTGGTTCTCGACCTTCCTAATGTTGTAACCCTTTAATACAGTTCTTGTTGTGGTGACCCCCAATGACAAGATGATTTCATTGTTACTACGTAACTGTAATTTTGCTACCTTTATGAACTATAATATAAATATCTGTTATGCAGGATATCTGATATGCAACCCCCAAAGGGATCAAGACATACAGGTTGAGAACCACTGTCTCCATGTTTTAGAGATAGCTTATTCAATAGCTAACATAAGTCCCTTAAGAAAACATGGATTGGGGATTGTGTGTCCAAAATAGAGATAAAAGAAATCGATCAGCTCTTTCGGCAATGAGTTAACCCATTATATCCACAGTCTTTCACTCTCCACGGTCCGTAGTAACCAGGTTTTCCCTGAGGAGAAACTAGAAGTTGGCTTCTAGTATCAGTGACTTTTGCTTGGAGAGCCTGGTAATAGTGCCTCGCTTTGGCAGTGACTTTTGCCAAGGTCTAATGAAAGCTCTCAACATGGACTACCCTAATTTCCATCTTTGTTTCTCTGTATATGAAATTTGGTCTCTCTTCGGACCCCAACCGCAGACTTGTGGGATTCACTGGATCTCTTCTGTCCCTCCTCCTGATGAGACCTTATTGAAGAAATCAACTTTTCCTACTTTCCACCTGAAAAAAAAAAACAACTAAACAGATGAATCAGTGTTTGAATTTTTTTAGAATATTAACTTATTGTTGTCCATCTCATCCAGAGTGATTTTCTTTGTGCCTCACACTATATAGATTTTATTTCCTCAAAGATTCTTTGTTAGTAAATGACCCTGAACTTTGTTATTCACATTTCCTCCATCCTGGAATTTTAGAGCTTTTTCTTCTCTCTGGACTTGCGTATCCAGAAATCAGCTTGAGTCAATGTCAGACTGGATGAGTTTGATCTACGGAGTGGACGCGGCTTATTTGTGAAATGAAACATGATGATGGCTCTGCCTCTGCCTTCCCCAGTTTTTACAGGCTACACAAGGGGTTACTCAGCCTCCTCACAGCGTCTCAGATGACCAACTGTAATGGAGTCCTGTCAAGGGCACTGTACCGTCTCTGTGTTACACTCTCACTAACAGACCATTGTCTACTACGTCATTTCCTTGGGTTAATGTTAAGAGCAGCAACATGTGGAAGAGGGCAAAGCCATTTCAGAAATTTTAAGTTAAAAAAAAACCCTAAAATCAAATTACACATCTCTACCAGAAAGTAAGGCAACACCATCAGTATTACATCATTCCAAAGGAGACTCATGCAGAATTGAAATACTAGAGTCATCACTGTTGAAGTACAGGGAATTGCAAATTCCTCTCTTACTGGAACATAAAATAATCTCTTTGAATGAAGCAGTTTTCTCATTATTATCTTATAGTACAACAACATACCGACCCAGGAAAGAGTCACATGTATTGAAGACCCAGAATAGTTTAAGACAATGACGCTGGAAATGACTCATTTTGACAAGTGCAGCTATTGACTCAGTGACATGGACGTCAGCAACTGAAAGCTTTGCAGCTTTCAGAAAGCCCAAGCCTGAACACGGAGATCGTAATTGGAAGTATCAACCAGTGGTGAGATGAAAGCTGTCCTGGATGCTAGGTGACCACAGTTAGGAAATGTTGCCATGGACCACACTTCTATGATGCACAAGGCTGATTATATGGCTCATGTATGGATGCTGTAAATAAGGTTAAATTGAAAGTCACTTAAGGGCAAAGTCATTCCAGGAAATCTGTCTAAAAGGATACACATTCACTAAGTCAGGTCTACTTAACTTGGATTTCCTCAACAAGTCAGTTCTTCTATTCAGTGCATGCCTTCATCTTCTACAGGGAGGCATCTAAGTGACAGTGATGGGCATTGTTTGTGGCAGATGATCTTAAAGCAAACATGGGACCTCAACAATCCTTACCAGTCTATAGTCTGGTCACAGCTGCTGAGAGTTGATTTGAATAAGAACAAGTTTTTTTTTTGTTTTTTTTTTCCCCCACAGACTTGGAGCCTAGGAAGACTTGGGATGGTGCAAAGAGATTAGATCCTTAAGGTCACTTAAGGCTGATGAAAAAAACGTAAAGTCTAGCACTCCTGGTACCCACTCTGCGATGTTGGCCCGTATTCCATCCCATCCCTCTGTCTGATCTGCCTCGTGAGCAGCTGTCAAGCACTGAACAAAACCATCCTCTCCCTACTAAAAATACACAGAAAGGAAGAGGAGCTGATGCAAAGTGTTGTGCTGTGTGTCCAGGTGCTCCATTCAGTCTCTGGTTTATATTTAGTTCCAACACATTCCGATTGCTGTCAAGTTTGCTGACACTTTAGCACAACACAGGAGTGCGGGGAGGGGCTGAGGATCATGCCCCATGCAAGATCCAAGGTACGAGGTCGTTCAACAGAGAAAAGATGGATTTGCAGAGCTGGAACCTGCGATGCTTTCTTGAGCTACAGAAACATCCTTTGTCAAACACATTATTGCACTTAGAATTTTTCTAGAAGACGACAAAAAAGAGCAAGTGGGAAAAGTATCACATTCATTGTATGAAAATAAGATTTTCTTTTAATACAGACTCCAAATATTGCTTTTATTTAATGTACGATTTGGTACCTAGGTCTCTTATTCAATACTGTAAAGCATGAGATTTAGAGATTTAAGTAATAAAACATGAAGAGTTCAATCTTGCCATAATTGTTCTCCAAATTTATTGTGAAATAAATCTTCAACTTTTATGTGAAAATACCATATATATGGTAATATATCTATATACACACATACATATTTGGAGTATGCTGTGATATTTAAATTCATGTATGGTGGTGGTGTTAGAGGAAGGTAGTTGGCACAATCATTGCTTAATATTTATTATCATTGCTTTAGGAATATTCAAAATCCGGTGTACTAATTATTTTAAAATATATGATGAAATACTAAAAGTATTATTTAATCTATTTTCAAAGGACTTCAAAAATTTAGTCTAGGATGCATAAACTTAAAATACTTAAAATTATATTTAAATAATGCTTAATACTTTAAAAAATATCTTTCAATAAACTTGTTATATGCTAAAATGAGAAAGTGTCATAAATCACTTATAATATTTTGTATAAATTCAAGATAATGTGCTTTGATTGTGATGGCAACCAAGATCACTCAGAACAGAAATGATAAAGATCACATGATACACACAAAAACAGAGATTTAAATTGAGAAATATTGTTTGGGATGTTGGACTCTGCCAATCAGCAACACAAAGGACACATCCCCAAGCCTGCTCTGGGTTTTTGCTAAACAGTATGTTGTTCTTGGAGGAAACATTATCACCCAAGTGGAATAACTTCAACACATATATTCATAAGTTTTATATGTATTTACATAAACATATCATTGTTTTTCTGTAGCCTTTTCAGACACCCTTAATTCTATTTCTCCTCACTGTCTCTATCTATGCCATCCTTGATCCTCATTCCCAGTTAAAGCCCTCACCCTGTGCCCTGCTTTTAGCCCAGGGTCTTGGTACCCCCTCTATAGATCCACTTCTACCACTGCTACATAACTCTTTTATCTTTCCTGGTATTTGTGTTACTTCAGATTATACGCTCACATCTGAACGTGTGGAGCAAGGATTCACAAGTAAGAGAAACCAAGTACTGTTTGCCTTTATAGGTCTGGCTTCCCCTACTCAGTATAGTAGTTTCTAGGACTACCCAATTACCTGTAAATTTCAGGATTTCACTTTTCTTTATAGCTAAATAGAATTCCGTAGGATATGTGAACCACAGAGAGAGAGAGAGAGAGAGAGAGAGAGAGAGAGAGAGAGAGAGAGAGAGAGAGAAGTAGAAGCAATGCTTGCAGAGATGAAGAAGGGAAACATTGGGAGAATGGCAGGAAGAAAGAATAGCAAGAGCATATGACCAAAGTTTATTTTGGTTTGTTTGTGTGTATGTCTGTTTAGAATTGGGAAAGAATAAATTAAAGCATTTATTTTAAAGTTTTTCTCTCTGATTCTAAAGAGCGTGATTATATCCCAAGTGCCTGTACGTTGTCCTGTATTTTGGATTAGAATTTCCATTTCAGTTTCCCTTTTATATTTTCTCAGAGTGCCTATCATTTCCTATAAATAATTCATATTTAATAGTAATACATTATCTTTGAATCTGTACAAGGAGGTTCCAAACTTGCTAGACTCAACCAAGAAAATTAAAACCTTCAAAAATAATCTTGCCTCAGTTCCAAGTTTAGAGATTCTAATTTAGTCTCAAATATGGTCTGGGCTCTTAAATTTAAAAAAATTCTAAATTATTCCAATGGACATATTTGGAAATGACTGGGCCAATGTCCTAGGGACAAAAGCACTAACTTTTCAATGCACACTATTGGAACACATACAAACCATGTGTGGCTACCCTTTGAAGTGTTGTGTTCAGAAGCCAGGAACAGTGGTGGCTACTACAAGATTCCTCTAGCCTGTCCATAGTTGCACTCAACAAATAAGACCATATTAATAAGTATAAAATATGGAAGGAATGATCTTCCATAAGTGAGGATGAGTTGATTATCCCCATAACATGTGAGTTGCAGGAAGCATTGCAGATGCCTCTTCTTGCTCATTTAAGAAGTTAACCTAACTGTCTGTAACTCCCAGGCAGGTATTCAAGGTCTTGGGATCATGTTGGATCCTGTGTTTAAACACTGATTAGGGAATTCATTCATTGCTCCCCCCGTCTGGAATACCAATGAAATCTGTCTGCAGAATATGATTATATCAATGTGAAGTAAAATGTTCAGACAAGATATTCATCCTCCTAGAACATTCCCAGGGGTGGGCTAAATTAGAATTGTACACATCACTGTTAAACATTTACCATAAGCTGGGGAGCAGGCGAGAAAAGCAAGTTCCACATATAGTTCATAAGAGAAGATGTGTCTATAGGGTCAGGCTGAAGAATTACTCAGTGAGTAAAGACACTGCTGACACACCCGATGGCCTGAGATTGATCCCAAGCACCATCAGGGTGATGCTCGAGGAGAGAACTGGCACCTCCAAGTTGTTCTCTGACCTGTATGTGTGCACTGTGGCATGAGCACAGCACACATACACAAGTGCACACACACACACACACACACACACACACACACACAAGATACAAACAAATAATGTAACAGAAATGGTCTAAAAGAAAGAGAGGCTCACATTAATTTAAAGAGATGGGAGTTGCTGCTGTCACTAGTAAAGCAGAAGATTAGGGATGAGATATAACTAGAAACAAAGATACGGTGACACATTCCATCCCAGGTTTTAATCCTTTATTTTTCTACAGTGCCTTGAAGAGTTTGCCCTTTGGAGTCTGGCCTCTTTAGGTGGACACCATCCACTCTCAAGAACTAATGACTTGTTTGTTCATCCTATTGGCAGTTGAAGAACATTGGTGGCTTCCAGACTCCCTCACAAATAAAGATCTTAAAATTATTTGTGTCACTTTAAAATTTCATTTTAATTATTTTAGTTATGTGAATAAGTGTGTCTTGTGAGGGGATGTGCACATGAGTACAGTTGCCAGCGGAGTCTAGAATCCTCAGGAGCTGGAGTTACAGGTGGTTGTGACCAGTTCAACAAAAGTGCTAGAAAATGACCTTGTGTCCTCTCCAAAAGCAGGGCATGCTGAGCCTTCTACCCTGACCCCAACATGTCAGTTTCTTTTGTAGAAGGATGGATTTACAGGTCTTGTATGTCAAAAACTAGGATAAATGCCCGCTGTGGACTTTTGACTTTTAAAGCGGTTCACCTGTCTTCTGCTATTAGGTCATTTTGTTTCCTCGGCAGATATGTGGGAGCGCTCTCCCATTCTGTAAACTGTTTCTTTGCTTTGGATTTGACACATGCCACGCGCCTATTTCTGCTCCTTTCTCCTGTGTCTTGATCGATCAAAACATGCTTCATCAAAAATAACACTGGCAGAATATGTTCTTTTGTGTTTTTAATAGTCTAATGTCTTGAATTCATTTTGAGTTAATTTTTCTACAGTGACTAAGAAATGACCAAATTCATTCTTTGGCCAGTGAATATTCATTTTCCTAAATTTGTTGAAATCATCAACAAATTATAAAATGGACTGTCCTTGCTTCATTCTATGTTCCTAACTTTTTAAAGGTCACTTCACTGTTTATGTGAACGTCAACTTCTGGGCTCCATGATCTGTCTCCTTGGACTATGTTTCTGTTGAGAGACAGCCCCATGAGCCTGCAGTGGGATCAGAACTTCTTTTGAGGGGTTGAAAGACAATGAATTTATGATTCATTGTCTTTCCTTGTCACTGACTTGCTAAGACTCAGTTTCCTCATTATTCTCTGAGTCTAGTAACATATCCATTTTACTGCATTCTCCAATCCTTTGAAAAAAAGTAATTTTCTCTTGTAACTTCTAGACTTGGTGATAATGTATCTTCTTTTGTTCTGTATTCAGTTTGCTCTCTTTGTGTTAATTCAGATAGTGGTATGAGGATTTTGTTTATCAATTAAAACCAAGCCTCCACTTGTTTTTTTTTATATTGAATTTCTATTGATTAATCTTTTCTATTGGCTTTAGGTATTTGTGACAATTTTCACCTAATGTTTGCCTTTATTTTCCAATGACATGGGCTCTTTCATTATTCTTAATGTGGGCGTTTCTTGCTATAAACGGTCCTCTTAGGCTTGCTTTTGTTGTATCCGACATATTTTAGTGTGCTATGAAACTATTTTAATTTGACTTGCTATTTTAAAGTCTCTCCTTTAACTTCTTTGCTCATCAGTTCTCTAGGAGAGGGCTGCTTAATTCTCATGCATTTCTGAATTTCCTGAAATTCTTCAGATTATTGATTCCTAGTTTCACACCACTTTGGACAGAAGTGATACTTAGCAGAATCTGCGGTATACTTGCTCTGGCTTGCTTTGTAGGCTAGTGACTTCCATACTGAGGAAGCTTCCGTGTGCACATGAGAACACTCTACCCTGCTACTGTGTGAGCTGTCATCTTCTGTGCATACCTGTCAAACCCATCTGACCTGAGATGGAGTGATCCACCATCTTCTTGCTGATTTTCCCCACTGGAAAATACGTTTGTAACTTAAAGAGAAGTATTAAAATCCTTTATATTTATTGTATTGTAGCTAGCAACATGACAACTTAGCATGGTCGTGCTTGTGCTGGACCAATTGCTGACTGCAGGTGGACCACCGACATCCCGTTGGGGGCCTGAGTGCCTTCCCAACTGAAATTTTTATTCAGATTTTAAACTTAACTTGCAACACTGCATTTGAAATAAAGTGTTGAATTTTGCTTGCCCTCAAGACTGATGGATGGTTTTTCTTTGCTTGCTTGTTGGTTTGTTTTGAGACACTAAGACAAACCTCCTGCCTATGTTTCTCAAGCCCTGGGAGTGCATGTGTGTGTGATGCCTCCCCTGCTCAAGCCTTTTTGTTTTTGCACTAGACGACATCATCTGACTTTCTGGTTTTCAGCCCTTTGTAATTTAAATTGTAAAATGCTTGATTATTCAGTTGACTGACATTGTTACCTACACATATCGGCAGATGTCAACCTTCATAATCATATGAGTCAGTTCCATTGATTAATTAATTATTGATTTCTATTAGTTTTTATTGGCAACACTAACAAATACAGACCATGTTCTCAGTTTCTGTCACTTAATGTTTAAAGATCTACAATTATGGGTCATGCTATTTACATAGTCAATGTTAAGAGTTACTTTTGAAATTGTGTATTATTTTATCCAATTTTCATTCTTCCATTTCTCTCTCCTTTTGGAGTATAAATATAATGTATAACGAATGTATTCATTTGTGGTTTTGTTGTGTTGTTTACTTAGTTTTGTTTGAAGTACTGCTGATTGAACGAAGGATCTTGAAGATGCTTGGCAATCCGCCACTGAGCTAAAGTCCTGGTCCAATGTGATGGTTTTCACCATGCCATTTCAATTGATATGTTGGTTTACATCTCGTCTTTTTTTATTCTTGTAGTGATTAATTCAAGTATTTTAATGTTAAAGATGATGTTTATTTATTTCATATTTATTTTAATTTTTTAAATTTAAAAAAATGCATATACACATTACAATTTGATCATATCTATAGCCTCCATTTACTTCCTCCACCCTTTCCATTTCCCCAACCTGTCCCCCTTCTAATTTCATGTGGTTTGGCTTATTTTTGTTTTGTTTTTCTATGTCCTTGGTGCTTTGCATTGTTCTTAAAGTCAAGACTTATTCCAGCATGCACAGTTACAATAAGAGACTATATCACCATAAATATTTTTGGAGCACATATCACCATATGTCACATAATACTGAATTATATCTAGAGATTTTAAATATAACATTATGAAACTCTGTATTCTTTAAGTCTTTGGCAAATGATAAATGTTGACTTTTTTCTCCTTTGAGCAGTTCGTGAACTTCGTGAACTGCAATGTGCACATTCCAAACCACCTTCTTAGTAACACTGTCCAATCATTACAAAATTCAAACAGTGTTTCTTAGGTCTGTCTGTGTGATTTCTTCCCGATGACCTTTTTAGAACCTAAATGGTAGCCTTGGATTTTGTTGTCAAGTTCTTGTTGTGCTAATTAGAGTTAGGTCCTACAGCTGCAGCTCTGAAGTATGTTTGGGGGAAAAAATCCCATCCAATATTGTTGCACATATTGGATGCATTCTTGAGCTGTGGCATATGAAAACGCACTCTAACAATAGATGGAGGTCATCATGTGCCAAAGACTCATGTTGGAATTTATCACAGTCCTCAAACTCTCTCATATTTTCCATTTGCAATTATCTATATTTAGTCAGTAAGAGAGAGTCCAGTGTGTGCTGTGAATCTTACCCATAAAACAAATCATCTAAATACTTTAATTCTAATAACAGACATTATTTTTATCTCTAAAAATTCATTTTCAATAAATAATATTAATTACATCTTCCATTTCTCTAAGATATTATGAAAAGAATATAATGATAATAATTCTATGTGTTTTATTCTAATTCTGCCACCTGAGCATTTCCTGGGTATATTCCTGTTGATTCTTTTACTCATTATTTATAGGTCATTATCAATCAACCATATGACATTTTTTGTAAGTTGGGTAACTAACATTGGTAAACTTACTTGATTGGATACTGAAAGCTTTTGTATGACTGTAATAGTGTTTATCTTTGTTTTTGTTTTCAGCAAGTTATTGGGAACTATTTGAATCTTTCAGGATTTGCTTTTCAGTTTTTATTTACATGGAGATAGCTCTTTAGATTATAGCTCAACGTACTCTATTGTACAAGTTCCAAAGTTCCATCCTTTGATTCTTACAAATAATGTAACTACAACACTCCTAGACACATGAATCCTGGGAACTGTTGCTCTCATATTTTTAAGTGCTCTTAATTCAAATCTTCACATAACTTACTCACATTGCATACTAATAATAAATAGCATAGACTTGCCAGGAACTTCTATCTATCTATCTATCTATCTATCTATCTATCTATCTATCTATCTATCTATCTATCTAATCATATATCTATCTGTCTATCTAATCATCTATTATCTATTTATCTACCTATCTAATAATTATAATATATCTAATCTATTAAATATCTATCTAACCATCTATTATCTGTCTATCTATCTGTATGTTATACATCTATTCAATCATCTATTATCTCTCTTTCTATCGATCTATCTGTCTGTCCTATCTGTCTCTATCTATCTATCTATCTATCTATCGATCTATCTATCTAATCATCTATATTATCATCTATATTTCTATGTATCTATCTGTCTGTCCTATCTATCTAATCATCTATCTATCCAATCATCTATCTATCATCTATCTGTCTTTCTGTTTGTCTATCTATCTATCTATCTATCTATCTATCTATCTATCTATCTATCTCTCAACCTTGTTTTCCTACCTTCTCTAAAACTTTCTTATCTCTGTTATTAGGCTCTGTGAACTCAAGCTACCTTCACTTTGCTGAACTCCCAGCTTTGCCTCATTCATTGAGGGAGCCTCTTAGATTCTACCTATGTCTCTCCTCTTTGTGTTGAAACCTAAAATGTTCTCCAGGAAGCAGGGAGTGCAGAATTCACATGTGCTCATCTCAGTCCCTTCCCTTGAGAATGATTATCCTCTGGTATGTGATGTCCACTGTGTAAAAATCATTTTCCAATGTGTTAAATCCTGTTTCTTCAGTTCCAAGAGTTGACCTCTGAAACTCAACTCATCTAAAAGCAGAAGTCCAAATGTTGATCTTTTTAATAGTTGCCTAATTTTCTTGTCTTTTATATTTGCAAATTTTCTGCTCTTACTTTTATAACTGCTATCCTGAGCTCGACTTACATTACACACAATTATCTCTTCTGAAATAGTGTTGAATCTTAACTACCTAACAACAATTTTATTGATTAAGGTTTTGCCTTTTGCTTTATTTTTGTTGTTGTTCAATTTAGGGTTTCAGAGAATGTTTTCAAGATTTTCCAATCAAACTAAACATTCAAAAGTTTAAAACCACAACACATACAGAAATGGCAATAGTAACAAACAATTATAAATGTTTCTTGATTGTTTTAGGTCAGGTCCTTTGCTGGCTAATTCTAAGCCAGTTGGTTTATCCATTGTGCATTGCAAACCAATGTCTCTAAGAGAAACCAAATTCAGCACACAAGAAACTGTTAGGCAGCTGTCACTATCCACTGCCTAGACTTGAACCCAGGTCTGATTTAGCAGGAGCACACAGTCCTAACTCTTGGGAACTGAATGTAGATAGAAGAAATGAAGCAAGTTTAGACTATTAGGTAAATTGTTACTATAAAGGTTTAATAGTAAATCTTCATTGTTGCCACACAAAAAGTAAGAAACTGATACCCCTGAGGCAGCTGCCCTCTGCATGGGGCACGCTGTGCACATGACCTGGCACTTGACACCACAGTTGCATCATTCCTGATGCTTTGCCTGTCCTCTCCCTGTGATGGCTGTGAGCTCCGTGAACCACTCCCCTTAACTCTTCTCTGGAGTCTATGATACAGCCAACACCTGGCTCTAGGGAACCATTCAACAGATGCTTATTGAATAGAGGAGTGTGTCCAGTCCACACAGCTAACACCCATTCCTACTTGCTACATATAAAGTAGAGAAGTGGGAAAGAACTAATTTTCTTTATAAGAATTGGGTGTACCAAAATTAGCATATAAAATAAAATAAATATAAACTGATTTGAAATTCAGTAAAGATTAAATATACACTTTCTATAACTTAGTCAAATTAGTATGTAAAATTCCCCTTAAATCCAAAGAAGAATATTTTTTTCTTTTCAATCGAATAATCCCTCTCGACACAGACACAAGCTCTAATCCATTTGCTGCCTGTCCCCTATCAAACTACGTATGTCCACACACCCATCCAAACACTGTGCTATTCTTAAGGTTCACCAGCAGAGATTCTTAACTGCCTATAAGCAGAA
The DNA here is from genome assembly GCF_982192425.1 of Myodes glareolus. NCBI lineage: Eukaryota > Metazoa > Chordata > Mammalia > Rodentia > Cricetidae > Myodes > Myodes glareolus. The sequence continues at coordinate 40,560,855 of NC_142043.1, forward strand.
AGTTTCAGATTTAATGTAAAGATTATAAATGGACTGTGAATTCTCTCAATGTTATTTATAAAGTATTGTGTATCTATACACTTTTCTTGGCAGAAATACAATAGTTTTTATGTTTTCTGAGGGATGCGCGATCCCGAAATGTTGAAGAGTCCATGAATTATCTCTTGAGCAGTCTGTTCTTCTTTTTTTGGCACAACAAGAAAACACTGGAAGAGGAGAAGGTTAAAGAAAAAAAAGAAGAGAAGAAAGAGGGAGGGAGAGTTCAGAAGGAAGATGCTGCGGTTTCTCTGTAGTCTGCTAGTGTGTCCTTTCCTTAGCTCTCCTCTGCCTAAACCATGCTACCAAAACAATTCTGCCAAACGTGACCTCTGTTCTGAAGTTCAAAGGACATCCTCAACATCAAATATATATATGAACCTCAGGGGAGGGGGAGAGACCTTGTTTAGAAACAAATGAACAGATGGGTTTGTTACTCAGGCAATCATAACAGACCCTCGACATCTCTAGTGTGTTTCAAGAACAAATGAAGGCGTGACAGGTGGCATAAAGGGTAAACATGCTTACTGTGTGATATGAGAGCCTGAGTTTAGATCCCCAGTCCCATGTGAAATGGAAGCTTCCCTCTGAGTGCCTATTACCCAGCAGGAAAAGGGGCAAAATCAAACAGATCCTGGGATCTCTCCAGCCAAGCATCCTGGCTGAAATATGACAAGCTCCAGGTTGAAGAGACTGAGAGGTCTCTCAACATCCCCCTCTGGTCTCCATATGTGTGTGAACATACATGATCACACCATACACAGAGAATGAATGGAATGATTAAGGTTTTATCCAGGAAAGAGGCGATTCTGTAAGTTGCTCGAGAATGAGTCTCATTGGTACCAGTTGTATCCTCAAGGACCTGACAAAATCTGCTTGGCAAGAGGCAGCCTTTGGTAGCTGGAATTGTCTAAAAAACACAGCAGGTTCTATCACTATCATGGTGTTGGCTTTGCAGATGGCTTCTAGGTGGCTGACATGGTATTGTGATTTTCTGTACTGGAAGTTTCAAAAGCAACGAGATCAAATAACTGTATGTTAACCCTCGGAAGCCTTGAGTCAAAATGAAACTTTTTTTTCTTTAAAAGATTCTTCATTTGAAGATCTTGTAGAAAGGAAAAGTTGATACCACCTAAATTCACTGTGGGTGAACTTGCTGATGGCTACTGCCTTTCTATGTATATACATGTGTAATTGGATTATTTATAATAATATTTGGACAAATCTCACCTACTCAGAGGAGAATAGACAAGCCCTTATGGATATAATCCATGGAACACTTCACCCTAGGTACTTACCATATTCCTTGTCTTTTATTAAAACTGGAAATGTTCTTCTTGGGTTTGTTTTGGCCACACATTTCCACCTACACCCTATTCCCCGCCTGCATCCTAGTCCCTAAGCACATCCTACTCTCTACCCACAGGCTACCACCTACTTACCTACTTACCCATATCCTCCACCCATGACTAATTAATTGATTTCCTTCATAAACATGTATTATTTCACTTTATTATTCCATTCTTACATGGTTTCATGAAGCTCCTTAAATATAGTTCACTTAAAAGCCTTCTTGTTTGTGGAAGGCATTGTGTGTTATAACATTCATCAGAGGGGATTCCTGACTATGACTGACAATGAAGCTATCTTATCGTCACTGTCCTATTGCTGGGAAGAGACACCATGGGCAAAGCAACTCTTATAAAATAAGAACATTTATTGGGACCTGCTTACAGACTGAAAGTTGATCTATGATCATCAGGGAAGGAGGCAGACAAGTAGGTGACTGAGAAACAGCTGAGAGCTTTGTAGCCCGATCTGTAGGCAGCAAGCAGAGCAAGACAGTAACTGGGCTTGACATCAGCTCTAAGCCTACCTCCCTCCCCCCCGTGGCATGCCTCCAAAAAGACCACACTCCTCTAACAAGGTCACACCTACACCAACCACGTCACACCGCCTAACACTTCTCAGACAGTTCATCAACTGAGGAGTAAGCATTTAACCAGGAGTGTATGGGAGCCATTCTCATTCAAACCGGAGAGACTTACAGCAATGAACTAAAAGAGAATATTTGTTATATGCCAATACGAACAGTAGCTGTACTCGCTAGTTCCTCCTGGTTTGCCAATCAAGGTTTGCATAAATGAACAAGGCAAGTCACCAGGGTAGGAAGAACTTCACATTATAGACAGTGCCTGTGCAGTCCCTCGGGAATACTTTCATTTTGAATATTTTGGCCATCTTTAAATGTTCACTTCATTTGCCTTTACCCCACCAGGACAGTGTTCAGCTTAACATCATTATATGTACCAAATAGTTTGGATACGTGAAAAGTTACTCCAATGTGGAAAATTGTGTAAGTGGAAGCAAATACCGTCAATTATGTGTTTCAGTTCTCATGTTCTCAAATAACTTTTTCTCTTTATGTAATATAATGTATTCTTAAACATATTAAACCAGGGACTCCTCTGTGATAGGAAAGTTAGCATTAACCTGTTAAGGGATAATGAAAATATTTTATGGGTTTTTTGAAACACCTATTAAATTCAATGACAGTGAACGAACATAAAAATACAAGTAGAATTGTGCCAGACTTCTTTTACAACCTCTTAGTTCTTCAGACCTACCTTTAAAGCAGAAATCTGCTCGCTCTCTCTCTCTCTCTCTCTTCTCTCTCTCTCTCTCTCTCTCTCTCTCTCTCTCTGTGTGTGTGTGTGTGTGTGTGTGTGTGTGTGTGTGCGCGTGTGATGCATTCAAAATCTGGTCCAAAATCATATGATTTGAGCTGTACTTTGCGGATATTGCTCTCTAGTGGGCAGTTTCTCTAGAGATCAGAATAAAGCAAAGACATCACAGCTTTGAGCAGGAAGCACTGGCAAGAATCCCCTTGTCCCTGTCTCTGAACACACCGCTGCTCTGCTCTCCCGCTTTTGTGCGGATATTCTCTACTGCCCAAAGCACATAGCACAGTATAATCAGACATGTGAGGTCTTTATACGACAATGGTGATTTTTGTTCATTTTCCATAAAATGAAGGGGAAATGTAGAGATCGAGAGCATTTGAGATTTTCGTTTCTAGCTCTCATTTGGAAATATTCGGATGTAAAACTCCTAAGCCATTGTTGTTGTATCACTTAGGGTCACGATGACTGGGATAAAATACAACAACCAAAAGCAGTTTGGGGGGAAAGGGTTTATTTCCACTTACAACTCTCAGGTCATGTTCCGTCAATGAAGGAAGTCAAGTCAGGAACTAAGAGACAGGAGCTGGGGCAGAGGCTGTAAAGGAACATGGTGTACTGACTCGCTCCTTTTGACTTGTTCAGACTGCATTCTTAGAAAAATCAAGACACCTGCCCAGGGGTGACACCACATAGAATGGGATGTGCCTTTCCACATTAATTACTAGTTAAGAAAATGTCCCACGGGCCTTCCTACTCACCAGTCTTATGTAGACATTTTCTCAATTAAACTTACTTCTTCCCAGATATGTCCAGGTTTGTGTCAAGTAGACGAGCCTCAACCAACACGAGTGTTGTTAAAATTCTGTCTTTTGAAGAGGATATATCTACCCCTCCTCCTAAGGTCCCAATGACAAACCAAGGTACAATTCTGTGAAGGGGAACCAATGAACTTATGAGAGTTTGCAGAACAATAAGCGGTTCCTGAGCTTTAGAAGAGGGAATGTAGTATATATGTTCCCATTTGGAAGATCATTTTGCTGTCATTTAGTCTCTGTACTGGGGACAGCTGAGGACCCTCAGTTAATCACCCTCCGCAGAAGATAGAATCTTCTCAGATGAGGATCGAGAGATGCTTTGATCTATGAATATACCAAAGACTCATTAAGGCTTGGTTCAATATTATGTCATTTTAGCAGCAGAGTCTTCTATATCGTAGTCATCCAGTTTGATCAGAACCATTTTTTTTAACTTGCTGTATTTTTTTCCAATGGGTAGTGTTGACTTCTTTATGAAAACCAGACAGCTGTAGAAGTGGGGTTTGTATGCAGCTCCTCCATTCCATTCCACTGATCAATGAGGATGTTTTTATGCAAGTATCATACTGCTTTTATTACAATAACTCTACAGTATAACTAGCAATGTGGGTTTGTCATAACTCCAGTAGTTTTGTTATTGCGGTGTGGAACTATTTTGAGTACCCTGGGTCACTTATATTTCTGTATGAAATTTAAACATTTTTTTTCAATTTCTGTGAAGAATGCCATTGTAAATTTAATGCAGGCTACACTGGATTGGTAATTTGCTTTTAGTAGGATAGCCATTTTCACAATATTAATGCTGCTAATCCTTGAACATAGGAGATCTTTCCATCTTACGGTATCTTAAAATTTTCAATGTCTTAAGTTTTATTTGTACAATCTTTAACTGCTTTGGTTGTATCTACTTCAAGGTAACTTTTGAGGTGATGGTGACTAGTTTTGTTTTCTTGATTTTTTTTATGGAGTATTTGTTATTTGTATAGAGGAAGCTACTGATTCTTGTGTATTAATTTTAAATCCCACTACGTTGCTTGATGTATTTATCAGATGTAAGAGTTTACTGGTGGAGTCTTAGGTATACAATGATATCATCTGCAATGGTTTAACCTCGTCTTTTCCTAGTTGTATCATTAACTCCTTCCCTTGTCTTACTGTTCTAGCTAAGACTAAGAGGAGGAAAATTTACATCCTTGTCCTGTTCCTCATTTCAGTGGAAATGTTTTGAGTTTTTCTCCATTTAGGAGAATGTAAGTTGTGTTCTTCTTCTATGTTGCCTTTAATATATTTAGATATGTCCACTATATCCCTACTCTCTCCAGAACTTTTATCATGGATTGTTATTGGATTCTGTCAAACATCTTTTCTATATCTAATAAAATGATTCTGTGCTTTGTGGACTTGCATCTGTTTACATGGTGGATTGTATTAATTAATTTACATATGCTGAACCACCACAGAATCTCTCGCATGAAGCTGCTTGACCACGAGGGACAATTGTTTTTATGTGTACTTACAATGGTTTTCAAGCATTTATGTAGCTTTTTTTTTTCATCTACTATCACCAGACATGTTGCCCTATAATTTTATTTTTTGTTAAGGTTTTGTCTGGTTTTGTTAACAGGGTAATAATGGCATCATAAAGTAAAATTTCAAACATTCCTGCACTTTATATTTTGAAGAATAATTTGAGGAGTATTGGTATTAGTGCTTATCTCATGAAAAATACAGTCTATTTAAATTATTCAATTTATCTTACTTTGGTAAGTTGTACAACTATAAATTCACTCATTTATTTTGCTTTTTCATTAGGGTAGAATATGATTTTTTAAAATATATTATTAATGATTCTCGTAATTGCGTCAGCAAATGTTGTAATATCTCTCATGTCATCTGTAATTGTTTTGATTTATCATTCTTTCTTTCGACTGTTATAGCTAGCAGTTTATCAGTCTTGTGATCTTTTTCAAAGTACTAACTCTTTGTTAACTTCATTACTTTGTTTTTTTAAATTAATTTTAGCTTGATTTTAATTATCTTATTTTTATCCATTTCGAGGTGTCCTTGGTTTTCTAAAGCCTTCAGTTACATCATTAAGTCACTAATTTGAAACCTCTCAAATTATTTTATGTTACTCCATAGTCCAATAATAAACTTTCTTCTTGTGATTACTTTCATTTTTCCCAGAGATTTTAATATATTGTGTTTTTTCATTCAATACTAGAATTATTTAATACCCTTCTTGATTTCTTCTTTCACCTAATTTTGGATGAATAGTGTGTCATTTAGCTCCATAAATCTGCCTTCGTTCTTCCTTTTTAGTGTTTTGATATCCAGGCTTGATCCATGATTATTACATAGACTATGATTTCAATGTTCCTGTGTTTCTTGACACTTTCTTCATGTATTACAATATGAACCTGTTTTGGAGAAAGTCCCTGAATTATGGAGAAGAAGGAGTTAGGTTTTGTGACTGGGTGAAATGTTCTACAGATAACCTGTTAGGCCTACTTGATGTCTGAAGTTATAAAACTCTAAAAATTTTCTATTAACTTTTCTTAGGTGGATCCATGTATTGATTGTGGGGTATTGAAACTATTTACTATTACCGTGCTGGGTGTCAATGTGTTGGTTTTAATCTAATAGATTTTTTTTTATTTTTTGGAGCTGAGTTCTCTGTGTTTGTTGCATATTTGTTTAGGATTGATTTTTTTCTTTAATGAACATAAAGTATTCTTCATATATCTTCTAATTCATCTTACTTTAAGCCAGATTTTTCCTGCTATAGAATACCTGGAACTGCTTGTGTCTTGGTTCCATTCAGTCAAAACACCTTTTTACATTCTTTTACCTTAAGGTAATATTTATTGGTGGCTATGAGGTGTGTTTCATGGAGGCAACAAAAACAACAGAAGATTACTTTCTTTGATCTAATCTGTTAGTCTGTGTGTCTTTACTGGAAATTAGAGACCATTAATATTAAAAGTTGCTGAAAAATGTGCATTAATTCTTTTCACGTTGTTGCTCTGTACTACTCTATCAGATGTCTATTAGATTCATTGTTTTGGAATTGCTTATTTTTTCCTTATGACTTCTTAGAAGTGTTTAACCATTTCTTCAGACCTAAATATTTCTTCCAATGACTTTTGTAAACCTAGCTTAGTGGTCATAAATACCTTAAATCTATTTTTATCATGAAAAGTTTTCACTTCTTCTTTTATTATGACAGAAAATTCAGCTGAGTATAGTAGTCTGAACCAGCATCTATGGTCATTCATTACTTGGAGAATGTTAATCAAACCTCTTCTGGCTTTCATGTTCTCCATTGAATATCTCTTCTGTCATTCTGATATCCTTGCCTTTGTGAGTTGATCTTTCTCTCTTGCCTCATTCAATATCCTTTTGCTATTCTGTACATTTAATGAATCCACTATTACAGTATGTGGTGCGTTTCTTTTTCTTGTTATGTCTATTTGGATTTCTGTATGCCTCTTGGGTCTTGATAAGCATCTTTATTCTTAAACTAGAAATATTTTCTATGATTTTGTTGAAAATATTTTCTGAACCTTTGACTTGGGCCTCTTCTTCTTTTAAGGTTCTTATTCATAAGCTTAATCTTTTTTATAGTGTTCTAGAGTTCCTACACGATCTATCCTTGGAGTTTTGGTGGGGAGAGGTTCTTTGGATTTGAATCCTTGACTAAGCGATACAATTCTTCTATCTTTTCTTAAAGACCCAATGTTTTCTATTATATATGGTCAATTCTATTGGTGTGACATTTTTCTGAATTTATTGTCTGATTTCATACATGTTTTATTTCAAGTTTTGTTTTTTTAGGGATTCTGTCTTTTTTTAAATCCTGTCTTCATATCTTCAATTATTCTTACTACTTCAACCAATTCTTTGCTTGTGTTCTGTAGTCTTCATTTTGACGTTTAATGACATTCTTTCTGAGCTCATTGTGTTTATTACTGTTATTTTGAAATCATTATCTTATGTGTAATCTAAGTCACTTTTGTTAGTAAGATTATTATGCAAGTATTAGTTCATGCTACAGATTTATTGCTTTGGTTAACTTTGTTGTATAACTGTCCCTCTTCTGTTGAATGAGTTTGAAGTTGTTTTCTGTTACTCTACTTGTCAGGCAGCATCTAACCAAGCTTCGGGGTTCAATCTTGAAGCAGTTCACTATCGACATTGAAATTCGGGTATCAGATGAAGTCTCGGCTCAGCTTGAATTATGTAAGGTTTCTAAGTCCAGGAGCAGAACTTCTGTCAATTTAGAGGATTCTCACACTCAGTCTTGAAGATTCTTGGGGATGTTCTGAGCACCTTTGATAGAGTTAGTTATATGAGTCTAGGTGCCTTAAAAGATGGACCAGAAAGTGATGAGTATGGGACAGGAGGTGGACATGTGATCTTTCATGTGAGTGACAGATCAGGGTGTAATGCTGTTGTGAATTTAATATGTGTCCCTGCAGTAGGACATTTCCTGGTTTTCAGGGATGGGTGGAGTTGACAATGTGAGTCTGCTATCATTTAAAGATGTATGGAAAGATCTGTGAAAAATCAGGCAGGACACATGTTCCTTAGGTCAATGATAGGAGTGAGTGGAGTACAGGTATGTGACTAATGTCCTTCCATGGAGAGGGACACTGGAAATTGGTGTGCTTGGCAGTGGAAGTCTCAATAGCTACAATGTATGGAATGTAAATTAGATCACCGTAAAGCTGATAAAAATAATTGCAAAATAATTGCAAAATAAATTTTTTTTATTATATTTATCTCTTTTACTTGCTCTACGTTATCTATAGGTGTGATTGTTTGTATTTAAGTTGAAATGTTTTGAATAGCTACTTTCCATGTTGATAGTTCTAGACCCTACATATTCACTCAATACATAAAAATTTTATATTTCCAAATCATAAGTATTAAGACAAAATTTGCCTTTTTATTATTTTCAACCTTATAGAACTAAGACCTGTAGGAGTCCTATATGAATACATAACTTACAGAATAAACTATTACAAGTGGGACAAGAAATCAGACGTACTAGTCAATGATTGCTGGGTAATAAGTCCTGGGGAACTGCTTGAGTGCTCCAAAGAGGACCAAAGGTTTCCCAGACTAGGAACCACATGACACTGTGCTGCAATAATTTGAAACTGAGAGTTCATACCCAAAAGACAGCTTCATTTCATAGTTTAACTTCGTATCTATTTGTCAAAAGTTGCTCTAACAAATATACAACTGATACCAACTTTCTGATATTGCAGAGTATAAATGACAGTGCCAATGATAAATTCTTTCAAAGCAGGGTCTTGCCTTACTGCAACTTTATTATCTCCTGCATTGACATCTCTTAGAACCATATCAATCAACCAAGATCATCAGTATTCTGTATGCTTAGCACATACCGCTGAACAAATAAAATCCTTGTAGAAATAAAGTCTCCTTCCTAGGGAAAACAACAGGAAGCTTCTTTCAGATAGTTTAGGGTTCTTGGGTGGATGTTCTCATACTGCCTTATTCCAGTTTCTGCTTTTATTCCTAAATAACATATAACATATGCATATCAACATAGCCACATATTTTTTTCTTTTCTTTCTTTCTTTCTTTTTTTCTTTTTTTGGTTTTTTTCAAAACAGGGTTTCTCGCTTGCTTTGGAGCCTGTCTAGGAACTAGCTCTTGTAGACCAGGCTGACCTTGAACTAACAGAGACTTGCTTGCCTCTGTCTCCCAAGTGCTGGGATTAAAGGCATAATATTCTACCAGATATGCTTACTCAGAAGGAAAACCTTCTTGAGTGGGTTCAATTGGCATTTTCAAATGTGTTGCTAATTCCTGCCATGTTTATTGATCCTTCCCTAAGGAAATCTGCGACAGCATGGAAAAGAATAACCTTTACATATTTCCATATGATGGTCATGACTGAGTTGGAGAGCTCCTATTCAAATTCATAATCTAAAGAAATTGCATGCTACTGCAGGAGCTAGGGCCTCTATCGCCTCCACAGAGACCTGCAGTTGTCCTGGGGCTATAGTTTGTAGTAACATCTTATGACAAATCTGCTGTGGGACATTTGTCAGTGGCCTGTCTGCTGTCAGTCACTGGCTATCTTAAGTTCATTCCTTAACTTACCAGTTGGTTTGAATTCTTGAGAATTCAAGAGAAAAGACCGATGAGATGCAGCAATTGTAGTCATGGTAAACACCAGACAGTCTTCATTGAAGGTGAGACAGACAACCTTTACATGTAAGAAAATCACCACAATCTTTCAAAATATGCCATCTGGTTCTTCCACCTAAGCTGACTAAAAAAGCCTATGCTTGCCCCAGAACTGACTGAACCCAGCTAATGGCTCTGTCATGAATTGTGCCTTTCAGATATCTAACATAAAAAGCATATTCTGCTTCAAGCACTGAGATACAAATGTTCTCATTTAATGCGTGAGTGATTTTGATTCGACCAATTATTATTCATATTGTTGGTTATGGATATGGCCTCAATGAGTCTTTCAAATTAGTGTGTTCATTCTAACACTGCAGGTTTTTACTTTCTTTTCTATAGATACCTTTTGTACTGTATTTTCAATAAATATATCTTACCCTTAGCATCACTTAATATGAACAAACCCTCTTTTGTGTTCAAGATCATCATTGAAACAGATTGAAACATCTCGTTGACTTTTCAGTTTGCATTGCAACTATTCTTCTTTCTCATGCTCATTTCTGCCAAGAAAGACCACCGCTGATACCCATGCATGTATGACACTTACCTATAACAGGGTTGACCAGTTGCCTAGAGTGATCAAACTCCCTGTCACTATATTCATAACCTTTTAAAACCCAAGGTTACTTTCTACTTTGGCATGGACCTTTTCTTTCTTCACTTTACCAGTGGGTAGCAAACATTCATGTCTGAATTTCCACTCCAGCATGCCTTCTAGAATCTCACAGTATATTCTGTATTCATTTTTGAGGTAATAAATTATTGGAGTGTTCATTAAAATGTTCCCCTATTCATGAGGGCAGGGTTCTTGTCAACTCCTTATCCCAGTATTATTTCTCTAGGAAATACATAGTTGAGTCTTCAAAGGTAGTCATCACTTCACAAAAGTATTATGGAAGCATAGAATGAGAGAACACAAATATAACACAGTAACAAGAACGCACAAATGATTGGAGTATACCATGCAATGCTTCCTTAAACAAGAATTCACCCTATTATAAAATCAATGGGTAGCATCCTGTCTTTCATTCTTTACTAACGTTGTGCTAAATGAGAAAAGGAGAGATCAACTGATTTGTCTTTTATGTCCCTTGTCCATTGAGAATATCATTGAAGCAGAACAATCCAGGAAAATCAGATTTGCTTTCAAACTTGAGGAACTAATATTGTTTCTGATATCATGCTAGAATAAAAAACAGTTATAGTAAAGAAAATGTAGGGATTATTTAAATACTACTTTCTGCTTGCATTCTCATGGAAATGCTGCTCAATATCTGCACTGAATTTCATATGTGTGTAAAATAAGGGTCTTAGCACTACCTGACAGAATTCATTAGAAAACAGATTATTAAACATGAGTCACCTAATGTTTGTACAAACAGTAAGGTCTTTTGCTGACGACAATTATTCCTGGGCATGGAACTGTGCCCAGCCGAACACAGAGCTTCCATAAATGTTTCTTAGAGGGAACAAACACTTCACCTCACTCAAGGCTAATGTGTAAGACACAGGAAGTAGAAAGGGTGAACTATGAATGCTGCAAGATTTTGAAATTTCAAGACCCACCCCAAAGAAACACACTTATTCCAGCAAGGCCACACCCCATAATTCTCCACTCTCCTAAACAACAGTGCCTCCAATTGAAGACCAAAGATTCAAAGTAGAGCCTGCGGACAGTGTTGTCAATCAAACGATCACAGTTAGCCAGTTACCAAACAAGAAAAGAGAACTCAAATAAACCCCGAATTGAAGGCAGTCTCACTCTCCAATGCCGCACCACTGCTGATATTTTCAAATTACCATTTCCCGGCACTCATCCTGACCCTGAAGGCCACCCCATTTTCTTCACTTCATCCTCCTAGGTCATGGGCAGCACAATAGCACACACAAATGGAAGCCTCATCTGTCTCCACGTCCAGGAATGCTGTCAAGGATGTAGGGAAGATGCAGGAAAGCAGGGCCTCTTGAGCGGAAAATGTGATTGATTTATTCCTAACTTACTAATTACATTTTATAGAGAGAGTTTACGCATGCCACTTCTCACTGTGCTCCGAGGAAAAGGAGAAGGAAGGAGCATTAAAAAGAAGAGTGTGCCATTCATGGTGACTAATGAAGGCATCTCTATCTTCTGTGACCACCTTTTCATGTGTTCCTTTTTAAACTGCAATCAATGGAAAGGACAGACAGTCTCAGTATTAATGGACATTTGATTAGGCAGAAGTATGCCTCCCCCATGCTAATGATCAGCAATGCTGCTCTGGATGTGAATTTCCTTGCCCTGAGAAAAAAATACCTCTTTCATTTGCATGATTTAAAAAATCCCTCTCAATCATCTGACATTAAATCAGTTCAACATTTTTTCAACTCAAAAAGATAGTTCAATATAATAGTGCACATCCTTCCCCCCCAAATTCCTTTGAATCTCCAAGTGTGATACCTTGAAGCCCAGTACCTCCGCAGACTTTGATGGTGACATTGGCTTCAATGGCAGGAGGACTTCTCCCCCCACCCCAGCTCTGTCTGTTCTGATCTCATTCGCAAGCTGCTCGTACCCAAGCCCAGTTGGAAACCAGGTGCCATTTCTGTTACTGAAGTGGCAGCTGCATCTTTTAAATCATTGCCCCTCCACTGAAGACGGGGAAGCTTCAAGGTGATTCTCAATAAAGGGGCTATGGCGAGCAGCTGCAAAAGCGCCCATCTCATCTCTTCTCTTTCATCTCATCTAACACTCACCAAAGACTAGCAGGATCTTCCTTGTCCAGGAAAATGTGGAATTCATGCCAAAGAACAAGAAAATTCAATGACATGATTATTGAAGGTATTCCCTTCCTTCATTCCTGTATGAAGCTGTGATGTTTCATAGCTATTTACCAAAAGGCAGGATATGACATGTTGTAGAGTAAGTCTTAACCCTGAGAAAAGGAGATTGTTACACAAAACAAAATAGGCAGAGACATAAGCTAGGGACTCACAATATCATCCATCCCTTTTCCCTGTGAACCTTTGGAAGCAAAACTTAGCATCTTTTACCTCTTGTCTTCCTCTTTTGTACAGATACTTTAATAACATCTTGTCCCAGCACAGAAAGGGAGTTATAGACCCTTCTGGTGCCAACCTGCTTCATATTTCCAGAAAGTTATGCATCCTCTCCACTTTAATAATCACTCTTCAGGAAGCCAAGGTCACCAAAAGTGGACATTGACTCTATTTTTACTTTAATTTTATATAGGGGCGTAGCTGTGCTTTTGAGTTTTCCTTGTAGCTGAGTTCCTCATATAAATGAGGCAGATCTAGAACTTCATCAGTTTAATTCACTTGAAGTGTCCTTTTGTGCCACAGTGGATAATGCTAGACACACAAAACCGAGTTCTTTGTGGCGGTGATGGGAGTGATGAATTCGGTAAATACATAACCAGCTGCTGTGGGTATGGATAGGACAGAAGTACACAAGAGATGCTGTGAATTCCCAGCTGGTCATGTGCTCCTGGAGAAATGATTCAGGTTTCTAGCCGGAAAGACATGGTGGCTGCATATTGCGTTTAACCCTGAGGCGACATTAGAGTGAGGTATTGGGGAAACGGGTTGTGACTTAGTCCTGCTTAGGTCCAAGTGAGAACATTGTTGAGAAAGCCACATTAGCCCTCATTTACAGTACAGAGTGGAATTAGGGGTTAGTGTGAAGTGTCTATAATGGGGATTTGGGAGTTTTGAGCACAGGAAAACTACAATTTAGGGTAGCCTCTTGTCACTGAGCTTATGAAAACCTAAGCTGCCCATCAAGAGAATATTCTATTGTGATTAGGTGATATAATTTCCTTCCTGTTTTGAATTGCCCACTTATCTGGCACTATGTAACAATATCGAACAGAGAACAATTATCTTATGCAAAATTCTATTCATGTTACTCTATTCCATTCTTAAAGTAATTGTGAGTGAGACAACGTTAGCATTTGAAAATAACTAACAATAATATTTGGATAAATTTGTGCTGACAGTGTGACCCTTGCAAACAATTGTGTAGTGTGTCATCCAGTCAAGATGCTTAGACTCTCTTTCATCTAAAGAAACTGTCTTTTATTGTGATGAGAGCATTTAAGAATCATCCCCCTCTTGTGCCTCTTTTTATTAAGCAATAGGCAGAGATAATATTGTTGACTGTTACTTTACATGAAGTATTGTTCCTCCCACCTGTGACATTTACTAAGCACTCTTGTTCAGAATTCCCCAGCCTCTAATGACCACTATTCTGACCCCTAAGTCTATGAGCTAAAAGTCTTTTTAGATTCCACGCATGAGGGAAATCGTGTGCTACCTGTCCTTCTGTGCCTGGCTTACTATATTTCTTATCTTGGCTTATTTAATTCAATATTATTCTCTCCAGTTCCAGCCACATTGCACCAAATGACAGGATGTCTTTCTTTTTTAAAGGCCATATAATAGTCTATTATATGCTAGTAGCCTGTGTTCTTTCTTGATTCATCCATCAATGAGCATGTTTGTTGATTCCTTGTCTTAGGCATTACAAATAGTGCTAAAATAAACACGGAAGTTAGAATGGTCTTCATTAAAACAACACATGCAGATGAGGATGTAGAGAATGTAATGCTCTCATTAGCTGAAGTTGAAAATAAAAATTAGCATAGCAACTAGGAAAAACAATATGGCTTGTCCATTGTCCTCAATATATTACCATTGCCATTTTGAAGAGGAGAAACGAAGAACCAGGGTAAAGGGACTTCTCGAGTGTTCACATCTGAACACTGGCAAAGTCTGTGCTGTGTCTAGGTTGTTATACACTAATGCTCACCCCTCAGTCTGCCTGTCACCAGGCCTAAATAATGACTGCAGTATGGGTTTCAAAGCATTTTCAATGCAAAATGTTTAGTTGTGTTAAGAAAAAGAAGGACGATATGTAATTGCCTGCACCTTGGTATTAATTTGTACACCCTTTTCTCCAGGGTCTTTTGATAATATGCTACCATTGGGAGACTCTCTGAAAGCTTGGAAACAGCAGAATAAGTGACAAAGAATGGATGGAATATCATACGGACAGGCACTGTTTTATGATCTAAGTGGTAGAAGGTGAACAGTTGTTCTACTCACTCTTGCACACGTTCGCATCCATGGTACTTTCCAGCATGGTTACTGCCAACCACAGATGAGGCAAACAGGGTGAGGCCCTTCAGTAGGGCCCTATAGCCAATAAACATACTCCTCACAACTCACGGGTACATAAGCTTCTGGGCATGATATCTGGGAGAAAGCTGAAGTCACACATCCAAGAAGACAGTGTGAGCCGAAGGTGGGTATCTACAGCCTGCTGTTCCCAAGGCTACAGCCTACCTCACCTCATTTGAAGGCTTACATTTGCTCTGGTCCCAGTTCCTCTTTTTTCTTTCTAGTTTTAACTTTTAATTTGTAAACACCACATCTTTTAAAATGCTAAGAATCTGAACGCTAACACAGTGTTCAAAGTGAAATTCAATCAGTGGTTATATAGCATAATGTCATAATATTTTCCGTACTATTTTCTCCTGCCTTATTAATATAACCATCAGTCTATTAGCTTTAACTGCCTCTGAAGACTGAGCAGATGTCTTCAATGAATACTTCCATCCATAATTACCCCTTATTTTTTCCCCGAGAAGTTCAGCTAATTCACATCCTACCAATGTATATGAAAAGTTTCAATGATTTCTCCCCAAATGCATTACCTTTTTCTTATCTACATTAAGTTCCATCTGTCATTACGGCGCACAGTCTCACACTTTGATTAGATCCTTCTGGAGTTTTTAACAATCCTTGCTAGTTTTTTTTTCTTTTTACTAACCTAAATAATCTCACAGCATTTTATAGAAGAACTTTGTAACAGTTATGACTTTTTGTCAGTCTTGCCTCTGTACGGATCTGCTATTAGTATTGTGTATGCATAGAAATGTGTTAAGCGTGATGATTCAGCAATGGAAAAGCAGAGATACTTAGACAGAAAAAAAATACAAAAGCAATAAAATCAAGTCTGGAAACCTTTAGCTTTCTTTTGTGCGGTGTTAACGTACATATGTTTCTGAAATAATTTTGATTAATTGCTACCCGAAGAATTAAGGAAATTCCCATAGGCAATTATATCTTTGACTCCAAATTGTATCTGAACATCTTTGCCTGCCAAAGCTTTAAAAACAATGGTAATTGGAAAAAGGCTCTTGACCTTCCATCTATGAAGATGTTTTCTTAAACTAAAAATGGTTTTAATACATTCTTGGCCACTAAAGGAAATGATTGCTATGTATCCAAAATCCAACTGGTTCCCTCTCAAGTGCACACCCAGGAACGGTGTGCTGTGTTCTTGCAGGCTATTTTCAGGATGATAGACAGTAGTGGACTTCCGGTTTTCAGTACCACGTCTCCCCTTTCCTAGACATACTCACTGAATCTGACTCAGCTCCCTTAACTTGGGAGTCATTTTGACTTCCAATTCAATGCAAGTATGTATTTATCCATTCATTCAAAAATAGTAAATACATACTTAGCCTTTGACTTGAACAACACAGTCATGGTCTCTAACCTTCCGACAGGCCCAGCTATGTCATTATCTTTGAACTGTAGTCTTCAGAAACCTTAAGGAGTGAACTAAAATATTGCATATTGAAAACTAATTGGCTTTGGCATTATGCTAAGCTATTTACCTATATTAGCAATAAATTAGTATTTATTGGTATTTTAATTTTCATGCCTGAAAGATGAAGGAGTTGAAAGTTATAAAGATTAATGATTGCACTAAATGCAAACCATTCACCAAAGAATGATTCGGAACTGGAATTCAGGCACACCTCCTGCTCTTAATTTTACTTCCCGTCTATACTAATAACTGTTCAGAATCTCACTTCTTGTTAATTTGCAATTATCATTTTGGGTCATGAACTCCATTGTTCAGTCATTTGAAATGAGGAATAATCATTTTTATTTCATATAGAAACATCTTTTGTTTTTCTTTTTTGAGACAGGGTTTCTATGTTTAACAGCGCTGGCTATCCTGGAACTTACAATGTAGACCAGGCTGGCCTAGAACTCACAGAGACTCACCTGCCTCTGCCTCTAGAGTGCTGGGATGAAAGATGTGTGCTCCACCACCCATCCATATAGAAACATCTTAAACCACTGAGGTCGGTTTTCAAAATCACTCTATTTCCCCTCCAAATTTTACTTCTCTAACAGGCAGCAATAGTAAATGTTTAGAGTCTCTTCTTTCATTCTTAAAAGGAAATCTCACAGAGGAAACAGACTTCTGTACACTTTAGTCCTTCCTCTTCTCATTTGGTGTCCACCAAACCCTGAATTTGTGTAATAAGATTCTTGATTCCTTTGTAGAAACCAGAGTTTGTTGAAATCAAAACATGTCATATTTTATTGGGAAACACAGCATGGGTAGGTTAGAAAAGGTTAATTAATCAGTTCTTCTGAAATTCATTGGATCAATTAGAAAGCTAAACATATCTTGATAATGTAAGTACCTATTGCTTATTGACCAACAGTTGTGCAGTTCACAAAATTAAAAGTACATGATAAAAACTAGTATGTTCCTTCTTCAAAAATATGTAACTCTATTTGAATTTCATTTACAACTTGACATGCTAATATCCTCTGAGAATATGATCCTACGTGCCTGACTTCTCAAATCCAAAAGACCACAGGAACATGCTATTTTCATACAAAGCCAAGATCAGCTGCAAGCTTGGCACATGTCTGAGAGCAAAATGCTCCCAGGTACTCCATCGGGAGAAAGGAATAGAAAGAGTGCGGAGAATACAGCCTTGGGACAAAAACCAGAAGAGAGGTAGGCACTGACAAAGGCATCATAAGGTTTGAGAGAGTCACACTGTAAGATCAAGGAGACACTGCTTCTAGGGAAGGCAGCCTTAATGACAGCCAGCAAGCCTGTGGGCAAGTGTGTGTTCCTAAGGACATAAGTGAGTTTTGTCATAACTCAAAGCACTGCTCTGTGCTGTATTGAGGGAAGAGGATGTGGCAGACATGAAATCTTGCCTTTACAGAGCACACATCCTTACTAGATGCACATATGACTACATGTGAACAAACATGTGCGCTTATGCATGAATATAACTTCGTACCTATTTGGTTGTATTTCAGCATACTTCTTAGCACAACCCTTTCATCCTCTGTTCTAAAACAAAGCTCCAGCCACAGTCACAGCCATCATGCCCTGGGCACCAGTTAAAACAGCGACCAACGTTTGTTCAGTTTTAGAAATGATTGAGACTTCACATACCCCTGCAAGGCTTTAATGAGATGATGCTCCCTTTAAGCCGTTTCCTGCATCTTTTCCTACTGAGTGCTGTAGGCAGATTATTTTAATTGGTATTCTTGTTATTACAATGTACAGGTCTTTATAGCATTTTTAAAAGCTACACTGGAGCCTGTATTGACTAAACAATAAAATAAAGTGTTTTCCTTAATGCTAGCATTAGAGTTAATCCTAACCAGATTTCAAGGGAGAGATGAGGAAAATGCTGAGGACTGAATCTTCCTTGCCTCAGATCATTAGTTGGGCAGTGGAAGTTTGGGTGTCTGCAATGGCAGCTATGTGCCTTCTCCATGTGGTAGCAGGTCACTTGTTGGTTCCCAGTTGCTTAGCCCCGAAATAATCAGACAGAAACTGTATGATTTAAATCACTGCTTAGCCCATTAGCTCTAGCTTCTTATTGGCTAACTCTTACATATGAATTTAACACATTTCTACTAATCTGTGTATTGCCACGTGGCTGCGATTTACCGGCTAAAGTTCCTTCTGGCTCTGGCCAGGCTACATGGCTTCTATCTGACTCCACCCTTCTTTTTCCCAGCATTCACTTTAGTTTTCCCCCACCAGTTCTTTCTGCCCTTCTCTTCTATAGGCTCAAAGCAGTCCTTTATTAACCAAAGGTATTCACAGCAAACAGAGGGGATCCCACATCATCTCCAAACATTATTTTGCATATCTAGACTTAAATTAGTAGAAATTTGGCAATACTGTGTAACTAATTCTTTTTTTTTTTTTTTGGACTGCCTGGTTCCTTAACAGTTTCAATTTTGCTTTTGAAAGTTCTACCTCTTCCAGAATATCTTTTTTTAAAAAAAAAAAAAAAAAACGTTTAGCCTTTGTTTTTGTTTCATGCATATAGGTTTTCATTGCATGTATGTCTGCATACCACAAGCATGCACTACCCACAGAGGCCAGAAGAAGGTGCTGGATCCGTTGGAACTGGAGTGAGAGATGACCGTGAACATCACATGACAGGAATTGAACCCAAGTCCTTTGGAAAAGCAACCAGTGCTCTTCGCCTTCTTCCCCACCCAACAGAAGTTCTTAAATCTTAGAGGCACTTTATTTCTGAACTATGGTAGGCTCAGTAACTCCTTTTACCATTTTTTCCTCCATAGTTTTTCATTTCTGACTAGACTTGGTCACAGACCTGCTGCTGAAGTGATACACTTAGATATTTGGCTAAGATGCACTGAACATATTCCCAAAAGTGCTTTCCAGGATATGCTCGAGCAAGCAGAGCTTGAACCGCTCAACCCTGCTGCAAAAGGCAGCATAGCTTGTTTACAATAGCTTCGTGTAAGGCAACTCATAACATTTTAATTTAATGGGATATGTAACTCATGTTTCAATTAAAAGTAAAATTATTACGTTCCTTCATTTGCGTGATTTTTTTTGATAGAATAGTACATTTATATGGTAATTTTCCAAAGATCAACTTTATTTATCGGTAAAGAGCTATTCCGTGATTGTTGTATATTTTCTTTGCTTCTGAAATGTTATCACATTTAATTGCCTGATCTTATTTGGGTTGCAATCATAGTCATTAATTAGTAGGAAGGTGAGGGACAGCATCATATCTAACTATCTGTTATGGCTGCTTTAATGAGGAAAATACCTGCCATCATTTTAAAGGCATCCTGGATACTTGGCAAATGCAGCTTGCTGTAGCATTCTCATTTAGGCTGTGAACATCAAAGGAAATTGATGTCAGGTGTGAACAGAAGCTGTTGCATATATCTGCCGAGGAACCTGAGTGGCTGTCTGGGTAGGAGAGATGAAGGGCGGCTCATAACATTAACGGAACTCCAGGTAATTAGTGTAAACTTTCAGGGCCTAGGGTGTCTGTGAAACAAAAATAATTTATTTATATTTATCCACTATGGCATCACAGAAGTTTAAGTATTTCTATTGTTTTTTTCTGTTTTTATTTTTATAAGGAAGTCAGGAACTAACGTTGAATAATAAATCCATAGTATTTGCATGATGTATTTTCAAAGGCTGTGAGGAAATCATGGTTTCGAAGTGAAGAAAAAGTATACATTAGGATTACTGCTAAAATAACAACTTATAAGTTAGGGCCCAGTCCTTGATTTTTTACTGTATTTTTACATTCAGAGAAGAAAATGAGCAGGGGAGGTGACTGATTAGTAATACAAATGACTTTAATAAGCATTTCTTTTGGAGTTAAGCTCAGCACTCTTAAATGGCGAGATTTTTGTAGAGTAGATCTCTTAAAAACTACACTTATATACGGTGCATCTGTAATTCAATGTGGCAAAATAATATTTACATTCCCCAAAGGCTGTTACAATATATTACACACAAAAATAAGCTTGTACAAGAAATGCCAAACTACAGATGTGCTGGCAGCAGCGGCAGCCTCTGTAGATTGCTCTGCATGGTAATCCCCACCCGTCTGGTACACCACCCTTCCTCAATTGATAATTGGAATGACAGGACGGAATATAGCATGGACTTTCTTTAGGTTTAGGAATAGATTTGAACTTAACCCATTTTTTAAATGTGCAGAAGTCCTTTGCCTTTGCTCTTTGACCTGCAGCATTAATTGACAAATCTCAGCTTCAGTCAGAAAACGTGGTTCTTGTTGGAGCTATTTTCTTTCCTATTAAGAACAAATATTTTTCATTGTTCAGTTTGTGATATGGAAGATTACTCATCCTTTTGCACAAACTGGTTGCTTACCTGTCTAGACTGTGTTGATCTTTTCCCTTGGGATCCAATCAATGGAACAGACAAGCTTCAATTTCGCTGACTATTCCTGAGATTCCATGTTCATAGACTTGTACAGCTTAGATATGCCATGGTTCTTTGGAGAGTAACATGTTGGGTGCCCATTTTCTAATATCTGTGATATTTATAATTGTTAGAGATAATTATCATGATGTTGTATGTCCATTGTCTATACCTGTACTATTAAAACTGCAAATGGCCTTAGACATTTGCTGCAACTTAATTGTAATTAAGTTTAATCTGTAACTCCTCAGTTACATAAGATCTACATTATGTCCCCAATGTCCATATATGTTTTATGACAAATGGACAACTGCAAAAAATCTGATAGTCCCTTGTTAAGAAAACTATTCAAGCCACAGATGAGAAAGCAACCCATCCAAGGCAATACAACTGCCCAAGATATAGAACTATTCAACGACAGAGTTTTAACAAATTTACCTTTATAAAGTTCTGTGGATTCATACTCTGAGATAAATTACCATAGGTAGTCTTTATTTTCTCCTTCACCTCAAATATAGTTCAAAGAAAAACATTTTATTCAGCCCAAACAAATGTTAAGTATAGCCATGGGCCTACACATAATATATTAGTTAATAAGTCATTGTATATATGGTCTGATCTAAGACACTTCAGGAAGATCCCAAACTCTCCAGCATAAATTTGGTTTTGACCCTGTTGATTTGAGTCCTTTGGGATCCTTGACATTCATTTCCTTGATTTCTGATCCAGGCTTCTTTACCACTGCTCAGGTGAGTGATTTGTCACTTGTCAATTCAGTTCCCTTTCTGAAAGATGGGAATAGTCATAAGTGTGCTCTTAAGGGTTGCTGTTAAATTTACACACACACACACACACACACACACAGAGAGAGAGAGAGAGAGAGAGAGAGAGAGAGAGAGAGAGAGAGAGCGATTTAGAGCAGGAGAAGTACCAAGCTATTTTCATTGTTTTTAAAGATCTATTTTGTTTTCATTTAGGTATGTGTACATGTATATAACACACAGTGCACACACCTTCAGTAGTGAGAAGAGGGTGTTGGAACCCCGTAGGGATGGAACTACATGAAGTTATGAGCTGTTAATGCTGGTACTGGGAATTGAACTTAGGTCAACGAGAAGATAAACAAGTACTCCTAAACACTGAACCGGCTCTCCAGCCCCCTGATTTCATTACTTTTATTGTGTCATTTGAAAATCTGCTATTTAGCACAAACATCTGACCATACCATCTGAAACAAATAATTAACTAAATAATAGAGGTTATGTTTATAGTGGCCATGGAGGGGAAGATTTCTCATGTTGATCTGAAGCTCAGCATAATCCTTGAAGCTAAAAAGCAATCTCAGTGACAGTATTTTGTTGGTAAGGGGTGGCTATGTGTCATGGAGCCAGACTCACTGTGCTTGTGCTTAAATCCAAGTTCTGTTGCTTAATGACTCTTAATTATTAGCTCCTTAAATACATTTTCTATTGGGAAGATCAAATGAATGTTTCTTTCAATGAATTGTGTTCAAAGTGTTTGGTGAGTATCTGGCACAATACTGTGGCTCTTTGTACTCATTCATTTGCTTAATTTTCAGATTATTGATCTCTAATCAAAATGAAATTCTGGAGACTTCATATTAGAAACCCTTTCTCCATTGCTTTATTTATTTAAACCATATTTGCTGATGCCTCAGATTTTAGTGTTCCAATGAGCATTAAAAAACAAACAAACAAACAAACAAAAACTGTAGAAGGGGAATTTTACATGGGAACAGTCTAAACATCTTTTGGGTCTTATTTCATCACTGCATTACTAAACCTTCCAGGCCGATCCTATGAGATCCTATGCATGTTACGAGCCCACAATGCCTGACTTCAAACACTCTTTGATGTTGACAATGGGTCTCACCTCTGGCCCTAATTTACCTCTATCTGTCTTGCCCCTGAATTGTCTCATCTACATTCAGAGTTTTAACTTCCATATGTGAACTGCTAATACCCAAATGTAGAGTGTCATATACACAGCCCACTCTGAGTTTGAGACTGAGTTTAAGTTTAAAGATGTCCTTTCTGGTTCCACCTAGAGGTGCCACAAGACATTAGCTTGACCTCAGATTCAAGTTCTTTCCCCTCTAACTAATCTGCTCACCTACCTGAGCAGTATTCTCAGAGAACGGCCAGTGATGCTTCAGGCTCCCAACTCAGCAATGTGACATCATTTGTCAGGGCATTCCACTTTCTGGTCCCTCACATTACTTAAATTCAAATTTCTGAAATGTGTGTGGCAAGAAATAGCATTTGTAGGATATGTAGTATCTAAGATAATTAATGTCACAAATACTGGAGTACCGTGGAGGACAGAGGTGTGACATCAGGGCCACCTCTGACTTTTCCTAACAGCATATTGATGATCTCACTTTTCATTTGATAGTGGAAACCTCCACACCAAGTGTCGGTAGCCCATGGCAGCTCTACCTGTGGTATTCTCCTAGACAGGCCTACAGGTTTGGAGAGGAAAACATAGTTTATTTAAGGCTATGAAAAAAAGAAAGAGAAAATGTGAGTGCAAATGTGGGAACTATAAAAGATGAAATGTGTTGGGACAATGTGTCCTGGAGAACAGATGGCTGCCGGGGGGAAGGGATAGGGTTGAATAACTGTCCTGAGAGAAAGGGAGAGTCTGTAACAGGGAGGATCTATATAAATCTTCCCAGAGTGCTAAGGAAGAGAAATTTAGACTACATGTAGAAGTGAATTCATTTCAGAACTCTGTCCCTTTGAGTAGCCGGACATTCCCTGTAACACAGTCTCTTTGGGCCTCTCAACTGAGCATCTGGTTGATGAGATGCTGGTACACAGCTCGCTCCTCTTGAAATGAATGGACCATAGAGAGCTGAAGGAAAACAAACTGTTCTCAAATACTTTCACTCTCTTCACAATTGTTCTTGTCTTCAGTGTCTCGCTAAGAAGCAGGATTATATAATCATTATTTTATTCTCATCAGTAACACAAATCTTCCTACGACACTGAGTGTTATTTAGAGTTACATAATAATAGTATTGAGTTTAAGGCTATGGAAGTATTCCAAAGATCCTAAGTGTTGACTGTGTAGATTTTAATAAAATTTGGAAACTCGGGCACATTAGATAAAAGAAAACAGTGTATTTATCAACCTGATAGGCACTTGATTGAAAGGGTACTTTAAAATGTGCATCTGGTCTTCAACTGGGCCTTGGGAGCTCAGTTCATGGCTCTGATGAGAGTCTCTGTCTCTATCTCCATCCATTGCTGGACGAAGATTCTATGGTGATATTCGAGATAATCAGCAGTGTGATAGTGGGGCAAGGACAGTTCAGGCACCCTCTCCTCTGCTGCTTGAGGCCCTAGCTGGGGACATCCCAATGGACACCTGGGATCCCCTCTAGAGCCAAGTCTCTTGCCAACCCTAAAATGGCTCCCTTAATGTAGATATCTACTTCCCTGCTTCTATATCCACCCTTCCTCCATCTCCACCCTCCCACTCTCCCAAGCTCTCTCCAGTCTTTCATTTCTCCCTTCTCGCTCCCCCCTCCCCTTTCCCTATCTCTACCCCCACCCCTACTCCCACCCCCATGCTCCCAACTTTTGCCCAGTGATCTTGTTTGCTTCCAATTTCCAGGAGGATCAATATATGTTTTTCATTGGGTTCACCTTGTTATTTGACTTTTCTATGCTTGTGAACTATAGACTCAGTGTCTTTGTTTATGGCTAGAGTCCTCTAATGAGTGAGTACATACCTTATTCATCTTTTGGGGTCTGGGTTATCTCACTCAGGGTAGTGTTTTCTATTTCCATCCATTTGCACACAAAATTCAAGATGTCATTGCTTTTTACTGCTGAGTAGTACTCTAATGTGTATATATTCCACACTTTCTTTATCCATTCTTCCATTGAGAGGCATCTAGGTTGTCAGAGGGAGGGAGAAGATGACCAAGGAAGTCCGGACCGCGAGGGGTTGGTCTACCCACTGAGACAGTGTGCCTGATCTAATGGGAGCTCACCAATCTAGCTGGACTGGGACTGAACAAGCGTGTGATCAAACCGGACTCTCTAAATGTGGCTGCCAATGGGGTCAGACTGAGAAGCCATAGATAATGGCACTAGGACCTGTTTCTACTGCATGTACTGGCTTTTTGGGACCTTAGTCTATTTGGATGCACACCTTCCTAGGCCTGGATAGAGTGGGGAGGTCCGTGGACTTCCCATAGGGCAGGGTATCCTGCCCTCTCTTAGGAAGAGAGGGGGGAGGAGGAGGGGAAGTGGGGGAGCGGGAGGGGAATGGGAGAAGGGGAGGAAGTGTAAATATTTGAATGGAAAAATAAAAAAAAATGTGCATCTGGAACAGAATTCCTCTGTGGCGTGGAACATTTCCACTGTGAAATTAGACAATGGAAGAGACCTCCTAATGGCTTTCCGTGTGTTCAGTGCAGTCACCTGTGTGAATGTGCACTAATTAAGCAGTCTGAAACACAGACCAATTCAAAGTTGAAGCTATCCACTCTAAAGATGTACTTGAAGGGGCATCATTATCAGATTCTCCTGTCCACGAGAGCTAAAATCAGCACAGTTCTAGAGTGTCTCTTCCTCCAGAATGATCTATGCAAACAAACGAGGATGACCTTAATTGCATATGCGCAAAAACTAATGAAATGCAGAAATTGATGGCAGCGGGAATGTGATGTCCTGGGGTAAATGGCTCCAAGCCAAACACTGGGCAACTTGAGAGTCACGGCAGAAAAGAAACGGGTAGTGAACTTAGATCCAGAGGAGAGAGGAGAGAAAGTTTTAGAAGAAAATTATGCTTTGCTCTTTTATGGCACCACCCCCCAACCCCTAGGAAAAATACAATCACCATGTGAAAACATAGGAAAATGTAGCAACTTTGGAGTCACGGTGACCCAGTTTGGGTCATTTAATGTCAAACACCAGCATAGCTGAGACACAATTAAAAATACCTTTCTTCTTGATGACTCACAGCTCTGAAATTCCATCACAAGGCTGCCCAGCTTTCAGGATGGGAAACAGTGATGAGATCCCTACGGAAGGAGCAGATGTACCTAGGGATCACATGAGGGTCTGGCATTGGCAGCATCTTTTTTTTTTAATCTAAAAATACATGACTCAAGTTCTCATTCAAGGTGATGTGAGACGGGACAGTGTCTAATTAAACTGACACAAAAGTGGTGCCTGAAACAGAGTGGTAGAAGAGGGGTCACCCAGAGAACAGGGGACAGTGACAGAATCCCTCTTTGTATTTTCTACTGACAGAAATATGTCACACACACACACACACAAACACACACACAGAGGCACCCTTCTCTAATAAATTAGAAAGGCATTCCTTTGTGGAAAAAAAAGGTGAAATGACCAGCGGAGTTCTGGGATTTCCGTCACTTTTCATGTATTGATTTATTGATCCTCACTGTTGTATTAAATTATAAATCTAACATCAAAGAATTATGTGAAAGTAGAAGTTGCTTTCCTACGTGAATTGGGTAATAAAAACCATTATCCTCTGGAATATGGCTTAGTGGTAATCAGCAGAGAGTTAGAATAAGATTTCAATTGAAATACTAGCAAAAAAAAAAAAGCAAGCCGGCAATCAGTCAGATAAAAGATAAGAAATGATAACTTTCTACAACTATTAGTAAGAATTTAATTTACATGCAATTGGTTTACCAGATAGCTTTTCAGAGATACAGAAATAAAGAGATTTGGAACCCTGGAAGAAGCACTGATAGGCTGAGAGATCAAGGCTGGCTCCAGGGTACAGATGTCATCTCAGTGGATGCTCACTGTTGCCTAACCTCATGCTGTCCCTCCTCTACAGGTTGGTAGCACACCATTCCCGTTAACTTGTAGAAGATTAAGCATTCAGGGAGAGGATAATGCCAGGCAGGCCCTTTCTGGTATTAAAGTAGCACTATTTCTACTTGTAGTTTACTAACCTACTGCCAACCACCCAGAAGTGAGAAGCAGGTTCAAAATCCAGTCATAACAAAACTCAGGGGACTTTGGGGTATATCTTGGAAAGAGCAGGTTAGATATATCTTGCTTCCTTTCTTCTCTAGAAGCTTCAAATATAAGGACTGTTAACTCTTTCCAGGAACACTTAGGTGCTTTGACTTTATATTGATTTAGCCACTTCTTAATTAATTTAATGACCTACCATATCTCAACAGGGATTTGGCAGAGTGAATTTTGATGTTCATATGTAATAGTGTGTGTGTATACATGTATAATGTTATTTATGTACATGGGTTCTGTGAAATTCTAACATTTAGTCAAGGTCAACCAAAATTCAGGATTACAAAACGAAGTGTAAGTATGACCTGAACCACCCCTGCGATTGTTTGAGGACCTAGATAATGTATTTATCTATGTACATAATAAATGTATAATGCTAGTATTTCTACCCCTGAATTCTGAGGAAAAACCAGCCCAGTTTCTCCACAACAAATTTAAGTCCTTGAAATAACCACTTCTCTCTCAGAAGACCCAGAGAAAGGAAAACATTCTTTTGGATTCAAAGAACACAGTAAGGCGCAGCAGCCTTGGGTCATGTAAATGCACATAAAACTGATGATTCTATGGTAATATTAGTGGTAAGTTTCCGCATGAACCCATTGGCTTCTCTGAGAAAGCAGACACATGCTCATCGGTCTCAAACAGGGCATATATTTAAATGCTCAAGATGACTTTTATAGGCATGAATCATTTTGTCATAGAAAAATTGAGAAAAACAAGTTAAGTTCACCTCCCCAGAGGTGTATGACAAAATTACGTCAAGAATACAACCCTTTGCTAGGCAGTGGTGTCACACACCTTTCATCTCAGCACTTGGGAGGCAGAAGCAGGAAGATCTCCAGGTTCGATGCCAGCCTGGTCTACACAGAGAGTTCCAGTACCATCAGAGCTATACAGAGAAACTGTCTCAAAGTGGGTGGCAGTACGGTAGTCTGGAAACACCCCCCTTGAATTTGTTGACAGTTCTTCCATCAAAAAGTAAAGCCGGAGATATCCCTTCTTGATTATCGTCAATTATAATGACTCACTTTTTACTTAATGCAATACAACAGAGTAATATAACAAGACTTCAGAGGTTAACTTAGAGAAGCTCGCTTCTAATCTGCATTCCCTCTTGAGACCTCCATCCCTTGGAACTCAAGGACAGTGCAGTGAAGAAGTCCAGAGGCCAACTGAAAATGTCAGTCTTTGCTATACCATCCCTAGGCAGGGCTGCAATACCTTCTGGGCGCCAACGGAGCTTCAAGCAATTCCCCAACTACTTTGAACTTTGGCCTTTTTTCTAATGGAATGGGATGAGACACCATGAATTGGGTTCCAAAATTTCATCAAACAGAAAACACTGGTGATGGTGTTCTGGGTCCCAGAGGGTTTGGATGACTCATTCTTAGAATTCGGTAAGAACATCACTAGGTTATGTTAACTGCTAATGCACAGAACATTTTATCCAGAATAATCTCTACTTCACTATGACAGTAAATTTTCTATTAGTCTTTCAAAGGAGAAACCCATTCTGGAAGGAAAAATTCCCAAATACACTTCATAATAGAAAGTTAATGTTTGCTCTTTCTTCTTTGCCCACTGCCTGGCATAACAACGAGAGCATGGTGCCATTTCCACCTGTTGTTTTATTTGATGTAAAGGTGGTGTACATACTCACCAAGGAAATTTCCTGCACCTATAACTATGGTGAACTATGTTGCGGGATTCCCCTCTGTATGCTGTGAATACCATTGGTTAATAAAGAAACTGGCTTGGCCTGATGGGGTAGAACAGAACTAGGCAGGGAATATTAAAGCGAATGCTGGAAGAAGGGCAGATTCAAAGAGAAGCCATGGAGCCACTGCCAGAAACAGACATGTCAAAACGTTGCCAGTAAGCCACTGCCATGTGGTGATACACAGATTAATGGAGATGAATTAAATTAATATGTAAGAATTAATCAGTAAGAAGCTAGAGCTAATGGACCAATCAGCGTTTCAAATGATATAGTTTCTGTGTGAATATTTCAGGGCTGAGCCTGAACCAACAAGCAGCCTCTTTCAACAGAACTATTCACAGATAGTTGCTAAACTAAGCACAAATTGACTGATCTAATAAGAGAAGACCAAGTTGGATATCATATACACATACATATATCAATTAGGGCATTTTAATGTTTCATATCATAGTGATATATGAAGTATCGGAAATAGTCTAGATCTTGAAAAGGCAGGCATCTATAATACCCCCTAAGTCAGTAGCCCTCAGACATTTCCCTGAATTAGATATAGTTGGGAGCTTGTTAAAATGCAAATTGCCCAGGTTTCACAAATACTCCTCGAGTATGTTTGAATGCAACTCAGGATTCTGTGCATCTGAACCACATGGTTCTCAGTGGAACTTGAGATCGGAGGACATAAATACCATTGAAGAGAGGGACTCTCAGACAGTTGATCTGAGAAGCATCTTTCTAACTCTAGCTCTAGGAGCACTGGCTACTCCTTGCAGAGACAGGTGTTCAGTTGCCAGCACCCACATAGTGGCTCACAACCAACAGAAACTCCAGTTTGCAGAGCCATCTGAAACTCCATGGAGTAGGGGAAGAGGGGAACTGATGTCCTTTTGAAGCCTCTGCAGGCATCAGGCACACAGGAGGTGCACATAAAACTATGTAGAACAGGCAGAAACACACACATGTAAAAATAAATAAATGTTTTTGAAGATTCTTGAGGATAACAGACAATTAAAGCATGCAGTCTCCAAAGGACTTCAAACTTCTCCCTCCCCTTTCCCAAAGTCTCTCAATTAACAGTCCATGATTTAATCTTGGCCATTGTGAATGCCAAGTGTGCAAAAAAAAAAAAATACAGTGACTTGCACATTTGTGGCACTTTAGATTTATAAAGGTCTCTTAAAATTCCTAGTTTCATTCAAGACTTCCTTCAAACAAAATGACACATAATTATTGCAATAACATCAGGCTCAGGTGATGCAGCCTTGAATTAACTCACGGCAAATAATAAATTTAACACTTTAGGGGAGAGAGACTAGAGTCAAGAGAAATGTTTCAGCATCACTCAGATGGCTTTATATACAGCTTCCTAGACAGATCCTCTGTGCAGCATATGCAAGTGAATGCTTTCATTGGAATCACAGGTCAAATGCATTCAAATACTCTGTTTAGGAAATACTCTTTAGTTACACTTGAGTGATATGCCCTCCTACTCCATCAGTACTCACTTTAAACCTCCTGGTTTGTCAATGGCAGAGGATCCCTGGGGGCTGACTTTGGTGGGTGGTAATGGTCAACACCTGTAGTACATTCCAAGCCTTGGACATCTGAATGGATTGATAGCTGCTTAAGCAGAGGGCCTCATGGCTTCCTGCCCAGTATCTGGAACAAGGTCTGATACAGTAAACTTCAAGGACCTAATTTGTAACTTTGGATGGGCCCTCAAATCACTTGGGGGCATTTGTGAAATTCTCCCTTAGGGATTCTGCTTAATTAGACTCTAGAATGTGAACCTGATGCAGGGATTGCAGACAGCTCCGTGATGCTTCAGGTACTTGGTGAATTTGGAGTACTGCTCTCCTGAAGCAGACATGTGAATGCCAACTGCTTGTGTCTACAGTTTGCAAAAGTGGCAGTGATGTCATTTGTAGCGGGATTTTGCAGCTGACTATAGCAATGACGACGCCCCAGCTTTAGAACTGTTTTGCTTCCTAGTACCTGGGAGACAGACCTATAAAAGGAAATAGACCTTTTCCTCCCTGAATTGCTTTTAATCAGCATGTCTTTTAGCAACTGCAAACAAGCTAGAACAGAAATCCATTTTATTTTAAGTATATTACTCTTTAGACAGTGTTCAAAATGATTTGCATATGCTAATTTAATACAAAAGACACAGACAGGTATTAGTCCCCTGTTAACAGATCATGTTTCGTGTTTAGAAATGTCCTGAGACTTCCCCCAATATATAGACAGCAACCCCAAGAAATATTTAGATTCATATTTCACAAAGACTTCAATACTCTTGCTTCCATAAACATGATCAATTTAGAAATAGCTGTAATTCCTTTAATTGCAAGCAATCTGAATTTTTTATCTTTTTTATTTTTTTGAGACAGAGATTCTTTATATAATAGTCCTAGTAGTTCTGGAACTAGCCTTGTAGAACAGGCTGGCCTCAAATTCCCAAAGATCAGCCTGCCTCTGCCTCCCAACTTCTGGCACTAAAAGCATGAGCCACCACTGTCCGACTATAATCTGAAATCTTACAGCAAATTTCAATAAATGCATTATGAAATTTGGACAGCTGTTCATGGCTCTGGACCATCAGTGAAGCATCCTGCCTTGGTACTGTTTAGATTTACCTGAATGTTTTAGATACCTGAAAATATCTGTGTTCAATAATGTTCCACACTGCAGCTGTCAATTATCCTGATCTTTGGCCTCAGGGTTTATAATGGTTGTGCCAATATCTCTCTTAAATACTATCACTAAGGCCAGATAACTTTATACTTCCTACTAGTTCAACAAGTGATTTGATATTCATAAACCCTTCTGTGGGGTATAGTGTTAGCTGAAGGTATATCATCTCTTGGTTAAATAAGATACTATCCACCAAAATTCAAGTCCAGTTTGGTGGAGCAGATGGCTAGGCTAAGCCTTGCATTCTATAGAGCAAAGGGACTATCAAGACCTTTAATGTGCATTGATTTGAGTCATTTACTCCCTCAATATATCAACAAAACACAGAATAAGATAATTACTGCAAATTCAATACGGTCATACACCTTCACTAAGAAGAGGAGACATGGACAGGTCACAGATGAGCCTTCTGAAGGCTGCAGTGCTCCCTGTGAGAGGGAATACAACATGCAGTGATAGCCATATTTACATACCTTTCCATACTACCCTGGTTGTATATTTTATTCACCATGGAAAATGAAAATTTTCAAAGAAATTTACAGCTATTATTAATTGCATAACTTAAAATCCATGACTATTTCTGAAGCATTGTTTGTAGTTGTAGCCCTACACTCCAATACTTTATCCTAGAGATAATAAAATATCACACTAAGGACCGTGTGTGTGTGTGTGTGTGTGTGTGTGTGTGCATGCAAGCGCATGTATGTGTGCATGTCTCCCTGCTGAGACAGTTATTACTGTACAGATTTGGTCACTTGGAGAGTCAGTACTTAGGAATACCCCCACAGGAAGAAGACTGCATAATGTGCTGTCTGTGGCTGATTCCTGCTCTTACAGAGATTACACAAGCAGAGGGATATATAGGCTCTGAATTTCAAAGTTAGTCTAAAATATAGCTGTTCAATATTTTTAAATACTGATTCTTCCCAGTTTACTCTTGTTATAAAAATATAGATTTTATAAGGAATAATATTCATAATGACATCTCTATTCTTTTAAACATGTAAATCCATGGTAAAGTATCACAAGGTGAGATTACAATTGTCTTTCTAGGAGAAAGTCCTGCGCAACACACAGGTGCTTCTTTTATGTTCCCTAGACCTTCCTTGCAGAACTGAACGGCATCTGCAATTGTGGCCGTCTCCATTTCCTGCCTCACCATAAGGAGAGTTTTACATGTTTAGTAAAGATTGACTGCACCGTTTATCAGTTGGTAATATTGATGGTTGTGGTCCTGCAGTCATTTGCAAACTCATATTGCAACATTCTGACACTGGATAGGCTATCAGAATACCAAAAGGTAGAGGCAGGAGAAACAGACAGGTCAGTGGTCAAGAACACGTGCTGGTCTTGGAGGGGATTCATGTTTTATGCATAGTGGGCTGCTCACACATGCCTGTAAATCCAGTTTTGGGAGCTCCAACACCCTCTTTCAGCTGCTGTGGGCGCTGGTGTCTTGTACACAGATAAATGTGCACATAATTAAAATATTTTCTAAAATATCATAAAATAAGTGCTTCTGAAAGGAGCCTTCAAGGAAGAAGACTTTGCTTCGCTGGCTTGGCTTATGTCAATTATAATCTAAGGGAACTTGGATAAGGTTCATGTTGTTCTGCTGCATTGATATGGGGTGTAGTGTAACCAAGACTGCTGTTATTTCTGCTTTTCCCCCATTCTGCTTTTAGCATCAAAAGTTACTTAAATGTCTGCCTTTCATGAGTAGGAAACAAGTTGGAATGCTTGCTTGCATTCACAGTCAGCAGAAGCTTAGTAGTATCGATGAGTAGTATTAATTGTAGTATCAATGAGCCTGGTTGCCTGTCTATGGATGGGTGGCTTCCCTCACAGAAGTAAATGAGTGGTTGTGGTACAGAGCACTTTATGAAACCTTTCCATGTTTCAGCTTTGTGGATGGCACTCTGTCAATGTCCTTTCAAGTAAAATCAATATACCTTATTGGCCTAAATATTGTGAAATTAAAAAACCTAATAATGGCACCAGACAATTCTTCTCTATTTCATAAAAATCTGTGTTGAGTTTGCTTCTTCCAACTAGCACTGCCATTCACATGCCATTGGAATGAAGTTCTCGCAGCTCTTTGGGTTGCTACCATCAAATACTGTCTCAACAGATCCCCTTCCTAAAACCAACAGAGCAGTCAAAACATTTAGTAAGTAATTGTTATCAGTTTTATTGGCCTTTAAATACTGGGAAAAAAATTTAAAAATCAGAACGCCTGACTTGTACACATTGACATTTGAGAACACAATGTCCAGGTCTTTTCAAATCAACACCTTGCTGAAGACTGCCACCGAACTTACTCAAAACCCCTTGACTTCCTCTCAGAGAAACAGAGAGCAAGGCAATCCTGGCACCATCGCAGACACATGGCCATGATTGCAGAAGGGGGTGGCTGTCGTAAGCCTGTGTGAATTCGTTGGAATAGGTTGCATTTCCTAGCAGAACTGATAATTGGCCTTTCAATATTGGATACTCTCAGGTTCCTGATCTTTTCTACACACTCTAGAAATTAATTATACAGGATTTCAAGAATATGAAAGATATAGGGAAAAAAAGAAATTTGAACAAAAAAAAATGAACTTACAAAATATACCCCACCTTTATTCCCACATTGGGGAGGGGAGGTTGGGTACCTGAGAGCAGAGAGGAAAAATTACAAAAATCAAAAGTAGAGGGGGAGCTGGAGAGATGGCTGAGTGGTTAAGAGCACTGACTGCTCTTCCAGAGGTCCTGAGTTCAATTCCCAGCAACCACATGGTGACACAACCATCTGTAATGAGATCTGGCGCCCTCTTATGGCGCGTGGACATATACATGGAGGCAGATTATTGTATACATAATTAATTAATTAACTTTAAAAAGGTAAAGGGAGAACAAGATCTATTTGCTAAGGGGAAATAGGCTCCAGATAAAAAGAAATGAAATTCCCTTTGCGTTCACTCACTCACATTTCTCCACCGGGTCCATTTGCACAGTTGAAATTAGGGGGGAAAAAACTAAAAAAGCAAATTCGCTACTTGCATATTTGTTAGAAGAGAAAAAGAGAAAAAGCCCCGTAGGTCAAGTCTCATGGAGAGAATGCCAAATGTCTTTGTGTCCAGTTATTTACGGTTTCAGATAATTGTACAGAAAATATCAAATTTGCATAGTGTGATTATTGCTGATTATTTATCTAGCAGTCAAAATGTTTCAGTGGTTCCTAGGATGACAGATTGACAAGTCCTTAAAACTCATTCATTTTAGAAATTTGCATGTAATTAGGCAATAATGAAGGGATGTTTGTGGACAGAGGATAACAGTACAATATGCTGGAAGGGATTCAAAAGCTTGACAAAGTGTTAACACTATCTTCAGATGCAAGCAAGCTCAAACTGCTTGGCTCAGAATCACTACATGTATGAATTGGGTACAGAAGATTCAGAAAATTATCAATGGAGTAAATTACAGGTTTGGGTTTTTTTTCCTTTTTGAAAAAATATTCACTCACTGGTCTCAAAGATATTTGGGGGTTTTGTTAGATTTAAATTTGCCAGACAGGATCTAAGATTTGAAAAAGAAAAGTGAAGGAGAAAAGATAATAAATGATTCAGAAAGGAATCAGTTATTTGTTCTCTCAGCTCAGCTCCTCTCAAGGTGTGTGTGACCCTGGTTGGGTAATGCCTGAATCTCAGATTTATACACACTCTATTGTGTGGACTTGGGACTTGAGACGATGGCCAATTTTCTCGCCTGCTTACAAAGGTTTGAAATATCGGGACACTTCTCGAATTTGAGCTTTCCAATAAAGGGAATAATGTTTCTTTCTTCCATCAGGAAAGAAAAAAAACAGTTGTGTATTTCAATTTCCAGCATCTTAAATTACAGAAGCGTGGTATACACGACATGACAATTCACAGTTGCAGATAGAAAGGTGCTCCCTAAAAATGAGGCCTTTCATTATTATGTGGCCATTTCCTGCTGAAATTCTCCGCGTGGCTTCTCCAGGTTGGATGGACATTGTAAAATCTGCATTTGAAAGTTCCGGATTGTCTCTGATCTTCACACAGAACTGTCTTTTCAAGTAATTGATGTATATTATGTAAAATGCTTCCTTTCAAAGCCAGACTACCTGAAGTATCGGGTTATTATAGTAATTTAAATCAATGAAAATCTTAACAAAGGTTTATGAAGGGTTATGAAAAGAATAAAAGTTATTTCTTTTGACTGGTAGATTCATAGTTTATAGCTTCATTTAAGAGGATAGGTGCTCATCATTTTGCGATATTTCCTGCGACTTTTAATAGTATTTGGGGGCGGTGATAGCATCTTGAAATGCAAAATAATAAATTAAATATGAGAGCATAGATGGTGAAGCCATGAATATTGCTTTAAAAGTATAGGCTTCAGGAGACAGACAATAAAGGTTCCTATGGGTGTTTTCTTTAGAAAACTTACCCACATTGACAAAAGCAATCACATGTTAAGGACATCTCAAAGAGTGGCAAATTATAAATTTCTACACCGCTTAATAACTCATTAGTCAATTTCAATTAGAGCAAATTTGAAGATTTCTTGAATAATATTGAAATATTACCCAAATACTAAATATATTAGAAAATCTCATCACTTGGTAGAGCCTTATGATGCTCTTGCATTGGGAGAGTTTAACTCAAGATTGACTGATCCTGGTAAATTAATAGCTATGAAATACATTCCTTATCATATATTAACACAAAAAGGACAAAGTAGGTGGGAATTAGGCTCTGTGTTTTACTTCAAATAAATGCTCAAAATTTGGGAGGCCACTGGTTGTCCTCCAGATTGACAATGGTCATTTCAAAGTCAAGAAGAGAGAAATAGTTGGGTATTGGGGTAGAAGTCCTTCTTTTTTTTTTTTTTTAAGTGTAGGTTCAGCAAAAGACTACAGAATTTCTATAGAATTTATATCCACACTCCATGAACTGGAATTCAGTCACTCTTAGGAAGTCAGAAAATGTTATATCTGTGCCCAGTAGCTAAAGGCCATGGTACTTGGTGGACACATAGCTCTGTCAGTTCCATACATATGTGTGCACTGCTAACAGCTTAGCTACACATATCATTCTGTCAGTTGACCACTACCTTTGCTGCCAAGTTTCTGAAAATATCAGGGCCGTTAGCATAAAAAACAAAACAAAACAAAAAACCTACGTTGTTCTTCAGACCCCACAGTGCAGGACTTACAAAGAGAGACACCAAAGTGGTTGGTAACTCTCCCAGAAGTATTGACTTTTTTTGGCTTCCAAAGGACGATATTTTTTATCCTTTCCCCACTCACTGTCTACCGGGTATTTGTTTCAAATGTTGTTTCTAATCATCTAATCATCTTTTCTCAAACCTATAATGAACTAAAATGGTTTCTTATTCCCTTCATGTTCCTCCCACATTGCACACCAAGAGCAGATCTTTCTGTGAACTCTGAATGTAGACAGCTTCTAAGATTTCCCAGTCTTGTTTCTAGAATACTAAATAAACTGAACCTAACAATCAAACTACATTTCATTTATACTAAAATTTCTTCCACTCAGTGATGAAAAGATTGTCTTTCTAGGTGCATGCTTCCAAGAATGAGAGAGAGAGAGAGAGAGAGAGAGAGAGAGAGAGAGAGAGAGAGAGAGAGAGAGACCTTCTTTTAAAAGCATCCCTATTTTGTCAGTGGGTTCTTTATTTTCTTCTTGTAGGCTCTCTCCAGAATGTGACACCTCAGTCACCTCCACTCATCCAAGCTACTGCCATGTTTTTCACTATTGCTGTCGTTCTTCCCCAACTGTTCTTCAGTTCCCATCTTGAATCACTGTGACCAAGATGATGCCCCCATTTAGCTAGCCCCTCTAAGTCTGTGATTGTCTGATGTCATCTTGGTCATACTTTTCTAAACTTGCCATTGCATTTGAGAATGCAGCTGCCCCTTCACCTTCACATGCTCAGTCTTTCTTGCTTGATTTCCTACCTTTGCCCTGCCATGAAGCATTCATATATTTTTGCATTCATATAGTCTATTGGTTTATCTCGCTTCTTGTCTATCTTCCAAGTGGTTTGTTTGTTTGTTTGTTGGCTTTTTTAAAGTTTGTTGCATATACTTACAGTCTGAAAGGATTCCTGGCATATGATGTAAACACATAAATATTTGTCGAAATTGCTCTCCCCAGCTAGCTCAAGACTAGCTGGAAAAAAGAAATGAAGAATAATGTACGGATAAATTAAGATATTTCTAGAATGAAATTATTCTGTCAAAAGTCTGAAAGCATTAATGTATCTTGTAAGCAAGGAGTGTGGCAGAAAGTATTATTAATCAATAATAACACTGTGCCTGGACAGATCTAGAAAAGGCTTGCCAGCCTCCCATCATAGCTCCAAAGTAGATTTGGCTTCTCCAACAAAGCCATAGGAAAGAGTTTGTATAAGACTCCAGGAGTATGTATTTAATGAGAGAGTAGAGAGGATGGCTTCACGAGTTTATGTCATTGAAACCTAGATATGTGAAAGCTATATGGTCAACTGGACCTTAATTAAAGTAAGGGATACTCCATCAAGTCTATAATTAGAGAAGAGATATCAATACCAAAGTAAGAGAAGTTGGCATCTGAAAGAATCAACAGAGGAACAAACTGAATTCAAGAGTCATCTTTGCAGTGTTCTAGAGACTGAGGGAGGATCATGAGTTCAAGGTCATCTAAACTATATAGTGAGACCATATCTTAAAAACAAAACAATCACACACACACACACACACACACACACACACGCCCTTTAGTACAAATGTTGATAACAAATTAAGGTACTACATTCTAAAACATCTGAGGTCACATGGTTGTAGGCATGCAGGTTGTCATCCATTCAGACAAGGACACTAATATGCAAACTGAGCTAAAAAGAAATTCATGTGTATTGTCAGGGCTGGGAAACTGGTGAGGCTCATGTTGGTGAGCCAGTATGTAGAACACTTTCCAAGTGGTAAAAAGTAACTACAAAGTTAGAATAGCTCATGGCTTTTATGCAAGTCGGACCACAATTTGGAACTCATTATAAGAAAAAAAAATAATTGAGTTAAGATAAGCAACGACATCTCTAAAATGCTTGTCATGGTAGCAATCTGCCAAGATTCACCTAGAAGCTCATCAGCAGACGTCATGCTACCATGAAAATGAGGCCTTGCAAGGCCTTCTGAATAGTAGTTTTCAAACTGTCTCAACAATAAGCCAGAGAAGAAATAATTTAGGCTATGAGGGACATCAAGAAACCACAGATAATAAATAAATGAATGGGCAGAGGGTTATATTGTTCTTCCAGGGCTGGGACATCAGATACCATTGACTGAACAACTTCAACAGTATTCTTTTACAGTTATGGAGGGCAGAGTCCAACTTCAAAGTCTCCTTTGAGGCATCTCATCTCAGATTGCAATGGCTACCTTCTTGGGTCCCATCCTTATGACTTCGCTCCATAAAGGCTCTAGTGTTAAATGTCATCACTGTGAAGGTCAATATTTCAAACAGGAATGTGAAGAACATAATCAATTCACAACAGCTGTGTTTTCATGAAGGCTTACATTAAAGATCAGTCTAAGGAATGAATTTAGTTCATGGACTATCATTTGCTGGTCATAGATCCATAAGCATGCAGCTTGTATTAAACAGCAGTGTTTATTTTTAAAGTTCTGGACGGAATGACGGACATCAATACTACAGCCATAATCACACATGTGATGTGTACATCGACATCTGGTCTGGTGATATGTCTTTAGTCCATATGTTTAGGATTCATATTTCTACAAGAGTGATAGGGGAAAATGAAGAGAAATGCAGATGCAAGGAAATAGTTATTGTGCACTGTTGCCAAGCCAGCTATAGTGCTGAAAATTCAGACCCCTTTCATTAAGGTATTGGAGCCTGCTGCTTCACAGGTGGGGAACTACAGCTGAGTACCTTCCACCAGTCAGGGCCCCTGCAAGATCCTCTGTAGCCATGGGATTGCTGACATCGACAATGACTTAGCCTTACACAGCTTCATCTCCCTAATGATGGGCAAGCTTTAAAGCAAAGGACTGTATTCCCCAGCAAGCGGTCTACACAGGTGCAGATGAAGTCAGCACCCAGGCTAGAGGGACTTGACTGAAGTCTGTGTAAGAACTGTGACTCAAAGTTACTCCAAGCCAGAGCATTGTTTATGCCTTGCCTTCATTGTCAACTCAGAGTTGCAGCAAAGCCTGGCCCCCAAGGAGTCAACCAGGTGGGCCTACCTGGGAAAAGCTGTTCATAGTAAATTTCGAGGCCGGCATAACCAGGCCAACCACATCAAGCTGAACAAGCTACAAAGAGTCCCATTTACTAGGCTGCAGTGGAGGAGGGGCCTCAACAGTATTTACACATTCTTTGCTAGCTTGTGAGGTGCTTCGTGTCTGGGTGCAAAGTATAAATAGACTGGAAAATATTTGCTTATTATTTTAGGCAATTTAGAGCTGGTACAAATGCCAGATTTAATGGCCCCAGAGACTGAGGGGCTCTTCATGCGTTCACCTGCCTGAATGTGGGGAACATTACCACTGACCACCTCTTCTGCTATGCCCAGAGGTGAGTTTAGACTCTGAGTGGCAAGTCCAGACTCTCACTACAGGAAGCCCATTGTGCTGGAAGAAATTTAGCTCTTGGATTCCGAGCTGAGAGGTGCGATTAATACCAAGTCTAACAGCTAAGAGATTTTATAACTGAAATCTCTTCAGTGCTAAACACTGAAGAGTTCACAGTCATGTCCTTGTTCAGTGAGTGCTCAATGGTGTAGAAACTACAGATCACTAGAAAAATTATGAACCAGAAGCTCTATTGACTACAGCTCATGGTGGGATCTTAGAGAGATGTTACAAGGTACACCTGAAAGAGCTAGGATGAACTAGAGAGTGTGGGAATCTTTGCCATTGAATGTACACTCCTCCATCTGTGCTCACTGGGGTCTTAGACAGGATTTCTATTGCTATGAGTAAATACCATGACCAAAGCAATTTGGAGAGGAAAGGATTTCTTCTGTTTATCCTTCCACATCAAAGGAAATCAGGATAGGAACTCAAGCAAGGCAGGTACCTGGAGACAGGAGCGGATGTGAAGGCCATGGAGAGATGCTGCTTACTGCTTGCTCCCCATTGCTTGCTCAGTCTGTCTTCTTATAGAACCCAGGACTAATAGCCCAGGAATGGCACTATACACAATGGGCTGGGGCCTCCTTCATTAATCATTAACTAAAAATATACTGAAGCCTGATTTTATGGAGGCATTTTCTCAATTGAGTCCCCCCCCCCACCCCCGACAGATAACTCTAGTTTATTTCAAGTTGACATGAACCTATCTGGCACCCTAGGTCAGGAAGGACATAGTCTCACTCTGGGAGTAGGCAATTAGATAAAAGTTCCCCTTATTATTTATTTAGACCTACAGCACTCTTATAGTCTCAGAAATGTAAGGGATGTATGATGTGGGATTTCGCTCTGTATGCTGTGAATATGTTTTATTACCATTGGTTCATAAAGAAGCTGCTTTGGACCTATAAACAGGGCAGAATAGAGCAAGGTGGGAATTCCAAACAGAGATATAAAGAGAAAGTAGGTGGAAGCAGAGAGACATCATGTAGTCTCTGGAGGAGAAAGATGACTACGTGCTGGTACCAGTAAACCACAAGCTTTGTGGTGAAATATGAAATAATGGAAACGGGTTAATTTAAGATGTAAACGCTATTGTTTTTCTGCTGTATAGTATTCCATTGTGTAAATGTACCACACTTTCCTTATTCATTCTTCAGGGACATTTAGGTTGTTTCCAGTTTCTGGTTATGACAAACAATGCTGTTATGAATATAGTTAAGCGCATGTCCTTCTGGCATGGTTGAGCATCCTTTGGATATATACCCAGAAGTGATATTCCTGGGTCTTGAGGAAGGTTATTTCCTAATTTTCTGAGAAATTGCCACATTGCAATTTGCAGCAAATAGATCGAGCTAGAAAACATACCCAGAAAGACAATTATCACATGTACTCACTCATAAGTAGTTTTTAAACATAAAACAATGAAAACCAACCTACAAATTACAATCCCAGAGAACCTAGACAACAATGAGGACTCTAAGAAAGACGTACATGGATTTAAGTTATCGGCCAAATAGTATTACTATTAATACAGTTTCTGTGTGATTGTTTCAGGTCTGGGTAGCTGGGAATGAACAAGCAGCCTCCTCCAACAAATTGGTGCGACAAAATGAGCAACTGCATTCATGTACAACCTGAGGGAGCTTGTAAAGGAGTTCTGGACAAAAAAGAACAG
This sequence comes from Myodes glareolus, assembly GCF_982192425.1. Taxonomy (NCBI): domain Eukaryota; kingdom Metazoa; phylum Chordata; class Mammalia; order Rodentia; family Cricetidae; genus Myodes; species Myodes glareolus. The sequence goes on from NC_142043.1 coordinate 40,602,502, forward strand.
AGTTAGCACTGTTTCTTGGTTGCCACCATTTTTTTTTTTGGATGGACTTTGTTTGCTAGAGGCAAGCAGGGGCACCATGACTCCTTTAATAAAAGGCTTACTGACTCAGCATAAGAAATGGCAGCTTCCTGGTTCATTTGGAAAGCAAAAACTCTGAATCTTTCAGAAGACTGAGCACTTAAAGGGTGTAGCATGAAGGGCCGGCTTGTTGGGGTATCTGTTCCGGCCCAGTACCCCACAGCCGGCAAGTCCAAAGAAAATCACTCACAAGACTTCATAAGATTATAAACTGATTGGCTCGTTAGGTCAGGCTACTTATTAGTTCTTATAACCTATGATAATCCATTATTCTGATCTATGTTAGCCATATGGCTTGGTACCTTTTTCAGCTGGGCCAGTTACATGCTGCCTATTCGGTGGTCTGTGCAGGAGTGGCAGAGGGAGCTTCTGCTTCCAGAATACTCCCAGTCTCTTTGCTCCACCCCTACTTCCTGTCTGGCTTTCCCGCCTCTACTGCCTGCCTGGCCAATCAGTGTTTTATTAAAATATGATTGACAGAATACAGACAATTCTCCCACACCAAAATGGAGTTTGTGAGCAGCACGCTACTAGCTGCTTAATGCTAACAAAGACCTGCTGCGACCCTGGAGCTGGGCAACATGCAAGGCTATCAGAGGCAGTGAACATGCCTCTACCATGTTGTACTGGGCAGAGCCAACAGACAGGACTGTGGAGTTGGTCCTAGCCTCTGCTGCTTAGCATTTTAAAAAAGGTGCTCCTGGTCAGAAAATAATTATGTACTAATATGGAATAAAGACAGATTCAGAAGAAAAAAAAAGACAGATTCAGATGAAAAAGACCTCTAAATAGGCCCCAATGTTGGATAAATGTATGTAGACTTAAAAAAAAGAAATAGTTATAAAAAGAAGTAATTTTTTTTAAAGGGAAGTCTTTGGAGAGACAGAGAACAGACAGTCATAGATTAAAGTAAAGAAAAATAAGCCGTGTAAAGGTAGAATATACATAGAGTCAAGATTATGTATATTATTGTGTTTTCTTTGAATTTTTTGACTGTGAATGAACTAAGTACAGAGAGACATTTTGTTACACGTGCTGCTATGCTAAACCAACATATATGTTTTAAATATATCTTGACTCCAAATTTGGGTCTAAGGATATGTTGCTTTAGAAAAGAGATTCTTCTTTTGTTTCCACAGAGGATATGATCTAATCTACATGGGAAGTAGAAAAAGTCAAGTTCTTCTGAGTAAATTGGGAGCATGGGGACCAGGACAGAAGGCCAAAGGGGAGAGAAGAGGAACAGAGGGGAGCAGAGAAAAATATATAGCTCAATAAAATCAAAAATGAGAAGATATGAACCTGTGGATTCCTTCTAAACTAATGTTGTTCGATGATCCAAGACCCCCTGAAAGGTTTCCACAAACCCCAAAATTAATTCACCCAACAAAAAGCAGAAAATAGTTTGGAGAGAACTACACCCGATTTCCCAAATGATACTTATAAAAGTTTGTTTCCATTTAAAGGTAGATATGCTATAAAGATGACTACTTTGTATTGATATGGACTTTGGTTTATTGATAAAAATTTAAGGTCAATGTTGATATATGCATATTTGTGCTCTTGACTAAGGTTTGTTTGTATAGATCATTTAAAAATGTAATATATAATTAAGAAATACAGTCATCTATAATAGTCAAGCTTCTATTCATGTTAGTTAGGTTTTCTAGATGTGCAGAGATATATTTCTGATGGATATGCATTCTTTAAACCTTTCAAAGACTTATAGAATATTGTATTTAAAATGTTTCAACAACTTAGGACTTTTTATACCAATGAGACACATCTGTTCCTGGCAACAGCAGTCTATTTCAAGACGATGATGGGCATTGAAGAGGCTCCTTCAGGTGTTTGTTAGGCATTTGGATGAGAAACTTCGCTTCCTTAGACTACTTGATGGTATGCTGTATAAACTGTATATGCTGGACCCACAGGAAAATGACTGCTGAATTTGCCTAAAGATGGTGAGATAGTCCTACAGGGCTCCTGCTTCATGAAAGAATCTGCCAAGACATTCTGTAGGACACAGCAGAAAGTGACTGGCAAACTGCCAATATAGGCAAAATTGTCTTTGAAATTTTCTGCTTCATAGAAAAGTCTGCCAGATACTATTGGCCTGTAGGCTAAAGATGGATGCCCAAATGTTACAAAAAGTGTTTGTTAACTGTCCAGGCAGTGGGATGTCTCTGCCAGTTCTAGAGTTTTGGAAGTTGCTTACAATGCACTTCATACTTATTTAGGTAAAATTATATCCTTCTGGAATCTTTGATAAAGTTGAAGAAAGATAGCTTTAATTATAAAGGAAACATTAGATGTTAAACCTTAGACTCACAAAGAGAGAATAGATGATAGAATATTTTTCTTAATTTGCCAAATGTCAATGGATTGCATATTGTAATTATAATTCTTGCTTGATACCTGTTTTTCTCTATGTAATTTTACTATGCTAAAATTAAAATCCTCCTTTTCATTTAGACAAAAAGGGGGGGGTGATGTGGCATTCCCCCACTATATGCTATGAATATGTTTTATCACCATTGGTTAATAAAGAAACTGCTTTGGGACTATAGACAGGGCAGAATAGAGCAAGGCAAGAATTCCAAACAGAGATGTAGACAAAAAGTAGGCAGAGTCAGCCATGTAGTTGCCAGAAGAAAAAAAAAAAACGCTCATGTGCTGGTCCCAGTAAATCACAAGCCTCGTGGTAAAATATGAAATAAAGGAAATGGGTCAATTTAAGATGCAAGAGCTAGCTAGAAAAAAATTTAAGCTATTGACCAAAGAGTATTGCAATTAATACAGTTTCTGTGTATTTATTTTGGGTTTGGGCAGCTGAGAATGAACAAGCAGCCTCCGTCAACAGATGTGATCAGATTTTAGTGAAATCTTGGAAACATCTGCTAGCTGAATTTTCTACCCTAGAGTTGAACAGTCCAGATGATGTCTATAGGTTCTCGTAGCTCTGCCTCTGCCTGTGCCTCAGGAGAAGTTGAGTGTTTGATAATCCTGCTCCACAGGTTTTACTTGTAGCCTCCTATAAGGAAGACACAATGGTTGATATTCCTTCAAAGCATATTATGTATGTTCAACAAGCCTCTGTCTCTATCAATTTCTACCTATGATGAGTGTCATGGAAGGAGAAAATTAAGTAGACTGCCCCATGATTTAGACACTGTGACTCTAGAAGCTCAGGTCACATGTTCATCTTGTGTGATGATTGAATTTTTTAATTTAGGAATTAAAAATTATTGATCTCTGGCATATAAAAGTTACTTCCCATTGCCACCAGAACACAGGTGGCACTCTTTCCTTTCAGTTCTTGTCATCTTGGCTTTTTGTAGTTAGTTTTTCTACCACAGTGTGCCCTGACTTTCTCTGAATCTGATGGTCTGATATATATCATGGAGAAGCATGATCAGGATAGGTACTTTATTATATCCAACGCTCATGATAACTTTATTTCCTCATAGCAAAGGGATTAGCCTTCCATAGTCATTGTCCTGTACTGCTCAATAACCCACCTCATTGTCTTTCTTGAGTCTGACTTTTCTACGGAATCAGTTCATCGTTTTTCTTGCTATACTAAGTATTCTGTTTCCAAATATGAGTCAC